>NC_072405.2:100006750-100316500 GCF_028858775.2 Pan troglodytes | reverse complement strand
TTCTGCCTCCCAGGTTCAAGCGATTCTTCTGCCTCAGCCTTCCGAGTAGCTGGGACTACAGGTGCCCGCCACCAGGCCCAGCTAATTTCTTATTTTTAGTAGAGACAGGGTTTAACCATCTTGGCCAGGCTGGTCTCGAACTCCTGACCTCATGATCTACCTGCCTTCCCCTCCCAAAGTGCTGGGATTACAGGCGTAAGCCACTGCGCCTGGCCCATAGTCAAATATTTCTTCATGAAAGATATCCAAAGGAATAACAGGAACATACAGAATTTTCCTATATTTAATTCATAGAAAAATAACTGTTCACTACCAAGTATGCGCCAAAACTCTACCAGGTTTGGCATTCTTACAGTAACAGCATGAGCAAAGAAAGAAAAACAACAACAACAACAACAAATTATGATAGGGAAATTTCTGAAGAGACTTCCTAGAGGGCTGTCAGGAATAACTGTCATGAATCTAGCACCAGGACTATCATGGTAGACTTTAATTCCTGAGCACTATCAGACAAAGAAATTCCTACACCTCAGCTACATCAGTCACACTTACCTATAAATGACAGGTCTGCTTCCTTGAGCAGAAAAGAGGGTGAAGAATGAAAAAAATGAATCTAGATAGGCAAATATAAAATTACAGGCACAATGCCTATCTCATACCACAAACAAAATTCATTCCAAGTTTATTATCAACATAAATGCGAAACATATGTAAACAACACAGGAGAATAACTTCAATACCTCATGCACGAAAATACTTCTTCACATCTAATAAGAAGAAACAAATTGAAAAATTGGGCTCTATTAAAATTAAGAATTTCTGTTCAGAAAATGACTACAAACTTAAAAAAAAAACTATTAAGAGAGTGAAAAGTCAAATTTCAGAATGGGAGAAGATATTTGCAACACATATACTTGACAAAGGCACATATCCAAAATATATTGATTACTCCTAGAAACCAACATTTAAAAATATAACCCAATAGAAAAATGTGTAAGAAAGTTGAACAAATATTTCACTAGAGGATACCCAAATGATGTCCAATAACATATGCAAATTAATCAACTTTATTAGTAATCAGGAGAAATGCAAATGGCCAGATGCAGTGGCTCATGCCTGTAATCCCAGCATTTTGAGAGGCTGAGGCAGGAGGATCACTTGAGCCCAGGAGTTTGAGACCAGCCTGGCAACATGGCGAAACGCTGTCTCTACAAAAAGTTAGCTAGCCATGGTAGCATGCACCTGTAGTCCCAGCTACTAGGGAGGCTCAGGTGGGAGAATCACCCAAGCCCAGGAAGTCAAAGCTGTAGTGAACGGAGATCGTGTCACTGCACTCCAGCCTAAGCAACAGGAGTGAGACCCTCTCTCAAAAAAAAAAAAAAAAAAAAAAAGCAAATTAAAACAAATGAGATGCCACCACATACTCACAGAATGACTCAAAGTAAAGAGAATTTCAGTGCTCACTACTGGTGAGGATGCAGCACAGTGTAAGTTCCCAAACAGCTTGGTGGGATGTTAAATTGTGAATAGTCTTGGAAGCCATTTGACAGTATCTACTAAATTTGAACACAAGCATACCCTAAAACCCAGCAATTTCACTTCTAGGTATTACCAATCTAACAGAGAAAGGTGTATATATTTTCGCCAAAAGAATAGAAGGTTCACGGCAGCTTTATGTTTGGCATAGCCTCAAACTAGAAACAATCCAAATGTCCACTAAGAGCAGAGCTAACAAATAAATTGTGGTATATTCATATATACCTTATATTCTATGGAATATAACAATGAGAACGCATAAGCAATTATTACAAAGAAAGAAAGCCAAAAAACAGAAGAATACATATTGTGTGATTCTATTTATATAAATCTCAAAACAGCTTAACGTTGGGGTTAGAAGTCAAGACAGTGGTTAGTTGTGAGAAGGAGGAAAGGAATCGCAATGGTGGGCAGAAGGGAGGCTTCTGGGTTCCTGGTAATGTTCTGTTTCTTGACCTGGAGAATGGTTACCTGAGTGCATTTGTATTGTAATAATTCATAATTTGTGCATTTTTAGAAGTCATACTTCAACTAACAAGCTAAAAAAATTGATGGGCTTTCTCCTCTTCTAGGCTTTTGTAATGTCTAACGGTTACCTCCTAAAAACCCTGTTATTGGCTCTTGATTTGAGTTATGATCCCAAGAAATATCTAACTGGGTGAGAGACATGAGCTTGACTTACTGTGTGACCTAGGGCAAGTCACATAACTTTCTAGGTCTGCAGTTTCTTCAACTGTAAAATAAAAACATTGAGAATTTGCATTTTCTAAAGCTTTTCTAGCTCTAAAATTCTATTATTCAAAGTCATTAAATTCTCATTGTTTTAGCTTCCACAAGAACAATAAGGAAACAATGGCTGTCACTCTATACCTGAAACATTTCCTGGAGGTGGTTTCACATGTTAATGGTAAGATGAGTGATATTGTTACCAATAATCTTTAATTTACTGAGTATTAACTCTTCCACTAGTACAAGAGAAGCAGGACTCTTACAGAAGGTATTGAGTGACAAAGTAATAATTCTTAAGGTGAACATTGATGTGGTTACAGCCCACATGTGGTCTGTCATAGAATACAGTGATTACCCATAAACAATGTTTGTTTCTCTTTCAGACTCAGGAAAAAATATCTGTTAGTCAATATCTCCATGATCTCTCTTCTCTGATCCTCTCTGCCATGCTGCAAGCTTTGCTTTCTCATCAACCATTTGTTATAACACATAATAATGATGTAATAGATGACTAAGAAACTATTAAAAGAACTATTTTTGTCTTTAACAGAGGAAAAAATTGCATACAAACTCATACAAACCAAAAATTTTACAATACCCCATTAAGATACCAACAGGTAAAAAAGACAAACAGGAAATTCAAAAGTGTAGAAAAGTATTCAATCTCACTAATAATAAAATAAGTTTTTAACGGTACTATCATTCGTTACGTGTAACATTGGTGAATAGTTTTAATTGTTGGCAGCTATTTGTTGAAACGGGCAGTGTCACACATTACTCAGGGGGGTTTAAACTCACACAAATCTTTGGAATAACAATTGGATATGTATATCAAAAAAACTTTAAAAGCTTCATAACTTTGATTAATAATACCACTTCTAGAAATGAGGAAAAAATTCCAAATTCTAAAAATGTGTTATACATAAAAACGTTCATAGTTTTATTTATAATACTGAAAAATAAAAGTAACCTGTGATCTCACTTATGTATGGCATCAAATAAAGTTGAACTCATGGAAGTAGAAAGTAGAATGATGATTGGCCGGGCACGGTGGCTCACGCCTGTAATCCCAGCACTTTGGGAGGCCTAGGCAGGCAGATCACCTGAGGTCAGGAGTTCGAGACCAGCCTGGCTAACATGGTGAAACCTTGTTTCTACTAAAACTACAAAAAATTAGCCGGGCATGGTGATGTGCACCTATAATCCCAGCTACTCAGGAGGCTGAGGCAGGAGAATCGCTTGAACCCGGGAGGTGGAGGCTGCGGTGAGCCAAGATCATGCCACTGCACTCCAGTTTGGGCAACAAGAGTGAGACACCATATCAAAAAAAAAAAAAAAAAGAAAAGAAAAGAAAGTAGACCGAAGGTTAACTAGAGGTTGAGGGAGTGGGAAGAAGGGGGTTTCTGATCAAAGCGTACAAAATTTCAGATAGAAAGAACAGGTTTTAAGATCTACTGCAGGGTGACTATAGTCAATAATAATGTACTGTATATTTAAAAATAACTAATAAAAGTAAATTTCAAATGTCTCTCCATAAAGGCCAATAGGTAAGAGAGGTGATAGATATGTTAATTAGCTTGATTTAATCATTCCACATTGTATACACATATCAAAACATCACACTGTACCCCTTAAATGTACAGGGCACCCCATAAATGAATTCAATTATGATTTGCCAATCAAAAGTAATATTAATAATAATTTTAAAATGCATTGGCAAGGGAGGCGTTAGCATTCTTGAAAAACATTAAAAAACAAAAAATTTTAAACAACAGCCAGGCTCAGTGGCTCATGCCTGTAACCCCAGCACTTTGGGAGGCCAACGCAGGAGGATCACTTGAGATCAGAAGTTCAAGACCAGACTGATAAAGATAGCAAGACATTGTCTCTATAAAAATTTAAAAAGATAAAAACAATAAATATAAATAACCCTATTTCCAATAAATTAAATAATGATACATCAAAACAATAGAACACTAAAAATAATATTTATCTAAAAAATGACCTGATTTATCATGTAATCTGAATTTTTTTTTTAAAAAGGTTGAGACAACACTGGAAAAAAATAATATTTATTAAGTTATATAAATGTAAACATTTAGTATAAATTTAACCAGAAAGAGAAATATGGCTATACTGGTGGAATCAGTGGAGGGAAAGAGTGTGTCTTTGTGTGTTTGGTGAGAGGTGGGTGGGAAGGTGGGTTTGGAAATGGAGTGAGTGATAAACCATCATTATTGGTGTGTGAACACAATATCAACACAATAGTGTGATAGTGAATAAGTCTCACGAGATCTGATGGTTTTATAAATGGGAGTTCCCCTGCACAAGCTCTCTTGGGTGCCACCACGTAAGACATGACTTTGCTCCTCACTCACCTTCTGCCATGATTGTGAGGCCTCCCTAGCCATGCTGAACTATGAGTCAATGAAACCTCTTTCTTTTATAAATTACCCAGTTTGGGTTATGTCTTTATTAGCAGCATGAGAACAGACTAATACACAGGATTAGTACTAAAGGTAAAATGGAGACTAGGTACCTGTCTGCGTTTTATTTTGAGAGTATTGTATTGCAAGCATGTGGAGAAAAAGTGCAACAGCCTAAAAAAAAGCCCAGTGAAAGTCAGTGTAATTGGAAATGTTGGGCCACTTATTCCAAACCTATAACATTCCCCTATATATACACAATTAAATGTAATAAATGTAATTTATGTACACAATTAACTGTCAATGTTAATTGGGGTTTCCATGGGGCTTGTGGCATATAAATTCAACCAGGAAAACTGAATTCCTTTGCAGATTTATTCAGATGAGGTAAGATGGAAGCTGGTTTCCTCTTGTGTCAACTTGGGCAATGGGGATAGTCAGTCTAGTGAACATGTTATAACTGACTCCTGGGAAAGCAAAATGGACATTTAAAAAAATATAGGCTCAAAAGTATAGCTCTGTAGACTTGAGACTTTGGATTCATTATTATTTGATTTTCAGGATGACAAATTAGTCAAACCAAAGATGAAATTTAATCAAATGATATACAAAAATATATTATAGGCTTTCTTTACCTTTTTTACCCAGAGAAATCTATTCTTCTTTTACAGCTGGGATGGCATGCTATCTCTTAGGCATCACATTCTCCAAACTCTGGAGACAGAATGAATTACTTCCTCCTCTATACTTAAATACTGCTGGAATAATACTTATCACAATGTATCATAAATAATTATCTATAAGTTTGACTATCTTGCTAGATAATGAATTTCAAAAGGGCAAGGGCTATAGCTTATTCAGTACTAAATAAAATGCCTGGCTACAAATAGGTCCTAGTAAAAATTAAAGGTTTGAGTTAATACTGAGTTACCCAAAGAAGATAATTCACAAGTCCAGTGAAAAGAAAGTATACTGGAAAGGCAAAGTCTATTATATTTAGTGTGTATCCTCTAATTTCTTTCTTTTAGGCCCTATCAATATAGGTATAGTATATTATGTAACTCAAATGCTACCCCCACCATTGAGTTTCTCCTGATTTTCCAAGTCACAAAGATCTGTTCTCTCTGCACTTCTAAGCACTTTTTACCTCTATCAGTAGGTAAAGAGGAGCCTTTACCTACTCTCCCCATGCCTCCTTTTTTTTTTAATGTTTTGAAGGACTATATTTCATTTTATTTATCTTTGAATATACAATGGCTATCACTGGCCTGGCACATAATACATATTCAATGAATGCTTGTTAATTAAGAATTTATTAGACTTGAAATAGTCAAAAGATGAGAGATAATTTGTTTCATTTCTATTCCCTTTTCTGTAACCAAGATGAAGGCCAAAGTGGTCTTAGGAAACTTTTGTCTTCCTGATGAGTTCTTCTATGGTGTCCCACTGCTCCTTGGTGACCTAACACAAAAAAGATGTCAATTTAATGTGCTTTTTACATGTTTTTAAAGCTTAGTATCCTAGCTGCTGATATTACATTATACACACAAAAGCATTACCTTTCTCAGGTCGTTGAACTCCCCTGAAATAAGTACTTCCTCTCCACCGTCAAATTTAATGACCTGGAAAAAACAAATTTTTAAACTCTGAAACTAACTCCTTTTAAAAAGTTTCTGAACCACTAGCCATTTTCCCATACTAATTGGATGGAATATCTCTTTGGCACTTTAAATCAAGCCCAAATTTTAAAGATAAAACTCATGATTAAACCTAAATTGATTTACTCAGTTTATAATTCTATTTCTAACATCTCCACAATTTCAAATATCTACCCAATATTGAAGATCATCTTAAAGGTATATCTACCAAGGTAACCTGCATCTATTAATTTATCACTTGATATGGTTTGGCTGTGTCCCAAAAAAAATCTTATCTTGAATTGTAATCCTCAATCTCTCTCTCTCTCTCTCTCTCGTCTCCCTTTTTTCTCTCTCTCCCTCTCTTTATCTCTATTGCCTGCCACCATGTTAAGTTATGACTCTTCCCCTTCAGCCATAATTGTAAGTTTCCTGAGCCCTCCTCAGACATGCAGAAGAGTGAATCAATTAAACCTCTTTTCTTTTTTTTTTTTTTTTAATTATACTTGAAGTTCTAGGGTGAATGTGCACAATGTGCAGGTTTGTTACATATGTATACATGTGCCATGTTGGTGTGCTGCACGCATTAACTCGTCATTTACATTAGGTATATCTGCTAATACTATCCCTCCCCCCTCCTCCCACCCCACGACAGGCCCCCATGTGTGATGTTCACCACCCTGTGTCCAAGTGTTTTCATTGTTCAATTCCCACTTATGAGTGAGAACCTGCAGTGTTTGGTTTTCTGTCTTTGTGAGAGTTTGCTCAGAATCATGGTTTCCAGCTTCATCCATGTCCCTACAAAGGACATGAACTCATACTTTTTTATGTCTGCATAGTATTCCATGATGTATATGTGCCACATTTTCTTAATCCAGTTTATCATTGATAGACATCTGGGTTGGTTCCAAGTCTTTGCTATTGTGAATAGTACTGCAATAAACATACGTGTGCATGTGTCTTTATAGCACCATGATTTATAATTCTTTCGGTATATACCCAGTAATGGGATGGCTGGGTCAAATGGTATTTCTAGTTCTAGACCCTTGAGGAATCACCACACTGTCTTCCACAATGGTTTAAGTAGTTTACAGTCCCACCAACAGTGTAAAAGTGTTCCTATTTCTCCACATCCTCTCCAGCACCTGTTGTTTCCTGAATCCTTAATGAACACCATTCTAACTGGTGTGAGATGGTATCTCACTGTGGTTTTGATTTGCATTTCTCTGATGGCCAGTGATGATGAGCATTTTTTCATGTGTCTGTTGGCTGCATAAATATCTTCTTTTGAGAGGTGTCTGTTCATACACTTTGCCCACTTTGTGATGGGGTTGTTTGATTTTTTCTTGTAAATTTAAGTTCTTCATAGATTCTGGATATTAGCCCTCTGTCAGATGGGTAGATTGTAAACATTTTCTCCCATTCTGTAGGTTGCCTGTTCACTCTGATGGTAGTTTCTTTTGCTGTGCAGAAGCTCTTTAGTTTAATTAGATCCCATTTGTCTATTTTGGCTTTTGTGGCCATTGCTTTTGGTGTTTTAGTCATGAAGTCCTTGTCCATGCCTATGTCCTGAATTGCATTGCCTAGGTTTTCTTCTAGGGTGTTTATAGTTTCAGGTCTAACATTTAAGTCTTTAATCCATCTTGAATTAATTTTTGTATAAGGAGTAAGGAAGGCATCCAGTTTCAGCTTTCTACATATGGCTAGCCAGTTTTCCCAGCACCATTTATTAAACAGGGAATCCTTTCCCCATTTCTTGTATTTGTCAGGCTTCTCAAAGATCAGATGGTTGTAGATGTGTGGTATTATTTCTGAGGGCTCTGTTCTGTTCCATTGTTCTATATCTCTGTTTTGGTACCAGTACCATGCTGTTTTGGTTACTGTAGCCTTGTAGTATAGTTTGAAGTCAGGTAGTGTGATGATGCCAGCTTTGTTCTTTTGGCTTAGGATCGTCTTGGCAATGCGGGCTCTTTTTTGGTTCCATATGAACTTTAAAGGTAGTTTTTTCCAATTCTGTGAAGAAAGTCATTGGTAGCTTGATGGGGATGGCACTGAATCTATAAATTACCTTGGGCAGTGTGGCCATTTTCACACATTGATTCTTCCTATCCATGAGCATGGAATGTTCTTCCATTTGTTTGTGTCCTCTTTTATTTTACTGAGCAGTGGTTTGTAGTTCTCCTTGAAGAGGTACTTCACATCCCTTGTAAGTTGGATTCCTACGTATTTTATTTTCTTTGAAGCAATTGTGAATGGGAGTTCACTCATGATTTGGCTCTCTGCTTGTCTGTTATTGGTGTAAAAAATGCTTGTGATTTTTGCACATTGATTTTGTATCCTGAGACTTTGCTGAAGTTGCTTATCAGCTTAAGGAGGTTTTGGGCTGAGATGATGGGGTTTTCTAAATATACAATCATGTCATCTGCAAACAGGTACAATTTGACTTCCTCTTTTCCTAATTGAATACCCTTTATTTATTTCTCCTGCCTGACTGCCCTGACCAGAACTTCCAACACTATGTTGAATAGGAGTAGTGAGAGAGGGCATCCCTGTCTTGTGCCAGTTTTCAAAGGGAATGCTTCCAGATTTTGCCCCCTGGCTGTGGGTTTGTCATAAATAGCTCTTATTATTTTGAGACATGTCCCATCAATACCTAGTTTACTGAGAGTTTTTAGCATGAAGGGCCGTTGAATTTTGTCGAAGGCCTTTTCTGCATCTATTGAGATAATCATGTGGTTTTTGTCTTTGGTTCTGTTTATATGATGGATTATGTTTATTGATTTGGGTATGTTGAACCAGCCTTGCATCCCAGGGATGAAGTCCACTTGATCGTGGTGGATAACCTTTTTGATGTGCTGCTGGATTTGGTTTGCCAGTATTTTACTGAAGTTTTTTGCATCAATGTTCATCAGGAATATTGGTCTAAAATTCTCTTTTTTTGTTGTTGTGTCTCTGCCAGGCTTTCGTATCAGGATGATGCTGGCCTCATAAAATGAGTCAGGGAGGATTACCTCTTTTTCTATTGATTGGAATAGTTTCAGAAGGAATGGTACCAGCTCCTCTTTGTACCTCTGGTAGAATTTGGCTGTGAATCTGTCTGGTCCTTGACTTTTTTTGGTTAGTAGGCTTTTAATTATTGCCTCAATTTCAGAGTGTGTTATTGGTGTATTCAGGGATTCAACTTCTTCCAGGTTTAGTCTTGGGAGGGTGTATGTGTACAGGAATGTATCCATTTCTTCTAGATTTTCTAGTTTATCTGAATAGTGGTGTTTATAGTATTCTCTGATGGGAGTTTGTATCTCTGTGGGATAGGTGGTGATATCCCCTTTATCATTTTTTATTGCATCTATTTGATTCTTCACTCTTTTCTTCTTTATTAGTCTTGCTAGCAGTCTATCAATTTTTTCGGTCTTTTCAAAAAAAACAGCTCCTGGATTCATTGATTTTTTGAAGGGTTTTTTGTGTCTCTATCTCCTTCAGTTCTGCTCTGATCTTAGTACTTTCTTGCCTTCTGCGAGCTTTTGAATGTGTTTGCTCTTGCTTCTCTAGTTCTTTTAATTGTGATGTTAGGGTGCCCATTTTAGATCTTCCCTGCTTTCTCTTGTGGGCATTTAGTGCTATAAATTTCCCTCTACACACTGCTTTAAATGTGTCCCAGAGATTCTGGTATGTTGTGTCTTTGTTCTCATTGGCTTCAAAGAACATCTTTATTTCTGCCTTCATTTCGTTAGGTACCCAGTAGTCATTCAGGAACAGGTTGTTCAGTTTCCATGTAGTTGAGCGGTTTTGAGTGAGTTTCTTAAACCTGAGTTCTAGTTTGATTGCACTGTGGTCTGAGAGACAGTTTGTTATAATTTCTGTTCTTTTACATTTGCTGAGGAGTGCTTTACTTCCACCTATGTGGTCAATTTTGGAATAAGTGAGATGTGGTGCTAAGAAGAATATATATTCTGTTGATTTGAGGTGGAGAGTTCTGTAGATGTCTATTAGGTCTGCTTGGTGCAGAGCTGAGTTCAATTCCTGGATATCCTTGTTAACTTTCTGTCTTGTTGTTCTGTCTAATATTGACAGTGGGGCGTTAAAGTCTCCCATTATTATTGTGTGGGAGTCTAAGTCTCTTTGTAGGTCTCTAAGGACTTGCTTTATGAATCTGGGTGCTCATGTATTGGGTGCAAATATATTTAGGATAGTTAGCTCTTCTTGTTGAATTGATCCCTTTACCATTATGTAATGGTCTTCTTTCTCTCTTCTGATCTTTGTTGGTTTAAAGTCTGTTTTATCAGAGACTAGGATTGCAACCCCTGCTTTTTTTTTTGTTTTCCATTTGCTTGGTAGGGTTTCCTCCATGCCTATGTGTGTCTCTGCATGTGAGATGGGTCTCCTAAATACAGCACACTGATGGGTCTTGACTCTTTATCCAATTTGCCAGTCTGTGTCTTTTAATTGGAGCATTTAGCCCATTTACATTTAAGGTTAATATTGTTATGTGTGAATTTGATCCTGTCATTATGATGTCAGCTGGTTATTTTGCTCGTTAGTTGATGCAGTTTTTTTGTAGCATTGATGGTCTCTACAATTTGGCCTGTTTTTGCAGTGGCTGGTACCGGTTGTTCCTTTCCATGTTTAGTGCTTCCTTCAGGAGCTCTTGTAAGGCAGGCCTGGTGGTGACAAAATCTCACCATTTGCTTGTCTGTAAAGTATTTTATTTCTCCTTCACTTATGAAGCTTAGTTTGGCTGGATATGAAATTCTAGGTTGAAAATTATTTTCTTTAAGAATGTTGAATATTGGCCCCCACTTTCTTCTGGCTTGTAGTTTCTGCTGAGAGATCCACTGTTAGTCTGATGGGCTTCCCTTTGTGGGTAACCTGACCTTTCTCTCTGTCTGCCCTTAGCATTTTTTCCTCATTTCAACTTTAGTCAATCTGACAATTACGTGTCTTGGAGTTGCTCTTCTCAGGGAGTATCTTTGTAGCCTTCTCTGTATTTCCTGAATTTGAATGTTGGCCTGCGTTGGTAGGTTGGGGAAATTCTCCTGGATGATATCCTGCAGAGTGTTTTCCAACTTGGTTCCATTCTCCCTGTCACTTTCAGGTACAATCAGACGTAGATTTGGTCTTTTCACATAGTCCCATATTTCTTGGAGGCTTTGTTCATTTCTTTTTACTCTTTTTTCTCTAAACTTCTCTTCTCACTTCATTTCATTCATTTGATCTTCAATCACTGATACCCTTTCCTCCACTTGATCGAATCAGCTACTGAAGCTTGTTCATGCATCACGTATTTCTCATGTCATGGTTTTCAGCTCCATCAGGTCATTTAGGGTCTTCTCTATGCTGTTTATTCTAGTTAGCCATCGTCTAATCTTTTATCAAGGTTTTTAGCTTTCTGGCGATGGGTTCCAACACCTTCCTTTAGCTCAGAGAAGTCTGTTATTACCAATCATCTGAAGCCTTCTTCTCTCAACTCGTCAAAGTCATTCTCCATCCAGCTTTGTTCCGTTGCTGGCGAGGAGCTGCATTCCTTTGGAAGAGAAGAGGCGCTCTGATTTTCAGAATTTTCAGCTTTTCTGCTCTGGTTTCTCCCCATCTTTGTGGTTTTATCTGCCTTTGGTCTTTCGTGATGGTGACATACAAACGGGGTTTTGGTGTGGATGTCCTTTCTGTTTGTTAGTTTTCCTTCTAACAGTCAGGACCCTGAGCTGCAGGTCTGTTGGAGTTTGCTGGACGTCCACTGCAGACACCGTTTGCCTGGGTATCACCAGCGGAGGCTGCAGAACAGCAAATATTGCAGAATGGCAAATGTTGCTGCCTGATCCTTCCTCTGGAAGCTTCGTCTCAGAGGGGCACCTGGCTGTATGAGGTGTCAGTTGGCCCCTACTGGGAAGTGTCTCCCAGTTAGGCTACTCGGGGGTCAAGGGCCCAGTTGAGGGGCCAGTCTGTCTGTTCTCAGATCTCCAACTCCATGCTGGGAGAACCACTACTCTCTTCAAAGCTGTCAGACAGGGACATTTAAGTCTGCAGAAGTTTCTGCTGCCTTTTGTTCAGCTATGTCCTGCCCCTAGAGGTGGAGTCTATAGAGGCAGGAAGGCAGGCCTCCTTGAGCTGTGGTGGGCTCCACCCAGTTTGAGCTTCCAGGCTACTTTGTTTACCTACTCAAGCCCCAGCACTGGCGGACACCACTCCCCCAGTCTCACTGCCACCCTGCAGTTCTATTTCAGACTGCTGTGCTAGCAGTTAGCGAGGCTCTGTGGGCATGGGACCCTCTGAGCCATGCGCGGGATATAATCTCCTGGTGTGCCATTTGCTAAGACCGTTGGAAAAGTGCAGTATTAGGGTGGGAGTGTCCTGATTTTCCAGGTACCATCTGTCAGGGCTTCCCTTGGCTAGGAAAGGGAATTCCCCAACCCCCTGCACTTCCCTTAAACCTCTTTTCTTTATAAATTACGTAGTCTCAGGTATGTCTTTAGCAGTGTGAGAACAGACTAATACATCACTGAATAAATGTCATAGGCTAAACAATATATATAATATTTTATATTATTTACAACTAAATACATATTTTAAATCATATTTACATTCATCATTGTCAGGATTGGTTCCACAACAGACCTCCCTGCCCCAAACACACTCCTGAAAAAAAAAGTGAAGAGAAATAAACAACGCTTACTGCTCCATTAATCCAAGAAGCATAATCACTACAAAGGAAAGCAGCAAGATTTGCGAGTTCTTCTACAGTCCCCAGGCGACCACAGGGAATTCTGCCAATCATTTCTTTCTCAAATGTTCCAGTTGGGTCCAGACGGCTAAAGGCACCCTTAGAAATTAAGAAAACAATTAGGTTGTGTCGGGTTTTTCAATCAATTCCTTTCCTACTCAAGAAAAAATGTGTATAAAATGGCATGCTGCCATGCAGCTTAAAACCTTAGGCTTTGTAAGTAAAAAAGAATTTCACCAAATTATTCTTAAAAAAAAATAGATCACTGGAAAATATAACCCTTTTAATCTTAGTTTCTTCTATGTAAAATGAGGATATCTATCTTAGTTACCTCACAAAATTGTTATAAGCATCAAATGAAAAAATGTATATAAAGGTATCCTGAAATATGTACAAGCTTAGGTGGTAAAGGCAGTGGTATTACTGGCTTTTCATTTAATAAACACAGAAAAGTGGCTCATAGGAAATATTTAAGAGGAAATTCCTTTTCTTTCATCCCAAAGTATTGGAAAAGGAAGAAAACAAGTATGTAGAAATTCAATTAGATTCTAGAGAGAGAAAAACTACAACTAAATTGGCCAAACAATTTGTTTTCTGTCAATGTTGTGAAGGAACAGACCAAGATGAATTATAGATGTACACTGATTAATAAAAACAACTGGATTTTTCTGTACTAGTGCCTTGAAGTTTAGGTGGCAGTTTTCCTCAATAACGCAGCCATAAGACAGAACAAACACTCAGAGGACTCCATGACAGACCTCCAGTTCTTCCCAGGAGGTTATAAAGCCCAGAGACAAGGGGTTGCAACTGGTCCCAGTCCTGGTTCTAAAAAGTGCATGCTAGGGAGTTTCTACGCTTCAGTTTTCTTTTAATCTCTTTAACAGTAAGTAGTTATTATTTGGGTACAACTCCTATCTCAGTGGCTAGACTGTAAACTTCTTAGTGGCAAGCACTTTCTCAGAGATACTTCTGTATCTTTCTCAGTACCCATAGATACAGTGAACAGTCAATAAATATAGGTTAAATAAATAAAATGCAGGTGATTTTTCCCTAGATATTGGGGTCTTGGAGAGAAGCGTTTGTATCTATAAGCCTATTTTCAGATATGCTTAGGACAGGGCCACCCTGAATCATGTTTTAATGTATGTTTTTAAGTTTCTTTCCACTAATTTTATTAGACTGTTTAGTATTGAATTGTCAGATAAATAAGATAGTCAACAAATTTCAATCACTCAGGAAGTTTTTGTTTCTATTTCCCATCCTTTAAACTGCTAAATAAACTAATATGGCCATTTCCAAGTTATTTTTTAATACCCAGAGCTACCTATAACCCAAACGTCCCTTAGTATTATTTTCCAATATGTTTACACAACTGAAACAAGTTACCAAATTTTGCCTGGTCTTTCAACATTACATCTGGTTGGCATTATAAATACTTGCTTTAGGTGAAAACCAAGAGAAGTGTGAGTGAAGTTATTTTGGGATAATGAGAGAGCAGAGAAGGTGTGGATATTCTGAGCAACATCTGTAACAACATTAGAGATAATTACAAGTTGCAATGAGTATCCACAAGGATTATTACTTATAGGTGAAATCTATGCTGTCAGAAGGACTTATAATCAGAGACATGTGGGCGTTAGATGACATGCATAATTGACTGAGAGTGAAAGGGCACAAGCATGAGTCAAGGAAAATGCTACCTACCTATAACAAGACAAAGCCTATATAATAAGTTACCAAAGCATCTCTCAAACTAAAAATATAGTTACATTTCCTTGATTTTTTTTAAAAAAGGATGTCAGACAATGTAAGAGCCTTTAAAATGTCATGAAAGTTAACAAATACAGGACAATAACAGACCACTGAAACAAATCAGACAAAGTGCCAACATTGATGGTATAAAAGATCCCAAAAGATTAAGACACTGAAATTGACATTATGAAGAAATTGCATAGCTGCTACATTCCTGCCCGCCTCCTTATTTCTTATATTCGATAATGAATAAAGGCAAAGGCCTCTTCCCTAGAACCAGGGCTCTAAACCTAGGCATCTCTGGAAAGTCCTTTACACAACAACCAGAATATACCTATCAGCGTTTCATTATTTAATCATTCACAATGTGATAACAAGCAAAATACAACTTACTTTGGTTTTTATAGGCCCTGGTTGAATCACATTGAATCGCATTCCATATTTACCCCATTCAGCTGCAAGAGACCTAAAAATTAAAATCAACAACATACATTCTGAAATATTATACCATATGTTAAAGACAGTAATAACTGAGACTCACTAGATGCTTACTACATGCCAGAGATTACAACCCCAACAGGTAGGTACTATTATTGTTCCCTATATTACAGATAATGTAACTAAGGCACAGAGAGGTTAAATCATTTTCTCTATGTCATATGGCCAATTTGTCAATCTCAAGAGGTCTAGCTTCAGTCTGTACCCTTAGTCACTCTACTGTACAACCTAACCTTTACATTTTAGTGTCCTTAACCACTATGCTACACCACCTACCATTTGTAGTTTAGAATATATACTTTTGTCCAATGTCAATACACATTTTTAGAGTAGGTATTCATTATTCACATAAAAACGTGAGTGCTTCATGCCCTTCCTTCACATTTTCTGGAGTTCAGTCTTGTAGTTACAAAGTTCATTATAACTTTACTCATAGCCCTGTACATTGGATTACAATGTCTGTAATATCACAAGTGCTTTATTTGAGTAAAAGAGTACATCGATAGAAAATATAAACCACATCCATGTCTAACTAGGCTTTAATATAATTGTTGAACCAAACTTGAAAGGAAATAGGAATCTAACAAAATCTTGCTTAATGTCCTGAAGAAAAATATAACACTAATAGCAAACAAAGAACTTCAAAGGAACTTGTTTTAAAAGCTTACTTTACAGGTAGCTCTTTTAAAATCTAAATTCATTTTAGGAATTTACATTCATATGTATATTTGTGTGTATATATACTTAATGTAATTTCAAATAATGACGAGGTAGCTTAAAAGAATTCATATAATGCAAATGAGGAAGACAGGATAATTTGAAAGGAAGAAGGAAAGAAAAAAAGCAAGATAAAGAGAGAGAAAAGCCAGGATAACGAAATATAACGGAGCCAAGAATGAGGCTAATATCTAAATGTACTGAAGTGTGTGATGTTCCATATAACTGCAATAGTCACATCACAAATTTGTATCTATTCTTCCCATGACTCTATACAAAAAAGGTAAGCCTAATCAGTTACACAATCCACAGTACCCATAAAGAAAAAGCAAGCTAATTGCTCAGGAAAAGCACAATTGTCTCTAATACGAAAAATGCTTTAAGTCTTTCTAGACTTACAAAAGGAAAATTGTACAGTATAACAATCTCCTTAAGACACTGTATCCTTGCAATAGATAAAATGGGCTAAGTTCAAACTTGACAAATGGGATCTAGTTAAACTAAAGAACTTCTGCACAGCAAAAGAAACTATCATCAGAGTGCACAGGCAACCTACAGAATGGGAGAAAAGCTTTGCAATCTATCCATCTGATAAATGGCTAATATCCAGAATCTACAAAGAACTTAAAGAACTTAAACAAATTAAACTTAAACACAAACAACCCCATCAAAAAGTGGGGGAAGGATATGAACAGACACTTCTCAAAAGAAGACATTTACGCAGCCAGCAAACTATGAAAAAAAAAGCTCATCATCACTGATCATTAGAGAAATGCAAATCAAAACCACGAGATACCATCTCACGCCAGTTAGAATGGCAATCATTAAAAAGTCAGGAAACAACAGATGCTGGAGAGGATGTGGAGAAATAGGAACACTTTTACACTGTTGGTGGGACTGTAAATTAGTTCAGCCATTGTGGGAGAGAGTGTGGTGATTCCTCAAGGATCTAGAACTAGAAATACCATTTGACCCAGCCATCCCATTACTGGGTATATACTCAAAGGATTATAAATCATTCTACTATAAAGACACATGCACACATATGTTTATTGCAGCACTGTTCTTAATAGCAAAGACTTAGAATCAACCCAAACGCCCATCAATGATAGACTGGATAAAGAAAATGTGGCACATATACACCATGGAATACTGTGCAGCCATAATAAAGGATGAGTTCATGTACTTTGCAGGGACGTGGATGAAGCTGGAAACCGTCATTCTCAGCAAACTAACACAGGAACAGAAAATCAAATACTGCATGTTCTTACTCGTAAGTGGGAGCTGAACAATGAGAACACATGGATACAGGAAGGGGAACATCACACACTGGGTCTGTCAAGGGGTGGAGAGCTAGGGGAGGGATAGCATTAGGAAAAATTCCTAATGTAAATGACGGGTTGGTGGGTGCTGCAAACCACCATGGCACATGTATACCTATGTAACAAACCTGCACATTCTGCACATGTATCCCAGAACTTAAAGTATAATTTAAAAAATGCGCTAAGTTCTATGAAACTATCAGACATCCATTAATAGTCTTATAGCATCATTTCAAAGGCCAATTCAGTAAAACCAGTTCTACAGAATAGGGTACACGTAATCTCAAGATAGCCTGTTAATCTGACTTAATCCATGAATGTATTTTAGAGAAATGGGTGGGCTGTATCTCTTTCAGACAGAACATACATAAAAATTGCTTCTCTGAGTGATGTTTTTGACAAAGTTCATTGCCATAGCTACCCTGGGCATTTATTTATAGTGTATCTACTCTAAATTGCTTCATGTCTTAATAGAATTACTGTACTGAGCAGAGTCTATATTATCCTATGAAAAACTGAGCAACCTGTTAAGAAAATCTGCCTAGAGGAAAAGCCATCCTCTCTGTGCTCAGAGGTGTGCCAGATACATTTGTTCAATTGCTAGCATGATCTTTCAACTGTCATTAAGCTAGCTGATATACTGAAGAACTACTGTAATCTGATAATGAATCCACCTCATACAGTTATCTCTGCATGTTAAGATGCTAAGAACAATATATGCAATATGTTAGCCATTATTATTGCTCATTCAACCAATGTTTATTATATACTTACCATGTGTCAAAACTATAAATATTGCTTAGCCTCAAATAAAGTCAGTGCCTGCTCTCAAATGAGAGTCCCTCCCTCTCAAGAGAGGTGAGCCTGGTTATATAATGAATTAGTTACTAGGCTGGGAATTGTGTGATGTAAGCTATACCTGCTTAAAAGAAGAAGAACCTAAGTGGGAGTGACAAGGAAGGCTTCTCTGAAGAGGTAACATTCTGAGCTGATGGGTGAAGAAGGATTAGGAGTTTGCTGCAAGAGGCAGGGGAAAGGAGGAGCTGAGAGATTAAGAAGGTAGGATGGTGACATGGTTTGGCTCTGTGTCCCCACCCAAATCTCACTCTGAATTGTAATAATCCCCACATGTCAAGGGTGGGACCAGGTAGACATAACTGAATCCTGAAGACAGTTTTCCCCATGCTGTTCTCGTGATAGTGAGTGAGTTCTCACAAGATCTGATCGTTTTATAAGGGGCTTACCCCTTCACTTGGCACACATTCTCTTTCCTGCTGCCCTGTGAAGAGGTGCCTTCCACCATGATTCTAAGTTTCCTGAGGCCTCCCTAGCCATGTGGAAACTGTGAGTCAATTAAACCTCTTTTCTTTATAAATTACCCAGTCTCAGGTATTTCTTCATAGCAGAGTGAGAACGGACTAATACAGATGGAGAAGGAAGACAGCCAAGGCATATGGGTCAGTATGAGTAAAGGACAAGGGCCCAAACAACATGTAGAATTTGGGAACCTATAATGCCTTATTTAGTAAGACTGTGTACTATAAAGTATGAGAAGAAGGTTGATGGGAACTCAAGCTGTAAAGGAAGGCACATGTTTAATGAGCATCTATTATATGCAGGAACACAATAAAAGCAGCACCAAATCAGTTCTTAAAGGACATGAGATAAAAAGCTCTAACAAGACTGAAAAGTCCTCACAAAACAAATATTGACATTGAACAAATGCTGCCAAAATAGTCAAGTTCTCATCCTTTATTTCCAACACTACCTGACCTTAAAAAATGGTAATTATCTCTATTCAGACTAAGATTCAGCTTGTGAATAAATATTTCTTACTATCTCAAACTAATGTGTATTTACTGACTTAAATATTAAAAATGCTCTGGGACTACTAAAAGAAGAGTACCATAATTCAGCTCAACAAGCATGGAGCACCAGCTACGGACCAGACTCTTCTGGTCCAAGTGGGGAAGTCAGATTGTTTAATGTTACGTTAATGGAGGAAATCCCATCTCTACTAAAAGTACAAAATTAGCCAGGTGTGGTGGCATATGCCTGTAATCCCAGCTCCTTGGAAGGCTGAGGCAGGAGAATCGCTTGAACCCAGGAGGCACAGGTTGGGTGAGCCAAGATGGCACCATTGCACTCCAGCCTGGGCAACAAGAGCAAAACTCCGTCTCAAAAAAAAAAAAAAAAAAAGGCCCGCGATGCCCTGCTCTCTCTCTCTGCTACATGGGTATATTACCTTCATTTTAGAATCTATTTATTAGTGTTTGTCCTCTCACTAGATTGGATTAAACAAAGTTTTAAGGCACAGAGAGGAGGAAATGATTACAGAGAAAACATCTCAAAGGAAGTAAGCAAAACATCACAGCAAAATTCCAACAACAATATAACTCAGGCATAGACATATGAAAGATGTATGGTAAGTTTAGGGAAACATGGAACAGTTCAATGGAAATTAAAGCATGGAAATAATAAATGGAATAGTAAAAAAATTTAAGCTCAGCTAACAACGAGGACTGTTCTATTTCCATCACTATCATATCCCTAGGACGAAGCATATATAAGGTACACAATAAATATTTATTGAATAAATAAATTAATTAACAATGGCCAGAGACAAGTCTGTTTAGAATGCCATAGTGAGTTCTGGCTTTTATTCCAAAGAGTGACAGGAAATGATCTAAGATTTTTAGCTGGGGAGTGTCGTGAGCAGACATATATGTTCTTAGAAAGATAATTCTGGTGAAAACATGAATACAAAATACAAGGGGAAGAGACTGGTAGTAAAGAAATATACCATGATTATAGCAAGCCAGACAAGCAATGAAATGATGAGAAGCCCCATTATAACAAAGACAATGGAAAAGGCCAATGGAGGACAAATTCAAAAAGCAATCATGGCTGGGTGTAGTGGCTCATGCCTGTAATCCCAGCACTTTGGGAGGCTGAGGCAGGAGGATTTCTTGAGGTCAGGAGTTCCAGACCAGCCTGGGCAACATAGCAAGACCTCATCTCTACAAAAAAATTTTAAAAATTAGCCAGGCGCTGTGGCACCTGCCTGTAGTCCCAGCTACTTGGGAGGCTAAGGTGGGAGGATCGCTTGAGTCTGGGAGATTAAGGCTGCAATAAGCTGTGATTGCACCACTGCAATCCAGCTTGGGCAACAGACTGAAGTCCTGTCTCAAAAAAAAAAAAAAGCAGTTATACTCTGCTGAGAAAAGGCCACTGGACTTGGGAAGTGCTCATAGTCTGTGTTAGTCCCATTAATCTTATACAGTATCTACAATAAAAGAATAAACATGTGCTTATGAGAGGGGTTAGGGATGGCACTGATAAAGATCTATGGGAGAGCAAAAAAGCTATAGTCCTGTGGTGTCTAATATGTAGCCACTAGCCATATACAGCTACTAATTTTTAAAATTTAGTTTCTCAGTCACAGTGGGATATTCCAAGGGTTCAATATCTACATGTGGCTACTGGATAGTGCATATTTACAGAACATTTACATCACTGCAGAAAGTTCCACAGGACAGCGCTGCTATAGACAAATAGGACTTATCTGGGAGATAAAATGTATGTCTCATGGTGAATCCAAGTCTTTGTTTACTTTTCTCTGGATGGACACCAGAAAGCAGGAATACAGTTCCCTGAGCCACCAACTGTATTAGTTATGTTCAGCAACAGGATTGACAAGGAAGTACTTACTTGCTCATGGCTTCCACACCTGCTTTGGCAGAAGCACTTGGTACTACAAAACCTGAACCAGTCTCAGCATAGATAGTAGTAATAGAAAGAAATGCTGCTCCTGAAATTTTAAAAGAATACAGTTGATTAGCAATATAGATGTATCACTTCACATAAGGAAAACATTATTTATAAAAATGGGATCTGATTAAAGAGGGTATAAGAAAAACTAAAGTATTTTTTAAAACTTCACTCACTCTAAATTAATGAGAGAATAATCTAAGAAAATTGATATGTCTTGCTACTAATCTTATGATTTAGGATGGCCCAATCTGCACTTACTTGGAATGTATGCCTGGTGAGTCAATACGAAAGCCCAAATCTCAGAGGCATGCCCCTATTGCACCTTGTATAATCAGCTGGTCAGGATTCCCATTAACTAAGTACTACTTGAATAAGAATAAATCAGAATTAAACTTAAACTAGCAGGGACTTCTGCCTCCAGCCATAATGAACTTACCCTTCTGCTGTAAACATCAAGAAAACTGAGTAAGACATATGCTACAATTATATACAGATACTGCACAGCAGGCAGGGAAGGACTATGACTCTGATAGAAGGAAAATGACTAAGCCCTGAGATACCCTAGCTTTTTGCCTAAAGATACTATATAGATGGAAGGATGAGGAGGAGGAATCTAAGCAGAAAATGGCATTCACACTGAGTTAAGAAGATAGAGATCGGTTTGGGGAGCCTGAGGAAACTAAGGTTTCTAAGAGTTCCTCCAAGGAGGAAAGTAGGCAGAGATATTAATAGAACTCCATAAAGCTGCATGGAGTCTCAATGAGTCTTTAGACAAATAAGCTGTACATGTTTAGTGTGAGATTCCATTGAGGCCAGGCAAAGAACAACTACTAGGAAGCTGTAAGTGATGCAATTCCCAGAGCTTGCATAGGGCTGGGAGACATGGGAGTTCTCAGCAGCTTCACTGAACATCCAGAGCTTTCAGTAGAGAGCTCAGAAAAAAAAAATGCCTTAGTAGGAGGGTTAAATTAGCCCCAAAGTAAGGACTACTATATACTTGCTGAAATAAAGCTTTAAAATGACCCTTAAAAATGATTAGGCTGATGCATAAGTAATTTAGAAGCTTTCCAAAATAAAAAAACCACACATCTCAAAAGAAAATTAAAATACACACAGACACAAACACAGAACAACAACATAACATTCACAGCATGCAATAAAAAATTACTGCACATAAAAAGACACAGAAACCTAACAAGGAGAAAAATGATTAATAGACAAAGAGTCCCAGAAATGACAGAGAAGACAGATGTAGCAGACAAACAGCCTTTTAAATGCTATTACAAATATTTTAAAAGATTTCACTGAAAATATTTATATGATGAGAAAAATGGAAAATACAAAATAGAAACCAATATGGCTTCTAAAGCAGAAAAATACAGCATCTGAAAGGAAAAATTGAACAAATAAGCTTAGCTGTAGAAGAAAAGATCCATGAATCTGAAGACACAGCAATATAAACTATCCAAAATGAAAGACAAATGGGAAAAAAAAAACTGAGGAAAAACCCAGAACCTCACTGACCTATGGAACAGTATCTAGCATTCTAACAAACGTATAGTTAGAGTCACAGAGGAAGAAAAAGCACTTGAATAAGGACTAAAAAAATTCCGAATTTGGTAAAAACTATAACTTACAATGCAGAAAGCTAAATGAATCCCAAGCAGGATAAACAGGGAAAAAAATCAATACATTATCATAATCAATAACTGAAAACCAATGATATATAGAATCCTAATTGCAGCCAAAGGTAAAAATAAGCAATAAAAATACACAAACACAGACAAAAATTTTCATTGTCTTCTCATTTCTAAAAATAATGTAAGCTAGAAGACAATGGAGTTATATTTTTAAGGTGTTGAAAGATAAAACTTAACTCTGAATTCCATATCCATCAAAAATACCCTTCAAAAATCAAGATGATATGAAAATGATATTATAGAGAAACTGAGATTGTCAAAAGAAAGAAATAGTAAATATGTAGGTAAATATAAAATATTTTTTCTTGTTTTCTAAATTTCTTTTTAAAATGATTGTATAAAAGCTATATTAAAAAGTGATACTGCACATACAGTGGTCAATAGTGTCTAGGACACAGCAGGTTCTCAATAAATTAACTGAATAAGGCCAGGCACAGTGGCTCATGCCTGTAATCCCAGCACTTTGGGAGATCAAGGGGAGCAAATCACCTGAGGTCAGGAGTTCGAGACCAGCCTAGCCAACATAGTGAAATCCTGCCTCTACTAAAAATACAAAAATTAGCCAGGTGTGGTAGGGCATGCCTGTAATTCCAGCTACTCAGGAGGCTGAGGCAGGAGAATCACTTGAACCCAGGAGGCAGAGGATGCAGTGAGCCGAGATGATGCCAGTGCACTCCAGGCTGGGTGACAAGAGTGAGACTCCATCTCAAAAAATAAATAAATAAACAAACAAACAAACAAATAAATAAATAAAGGCTTAAAAGGGTAATCTTTAGGTCCTGAGAAATCAGTGATTTCTCTACTTCTTATTTATTCATAATACGAGATAAGACAATACTTAATATTTGCAAAAGGATCAAAACAAGTTTACATCTTTTACATAACAGCAAATACTTTTAGAAATTTAAATTTGAAGGACTACAAGGAAAGTATTTTGAAGAATATTCAGATAAGTTTTTTCTCTGCTCCATATATTTAGTTTCTCTTTCTCTCAGCATTTTCCAGAGTAGAAAGAAAACTCAGCACATCCTGGGAAACACGGGGGTGGAAGAGGGGGCAGGAGTACCATTTTGAGGATAGGAAAAAATAAGAATGGTTATGTTAGTCATTCTGGTAACTCCTTCTATATATCAAACAGCCTTTCAGATTGCTGAAAATTACTTTGCTTCCAAAATCGTACTCCGTGAAAGAGGAGGGATGTAGAACATTAGTGGGCTCCATTACAGTACATTGACAACAGATGCTAACTGTATCATTCTTATAGCAAAATTACAAAAGAAAAAAAAACTGCTTTAAAAGTGGCAAATACAAAGCAAATGCTCCAATGGAAAGTGCACTATCTTTCAACTAAGACTGAACAAATACATTTCTCCAAGTGTGGGAAAGGAGTTAAGCCATCCTAATACAATTTAGATGCTGAAATGAAAGTTATTTTACTATTCTTTTTATCCCTTTAAGGTTTTATTTTCTCAGCCTAGAAAATTTGGGTAGCCCACCTCTTAGAATGAGATACTGCAGCTTTTAATTCTCATGAGTGTAAAAGGGAGATAAAGGTTTGAAACTGCACTGTTCCAATAGCATTAATGCTGCAAGGTGAAACAATTATCGGCTTCAAAAAAATGAACAGTGGTGCTAAAGTGCAAAGTAAAGAATTCCTAGATCCCCAGGGTTAGTCACATATATTTTCCTTCTTGTACAGAGGCCCATTATTTCAGTTAGAATAACTGCTCATGGAAAAGCTTTATAAAAGTCAAGTTTCTAACAGCTCAGAGCAGACAACAGAAATGAATCTATATTATTAATGAGGTTAAGAAAATAGAGAAGGGAAGCAATAAATGAAATAAATATTATGTTAGTCCATCCTTTGTTATTTTGAAATGGAAAAAAATAGTAATAAAAGAACATCAAAAATCATATTATCTATCAAAAAAGCTATGATATGTGCAAGATTATGATCTAATTTCAAAAGAAGATTCAAAAGTTCTAAAATCTGGTTTCAATACAAACTATGAATTGAAAGAATCACTAAACAAATTTAGTTCCAATGACCAACAGAAGGGGAATAGTATAGACACCTGGGCTCAGAAACTGATTCCACTATTTACTAGCTGTGTAGCTATGAGACTGGGGAAGTCGCATCCCTGCTCTGGACCCTAGATTTATCACCTGTAAAACAGGAACATAGGGAGTATCCAGCAAATGTCATTAGATTCTAAGGATTACTTGTTAATTTACTGCTGTTGTTGATTCCACCTATTACTCTTCCGCTCTCATGCAAAAAGCCTGCCATTTACTAGCTGTGTATTAATAATTTGGCAAGTTGCGTTAGGAAACATCACCAGAATGGAAGGTAACTCCAACAGGCAACCCAGCCCCCTAGTTTCACAGAGACATCCAAGAATTTGTTGAACCGCTGGTAGGTCAGGGCTGCTACACATGGTTGAGCAGTGCATAAGGGTGCCATATTTAAGGAAGCATGTTTTACATTACAGATATTACATGATTATTTACTTATTTCAAAATATTCTTGTTGTTCTGAGGGTTTCCTTTCTAACAAGATAAGAAATATATGTGGGCAGAATGGCCCCACTTAAAGATCCCATGCCCTAATTCCTAAGAACTGAATTTCTTATTTTACTTGGCAAAATAACTTTGAAGACATTAAGAAAGATTACAGGATTTAAGAGAGGGGCCTTTCTGGGATTATCCAAGTAACACAGTCTAATCACGTGAACTCTTAAAAACAGACAACTTTCTCTGGCTGTAGTCAGAAAGATGAATTTTAAGGAGCAGGCAAGAGAGATGTGGTAGAAGAGAAAGTCAGTCCCTAAGCATGAGAAAGACATATCGTGGTATTGCTGGCTCTGAGATGTACCAGTCCCTATGTAAGGATCAGAGAGAGGTCCCTAGGAGACAGGGTGGCCCTAAGCTGACAGTAACCATGAACATATACACTTCAGTCCTACAACCACAAGAAACTTGATTCTTCCAATGACCTAAATGAGCCTGGATATAGACTCTTTCTAGAGCCTCCAAGACATGAGCTCTGCTGGGTGACTCCCTGATATTAGCCTATAAGATCTGAAGCAGAGAAACCAGCCAAGCAACTCTGTGCATTTACTTGAAAAAAAACAGAATTATAAAATTATAAGCATATGATATATTAAGCTGTTAAGTTTGTGGTCATTTGTGGTCCCCACAATGGGGGACTAGTATAGTGTATTATGTCAACTTTCCAACAAACAGAAATAAAGTATCTTAATTTTTTTTTAATCCTTGTTTAACTTTACCTATCACCGAAGGATAAAGACCACATTGCTTGGCCTCATCTCCTACCCCTCCAGGCATTATATGTCACATATAAGCAAAACTGAACTCCTTGTATGCCTAAATACACAACTGAGCTGTTGGTTGCAGTTCTAACTCTTCTACTATTATTGCTAGCAATTAATCTTACTGACAATCATGGTAAGAAGACAAACTTCTCTGTCTTTTTGATGAGGGCACAGAGGATACCTGTCTCCGAGCCATTTTTCAATGAGAGCCCATATGAAAATCTAAAAATCCTTAATTCTCTAAAAGCTACTCAAAATAGGACTATAACATTTAAAAAGTAGAATAACCCTATATAAATAATATTATCTACTAAGGAAACACTTTTCTCATTTAAACATTTAATATAAATATGTCCCTCATGTAGGCTGCTATTTTTAAGTTTAATTATAGTAAGAAGGGATATCAGGGCTCTGGTTTTTCTAACCAATTTTAATTATGAGTCAAAACCTAAGTTTCAGATAGTTGATAGTCCCCTTGTAAAAGACGTGGTAAAAATACATTTATCTTGGAGGAAACTTAACATTTTCTTTCATAACTAACATTTATTGAGTACTAGTCTGCCCCGGGAACTATTCTTAACACTTTATAGACACTAGCTCTTATAATCATTACAGCAATCCTAGGAGGAAGGCTTTATTATCAACATTATTTTACAGAAAAGACAGGCACAGCAAGCTAATCTGTCCAAGTTGATAGGACTAATAAGTATTAACCAGGATTGGAACTTGGCAGTTAAGCTCTAGAGCCTGCACTCTTAACTACTATGTAACTACTACTGCCTTGCCAAGAAATTTCTAATTACTACTTAGAAAGAAAAACTAATTTATTTTCAAAATTCTCAAATCGCTTTACCTTTACCTTATCTTCAAAAAACATCAAAATAAGGTACACAGTTGCTCTAAGAAATTTTAACAGATGAGGTTGAACTCTCCCATCAAACGAGATGACTCTAAAAAAAAGTGATTTTAAAAGGATACTAATACCACCTTAAGAAATTTCAACTGATAACTAAAAATGTGTTTTCAAATATTCTTTAGATGCACCCACTGTTCTAGAAAAAAACAAAATCTCTGGACACAATATAAAGAAATGTACTTATGTGGTTCTTATATACTCTAAGCAACATACACCTTGCACTCACACTACTGACGAATAAGGAAAGCCTTCTGCTATGCTCTACTCTTCCCACTTCTGAAACAAGGTGCATTTGCTTCCATTCCAACTGATCATGTCAATGACTGGTCATCTTTTCCCTCTAATAGTAAAGTTGAAGGACATAATTGAAAGAAGTGTTAAGTATGTACTCAACTCACCTTCCTTTTGCAGGTCTCCAAAATGTTTCACTGCATAAACAAAGCACTACCTTTGTGTTCAGTGTTGAGTTAGGAAATGGTGGGGAAGGAATGGAAAGGCTTTGCAGGTAGGGCAGAAGTAATGCACCCTGATAAAAGAATTTGTAATGGATGGAGAGTTGATGGAAAAGGAGACTTACAACATGAAACAATAACTAGATGTAGCATGTTTTTAAGTGCTAAAGCAGGGGACCCCCACACCCCAGCCCCATACCAGTCTATGGCCAGTTAGAAACCGGGCCACACAGCAAGAAGTGAGCAGTAGGTGAGCCAGCATTACTGCCTGAGCTCCACCTAATGTCAGATCAGCGGTGACATTAGGTTATCATAGGAGCGCAAACCCTATTGCAAACTACACATGCAAGGAATCTAGCTTGCACATTCCTTATGATACTCTAATGCCTGATGATCTGAGGTGAAACAGTTTCATCCCAAAACCACCCCCTGCACCTTCCCCTGGTGTGTGAAAAAATTTTCTTTCACGAAAATGGTCCCTGGTGCCAAAAGGGCTGGGGACCACTGTGCTAAAGTATGCATGCTAGCCCCTGAACTGGTAATCCTTCACTGAGGAGTGGACTAGAGCTGGGAATGGAGACTCTATGGCTCAGGCAAAGAATGATTCTAATCAGGGCATGTGTACTGGATCAGTCAAACGGGCTAGTATAGAGACTGGACAGGCTGAGGGTGCTGCATTATGGAGGACAAGGAAGAGTAACTGGCCAAGTACAATGTCTATGGGTTGGAAAAAGGAATGTTTTGAAATTTATTCTTGTGTTTACGGTTCACACATCAGGGACTCCAGAAGAACAGCAAGATGGTTAAAAAATCTTGTGTTTTCTGATAATTTAATTGAACTGTAAAAACAGTATAATGTACTTTACTTAGTTCAATGCTTCCAAGGCCTCTGGCCTTGAAAACTGTTTCTTCTTCTCTATTAACTAAAACAGTCCTTTGTTTTTATTCTTTCTTCAGTTGGTGATTTACATTTATTCTCTTCCTCTATCACAAGGCTGCTGGTAAGATTATTCACTTCACTCTTTCCCTTTCCCCAACACAAGCTCCATATGGTTCAAGCTTCCTTGGGTTGCTTCTACTTCTTAGTTTTAAATTCTCTGAGGTTCTTAAAAGTTACTTCCACCAAAGTCTTTATGTTAGCTAGGCTATCGGATGTCCATTCACATGTAAGAAAAAGCGCATGTACATCTGTAAAACAATTTATATTTTTCATGAGGCTTCTACACCTAACACCTTGTTCTGTTACTAAATATTGGAGTAGTAATTTATTATCAAGTCTATTTTATAGATGAAAAAGCTGAATAACAGTAAAATATCGTCACTCACTAACTGTCCAAGTATCAGGTGTAAACTAAGTGACTATGACTACAATAAAAAGTCACCGTTCCTTCTTTTTCTCTACTAGACCACTTACAACAACTAATTTTTTAAATTATGTCAATTGTCGATTTTAATAGTAATAGTTAACACTTAGGTAATTAATAAGCCATAGTTTCTCATCTGTAAATGTGAGTGTTAAAAATTCACTTCCTACATTAAAAAAAGATTGTACCTCAGTTTCCACCCATGTCTATAAATGGGAATAAAAGAGCACTTACTTGCAAGGTCATTGCAAGTGTTAAATGAGTTAATAAGTATTTAGCACTTAGAACAAAGCCTGATACAAAATAAGCACTCAATAAACATTAGATATGAAAGAAAGAAAGAAAAAAAGAAGGAAGGAAAGAGTTTTATAAGGGAAAAAAAGAAAGGAAGGGAGGAAGGAAGGGAAGGAGGGAGGAAGGAAAGAAGGAAGTAAAAATAAGTGAAAATTTGGTTAAAATTAGGTAATGTCTTTAAAAAGAATATTTCACATTTTGCTTGTTCTGTATTCCAACACCTGTTACATCATATACCTTTATTTAATATACAACTTGTGGGAATCACTATAGAATTCTCATATGTTCTTAGGTATAAGGAATTCTAGCTTTCTGGTATAAAGTAATCCATGTGATTCAACACCAAAGCTAGTCCAAAATCAAGTACAATATCTGAGTAGGCTGTCATATATTTTTTCAATAAATACATGCAAGAAAACCAAAAAAATTTTTTAAGAAAAATAGTTTTATCTAGATACAATCAAAATGTAATTTTAAGACAATAATAGACATGAGGCCAACGTTTTAACTTGAATGTTAAGTAACTTAAGATTCTAAAAAAAAATCCAAATATGAAGAGTATCACACTATGTTGAACACTTATATAATATGCCTCTGATGGTGGCATAAGAGGCTTTTGTTGGATTCAGGTTAAAGTAACAATTTCACAAAGCAAGGCTGTAGCCAACATATCACCTGTTGGACAAAGCTGCCAGAGCAGGTGCAAAGGACGAGGTAACATCTGCATATAAACTCCCCTCAAATCCTAATCACTAAACTAAGAAAGCACAGAAGCTAAGAAGCTCAATGAAAAGTAACACTTGGAAAATGACAAAGTAAGCATTAAGAAAATTTCAGCAAAACAAATCTAGCAATATATAACTAGGATAATTTACCAAAACGAAGGAAGATTCAGCCTAGGAATGCAATGGTGTTCAATATTCAAAAATTAATTAATGTAATTCACCATATTAACAGGCTTAAAAATATACCCATCTCAATAAATATAGAAAGAAGGCTTATATTAACAAATTCAATACTTATTCACGATTTTTTTTTAAAAAAACTATAATCACAGGATCAAACTCACACATAACAATATAAATCTTAAATGTAAATGGGCTAAATGCTCCAATTAAAAGACATAGACTGGCAAATTGGATAAAGAGTCAAGACCCATCAGTGTGCTGTATTCAGGAGACCCATCTCACCTGCAGAGACACACATAGGCTCAAAATAAAGGGATGGAGGAAGATCTACCAAGCAAATGGAAAACAAAAAAAGCAGGGGTTGTAATCCTAGTCTCTGATAAAACAGACTTTAAACCAACAAAGATCAGAAGAGAGAAAGAAGGCCATTACATAATGGTAAAGGGATCAATTCAACAGGAAGAGCTAACTATCCTAAACATATATGCACCCAATACAGGAGCACCCAGATTCATAAAGCAAGTCCTTAGAGACCTACAAAGAGATGTAGACGCCCACACAATAATAATGGGAGACTTTAACAACCCACTGTCAACATTAGACAGATCAACGAGATGGAAAGTTAACAAGGATATCCAGGAATTGAACTCAGCTCTGCACCAAGCAGACCTAACAGACATCAACAGAACTCTCCACCCCAAATCAACAGACTATATATTCTTCTCAGTACCACATCTCACTTATTCCAAAATTGACCACATAGTTGGAAGTAAAGCACTCCTCAGCAAATGTAAAAGAACAGAAATTATAACAAACTGTCTCTCAGACCACAGTGCAATCAAACTAGAACTCAGGTTTAAGAAACTCACTCAAAACCGCTCAACTACATGGAAACTGAACAATCTGTTCCTGAATGACTACTGGGTACATAACGAAACGAAAGCAGAAATAAAGATGTTCTTTGAAGCCACTGAGAACAAAGACACAACATACCAGAATCTCTGGGACACATTTAAAGCAGTGTGTAGAGGGAAATTTATAGCACTAAATGCCCACAAGAGAAAGCAGGGAAGATCTAAAATGGGCACCCTAACATCACAATTAAAAGAACTAGAGAAGCAAGAGCAAACACATTCAAAAGCTAGCAGAAGGCAAGAAATTACTAAGATCAGAGCAGAACTGAAGGAGATAGAGACACAAAAAACCCTTCAAAAAATCAACAAATCCAGGAGCTCGTTTTTGGAAAGGTCAACAAAATTGATATACCGCCAGCAAGAGTAATAAAGAAGAAAAGAGAGAAGAATCAAATAGATGCAATAAAAAATGATAAAGGGGATATCACCACCGATCCCACAGAAATACAAACTCCCATCAGAGAATACTATAAACACCTCTACACAAATAAACTAGAAAATCTGGAAGAAATGGATACATTCCTGGACACATACACCCACCCAAGACTAAACCAGGAGGAAGTTGAATCCCTGAATACACCAATAACACACTCTGAAATTGAGGCAATAATTAAAAGCCTACCAACCAAAAAAAGTCCAGGAACAGACAGATTCACAGCCAAATTCTACCAGAGGTACAAAGAGGAGCTGGTACCATTCCTTCTGAAATTATTCCAATCAATAGAAAAAGAGGGAATCCTCCCTGACTCATTTTATGAGGCCAGTATCATCCTGATACCAAAGCCTGACAGAGACACAACAAAAAAAGAGAATTTTAGACCAATATCCCTGATGAACATCCATGCAAAAATCTTCAATAAAATACTGGCAAACCAAATCCAGCAGCACATCAAAAAGCTTATCCACCATGATCAAGTGGGCTTCATCCCTGGGATGCAAGGCTGGTTCAACATTATGCAAATCAATAAATGTAATCCATCATACAAACAGAACAAAAGACAAAAACTACATTATTATCTCAATAGATGCAGAAAAGGCCTTCGACAAAATTCAACCGCCTTTCATGCTAAAAACTCTCAATAAATTAGGTATTGATGGGACGTATCTCAAAATAATAAGAGCTATTTATGACAAACTCAGAGCCAATATCATACTGAATAGGCAAAAACTGGAAGGATTCTCTGTGAAAACTGGCACAAGACAGGGATGCCCTCTCTCACCAATCCTATTCAACATAGTGTTGGAAGTTCTGGCCAGGGCAATCAGGCAGGAGAAAGAAATAAAGGATATTCAATTAGGAAAAGAAGAAGTCAAATTGTCCCTGTTTGCAGATGACATGATTGTATATTTAGAAAACCCCATCATCTTAGCCCAAAATCTCCTTAAGCTGATAAGCAAATTCAGCAAAGTCTCAGGATACAAAATCAATGTGCAAAAATCACAAGCATTCCTATACAGCAATAACAGACAAACAGAAAGCCAAATCATGAGTGAACTCCCATTCACAATTGCTTCAAAGAAAATAAAATATGTAGGAATCCAACTCACAAGGGATATGAAGGACCTCTTCAAGGAGAACTACAAACCACTGCTCAACGAAATAAAAGAGGACACAAACAAATGGAAGAACATTCCATGCTCATGGATAGGAAGAATCAATATCATGAAAATGGCCATACTGCCCAAGGTAATTTGTAGATTCAATGCCATCCCCATCAAGCTACAATGACTTTCTTCACAGAATTGGAAAAAACTACTTTAAAGTTCATATGGAACCAAAAAAGAGCCCGCATTGCCAAGACAATCCTAACCCAAAAGAACAAAGCTGGACGCGTCATACTACCTCACTTCAAACTATACTACAAGGCTACAGTAACCAAAACAGCATGGTACTGGTACCAAAACAGAGATATAGATCAATGGAACAGAACAGAGCCCTCAGAAGTAATACCACACATCTATAACCATCTGATCTTTGACAAACCTGACAAAAACAAGCAATGGGGAAAGGATTTCCTATTTAATAAATGGTGCTGGGAAAACTGGCTAGCCATATGTAGAAAGCTGAAACTGGATCCCTTCCTTTTACTCCTTATACAAAAATTTATTCATGATGGATTAAAGACTTAAATGTCAGACCTAAAACCATAAAAACCCTAGAAGAAAACCTAGGCATTACCATTCAGGACATAGGCATGGGCAAGGGCTTCATGTCTAAACACCAAAAGCAATGGGAACAAAAGCCAAAATAGACAAATGGGATCTAATTAAACTAAAGAGCTTCTGCACAGCAAAAGAAACTACCATCAGAGTGAACAGGCAACCTACAGAATGGGAGAAAATTTATGCAATCTACCCATCTGACAAAGGACTAATATCCAGAATCTACAAAGAACTTAAACAAATTTACCAGAAAAAAATCAAACAACCCCAACAAAAAGTAGGTGAAGGATTTGAACAGACACTTCTCAAAATAAGACATTTGTGCAGCCAACAGACACATGAAAAAATGCTCATCATCACTGGCCATCAGAGAAATGCAAATCAAAACCACGATGAGATACCATCTCACACCAGTTAGAATGGCGATCATTAAAAAGTCAGGAAACAACAGGTGCTGGAGAGGATGTGGAAAAATAGGAACACTTTTACACTGTTGGCGGGACTGTAAACTAGTTCAACCATTGTGGAAGACAGTGTGGCTATTCCTCAAGGATCTAGAACGAGAATTACCATTTGACCCAGCCATCCCATTACTGGGTATATACCCAAAGGATTATAAATCATGCTGCTATAAAGACATATGCACATGTATGCTTATTATGGCACTATTCGCAATAGCAAAGATTTGGAACCAACCCAAATGTCCATCAGTGATAGACTGGATTAAGAAAATGTGCCACATATACACCATGGAATACTATGCAGCCATAAAAAAGGACGAGTTCATGTCCTTTGTAGGGATATGGATGGAGCTGGAAACCATCATTCTGAGCAAACTATTGCAAAGACAGAAAACCAAACACCACATGTTCTCACTCATAGGTGGGAAGTGAACAATAAGAACACTTGGACACGGGGTGGGGAACACCACATACTGGGGCCTGTCATGGGGTTGGGGGAGAGAGGAGGGATAGCATTAGGAGATATACCTAATGTAAATGATGAGTTAATGAGTGCAGCACACCAACATGCCACATGTATACATATGTAACGAACCTGCACGTTGTGCACATGTACCCTAGAACTTAAAGTATAATAATAAAAAAAAGCTATCAGCAAACTAGATATAGAAGATAACTTCCTAAAGCTGATGAAGGATATTTATGAAAATTTACAGGTAAATCATAACTAATAATGAAAATCTAATTGCTTTCCTCCTGGCATCAGGAGGAAATGTATTTGATTTGTTCTTAATACTAGGAACCAGCAGAATCTAAGTTTTTACCTATTCAATATTTTAGTGAAGGTCCCATCCAATAAAATAAGGCAAGAAAGAAAATAAAAGGCTTATCAGTTGGGAAGGAAAATATAAAAACTGTCTTTTTTTCACCAACAGTATTACCAATGCAGAAAATCCAAAGGAATCTAAACAAAAAAAAACTGTAATAACCATTAAGTGAGTTTAGCAAGCTCCTAGGGAAAACATCAATACACAAAACTAATCCATTGTATTTCTAAATACTACAAGAAAACACCTAGAAAATAACATTTAGAAAACAGTGCCATTTGCAATAACACCAAAAATTTAAATACTTTGGGAGAAAGTTAACAAAACATGTACAATGCCTATGTAAAACACTGCTGATAGGAATTAAAGAAGACCTAAATAAATGGTGAGAGATACCACATTGAGAGACTGGAAGACATGATATTGTTAAAAATGTCACGCTTCAGTTCCTTGACTGTCGATCCAGTACCAGAACAAATCCTTTACCGCGTACTCCCCTCAGCTGAGTGGTCCAAGTTCTCCAAACTCTGTCAGCTTATAGCATCAATAACTGACAGGAATCTTGGAAGAATAAAAACTGGCTTCCATCTTTTAAAAAGATATTTTATCTAATATATTTTTAATGAAGCCCATAGAATTTTAATCCAATGTGATGAACAAAAATAGATCAGAGTCTATGTTAAAATGAAAGACAATAATGAGGAAAGAAGGGAGAGTCAGACAGAAATTGAGGGTCACAGAGATGAGCGAGGGAAGAAATAAGAGACAAAGAGGCAAAGAAGGACAAAGAAACGAAAGAGACAGATGAAGAGAGAAACAGAGAACCAAAAATGAGGAGCTGACAGAGGCAGAGCAGTAGAGAATGAAATGGAGATATCAGCAAGGGGTAGGGCGAGAGAATATCAGACAGAGGCAGAGACACAGGAGAGATACAGAGATCAAGGTTCCTCGGACAGAGAAGGGAAGAGAGAGGAGTCACACTCTTCCCTGTCCCCCCTTCCCACTCTTATCCATCTTCCCGCCCCTCACCGAAAAAAAAAACATCAAATAAAACACTTATCCAAAATCCAATTATAAATCACATCCATTCTGCCATCATGGAAATGAGTAACCAGGAATTTCAATTTCAATGAGTGCATAGAAAGGATGGAAGCTATTAGTGTATGTGTGTGAGCAGACACACACACACACAGAGCTAGTGCCTCTGTAGCTTCTCTCTGTTCCTACAGCGTATCTCAAGCTGGTTCTAGGATCACCTGCGCTGCACAAAAGAAGAAATTGAACCTTATAAGGCAAAGGTTTCTGAACAGAGGGAGGAACCTAGCCAGCTCCATGCCCTCTTTCCTCCCCTCAACCCTCAAAGGACATCCTCTGAGGAGCATGAGAACGCTTCCTCATTTTCCTTGTTTAGAATACTCTCCACCTTCTCTGAGAAAATACCCGCAACCTTCAAGTTCCCCAAATTATTCAGGGACAGGGTCTTGTCCACCTCTGTGCTTTGAGCATGAGTATAGGGCCTGCTACCCAAAAGTCATTAGTAAGTGTCTGTCAGGTGAATAAATGTACGCTGGTTCTAGATATATATGAATATACACACATATATACATTAGACATGTTTGCTATCCATGTACATATGAACTTTTATAAAGTAATTCATTCATAATACTAACAAAAATGTTCTCCTAGTAAGTTCTTTCTAAATCTATTTTCCCTCCAGTGTCCTTAATCTCATTGGTATTATCATCCAGACTCTTCATCCCATCTAAAAATACTCTCATCAAATCAATAAGGCCTGTTGATCTTATTGTCTTCTAAATGTCTTCTACTTTATCTCCCATGCAATCTAGCCACCTGCTAAAAGAAAAATCAAATCCTCCTGAATGGCACTCCTTTTATCATCCATCTTGTTGTCACTAACCTTTCCAATCAAGTCGCATTCTTTGTTCCACCTTCAATGGAAATCTATACAAAAATACTTCCTATTTCTTTCAGAATTAACATTAAACTCCTTATTTTGGTATTGAGAACTCTCCCAATTACACTCCAACCCACCTTCCCAAAATCATTTCCTATTCCTTTCCCCATCTCTAATGACATCAAGGTTTTCATCATTCCCTATGTACTTATGCTCCTCCTCTCCACCAGGCCTCTATCCATTGACATTCACATGTCCTTTCCCTCCTCTTTCTCCACATCTAGATCTTTGAACTTTCAGCTTAAGTTGCATCTTGTTCCTCAACCTGATCACTGACCCTAGGGAGAGTTAGTCATTCCTGTCTCTGGATTGCCAATGCACTTGAAACATATATTTATTACTGCTCAAATTGTAACATATGATAATTATTTAAATATCATTTTTCTCCATTACACTGTGAGTTGTACAAGTGTAGACTGTCTCATTGACTTTTAAAGTATCACAGAGCTTACCACAGAACCTTGCACACATAGAAGCCAAATAAATATGAGAAAAGCAAATAAACATACCTTTCTGTGCTTTAATTAGTTGTTTTCCAATTTCTAGTGTCACGAAGGCTGTGCCATTTAGAACTATGTCAGTTATGGTTTTCCAAGCATTAGGAGAAAGTCTTTCAGTAGGAGAAATAAAATTCCCTGCTGCATTGTTTATCACAATCTAATAAATGAACAAGGCAAGTTACAGAAACTTTAGATGAGGAAAAACATTTTCCCTGCAGGGTTTTTGTTTCTGAAATGTATTAATAGAAATAATACAATAAAGTTGAAGTCCACAGCTACCTACGAAACAATACCATGAGATTTGGTAGTTTGAGTCTGTGAAAACCTATGTTAGTTACCAAATTTCAGAATCCTAAGCCATCTTTAAATTAGGGTAGATTCTCTTATTAAGAAAACTAAGGCTGAGTGCAGTGGCTCATGCCTGTAATCCCAGCACTTTGGGATGAGTTCAAGACCAGCCTGGGCAACAAAGCGAGACGTCATCTCTACAAAAATTTTGTTTTAAAAATTAGCTGGGTGTGGTGGCACGTGCCTGTATTCCCAGCTACTTGGGAGGCTGAGGTGGGAGTATCGCTTGAACCCAGGAGGTCAAGGCTCCACTGAGCCGTGATTGTGCCACTTGCACTCCAACCTGAGTGACAGAGCAAGACTCTGTCTCAAAATAAATGAATAAAATTTTAAAAGTTAAAAAAAAGAAAATTAATACAGATTAAACGTATTTACCATGTGACTGCATTTTATTTCAAAGAATCTCAAGAAATGGCTTTTTGTTTCTGGTGTCATTTTAGTTTAACTTAACCAATGCAGCTTGTGGTTGATGATCTATTTACCATCAGTAAAGATTCTGGCTAGTTCTACAGGAGATTCAGTGTTACTGGTTCTGAAAATACCTTTAACATAGAAAAGTGCTATCTTTGAGACTACTGGAAGAAACGGCTTCTCTCCGATAAATGTACCAAGCAACAGCAAAATATTGATGCATATTTCAGGTCTTAAAAGGAGAAATTTTGAATTTCTTATAGTTTTTCATGTTTATATCTTTCTCCTCCACTGAGGAAGACAATCAAAAGTTACTAGGAGAAGCAAAAAGCATCAATCATTTAAACTCAATGCTGTACTCTTGGATAACTGCTCTTGTTATTTCATAATCTTATTAAATAAAGTGAAATCAAGTTTGTTTTCTGATCAATCATAAATGGATTCTTTAAGTATTCCTGAAAGGAAGTTGTGTAGCAGTCTTCCTACTCTGTTCTTTGCTTTAGCAGAACTGGCATTTTCCTAGGGATGGAAAATAGGTGCTTCTCAACACAGCACTTGCTCATATTGAGGTAGGAGGCAGGCCTAACTCTGGAGGCAGAGCTCCATCACAGGACCAGAATGAGGACTAGTTAAACCAGGTCCTGGATGAAAGCACCCCCTCTTTAGACATACCCACCAATGCACCATGTTTGTTTACCATTGCCATGGCAATGTCAGCAAGTTACTGCCCTTTCCATGGCAACGAACTGATAACTCAGAAGCTACCAACCCTTTTCTAGAAATTTCTGCATAAACCTAATTAATTTGCAGGCAATTAAAAGTGGGTATAAATACGACTATAAAACTGCCTCTCAACTGCTATGCCCAGCACATTGACTATGGTGTTGCCCTGCTCTGAAGGAACAGTCACAGATCCATTCCACTGCTGCTGCTTCAATAAAGCTGTTCTCTTCTACCACCGGCTCATCCTTGAATTCTTTCCTGGGTGAAGCCAAGAACCTTCCCAGGCTAAGCCCCAGACTGGGGCTTGCCTGTCCTACATCAGTATCAATATTTTATTTCCTTTGTACACGTTGGTGGGTGTTATCAACATCAAGTGTCTTGCACTTTGGCTTCATCATTGCTACACTTACATTAGGATGTCCTGCAACTTTGATCAGTTCTGACACAGTGTTTTGAACCATATCAGGATCCCTCACATCACACTGAATTGCATGAACCTGCAAAATAACAAAAAGAATATGACATTTTCCAGGTTTCTTAAACCAAACGCATGAACAAATTATTTGAACATGTTATAATTCCTAAATCTAAATTAAATAACTGATTTTTAATGTACCTTATTTCCAGTTTGAGAAGAAATTTGTTCTGCGGTAGCTTTCAAAACATCCATCTTCCTAGAAATAAACACCTTGTATGACTTCATATTATATTTTTCAATTTCATAAATTGAAGAATACAGAGAATCCATAGCTTAAAGAAAAGCATTTCTGAGAAAGTATAGATGTTATTTATATACAAAAATCAATGTGAATTTTTTCTAAAAGTCAAATTTAGATCATTTTTATATATTTGATACTAATTTATTGAATTAGTCACTTTTAAACCAGTTTACTTTAACATTATCTACTCACAGATTTAAATTATTTCCTTGATAAGCCAGGTTTACAAAGAAAATATATTCATGGTATAATGTTAGTAGGTTTTGTACTAAATTTATGGGTTCAAAGAGACTACATTTATTCATGCAGTCTCACATTCTACAAAAAAAACTACGAATAGAAATTACTATTAAAATGAAAATAATATATTTAAACTCTTAAAAACATTACAATGTAAAAACAAAAAATATTCCGGACAATCTGCAATTGCAAATGACACAGTAACTGTTGTTTGGATGACTACTTGGCTTACCTAAAATTTTACACCATTCAAAATGGTGAAGGGGTGGATTTTTAAACCAGTCTCTAAAGCCTCAGACTTTGGAACAGAGTTTATAGGGTACCAGAATATGCCTAATAAGAAGAAATTCCTTCCACATGGTCTTACCCTTCCTATATTCATCACAATAACAGATATTTTGAAATACCTGTTTATTTTATAGAAAATGAAAGTACTGGCTGGGCGCGGTGGCTCACGCCTGTAATCCCAGCACTTTGGGAGGCCAAGGTGGGTGGATCACCTGAGGTCAGGAGTTCAAGACCAGCCTGGCCAATATGGCAAAACCCAGTCTCTACTAAAAATACAAAAAATTAGCCAGGTGTGGTGGCAGGCGCCTGTAATCCCAGCTACTCGGAAGGCTGAGGCAGGAGAACTGCTTGAACCCGGGAGGCGGAGGTTGCAGTGAGCCGAGATCATGCCACTGCACTCCAGCCTGGGCGACAAGAGCTGGACAAAACTCCACCTCACAAAAAATAAAAAATAAAATGAAAGTACTGCATCAATTATCCTGGTATAAGGTTAATTATTAATTAAAGCAGTAACCATAATCACTCCCACTGAAGACAAAGCAACCTCCATATAGTGCTTTAAAAAAAAATGTTTCTTTTGAGACAAGGTCTCACTATGTTGCCCAGCTGGTCTCAAATTCTGGGCTTCAAGTGATCTTCCTGCCTCAGCTTCCCAGTAGCTGGGATTACAGGCACACACCATCCCACCTGGCTCCATGTCGTACTTTTTAACTTCATCTTCGTGTACAGAAAAAGAAATATTCTACCACTGAATTGGGGAAATTAAAATAATGAAAATTGCGGATGTTTACCCAAACATCAGTTCCACAATTTTCATTGTTTCTTTCATCTCAAATAGTATCTAACTTTTTCCAAAAAGATGTATTTAAATAATCTAAAGAATATTTCTAATATTTCATATAAGATTAAGATGCTAATCAAACAACTCTGGCGAACAGTGTTTTCAATACTATGAACAGTTTCTTCAAAAGCGTCGCCAATAGGCTTGATGTAAGGGACTTACCGGCTGGCTATCACGCACTGAGCACCTAGGCTGGACAGAAGAGTCGTCATTCCTTTACCAAGGCCAGTACCTCCCCCAGTAATGAATGCCACTTTTCCTTGAAAACTATTAGGTGGTAGCATCGCTTTTTGAAGAGGTGAAAAGAATTTAGATTGCAAAGCTTCAGTGTTTTGATATAATATTTTTGTCCCATAACTGAAAAACTAAAAGGGGAAAATGAATTTAAATTTGCATACATATATTTCCAAAAAACAGATGAATTTTTTAAAACATGCTCTTGAATTTAATAGTAATCAAATTCTTGTATTAACACAAACTCACTGCAAACATATTGGTATTGTACTTAATTATTATTCTTTGTTTTCTGATTTAAAAAGCACAGGCTCTGGAGCTGGACTACATAGCACAGAATTTTCTCCCAAGCTATGTAACTTTCAGCAGGTTATTTGACCTCTCTGTGCCTCAGTTCCTTCATCTACAAAATGGGGACAATAAAATAAATTTCTTCATATGGCATTGTGAGGATTATATGAGTTATTACAGGTAAAGCACCTAGAGCAGTGTGTAGCATATAGTAAGCACTACAAATGCTACATTATTAGCTGCAGGTGTTTTGCTTAAATTAAATTGTTGTGTTTTGTTTTGGTTTTTGGTTTTGTTTTGTTTTGTTTGTTTGTTTTTTTGAGATGGAGTCTTGCTCTGTAGCCAGGCTGGAGTGCAGTGGCATGATCTTGGCTGACTGCAACCTCCGCCTCCCAGGTTCAAGCGATTCTCCTGCCTCAGCCTCCCGAGTAGAGTAGCTGGGATTACAGGCACACACCACCACGCTGTTAAATTTTTGTATTTTTAGTACAGGCAGGGTTTCACCATGTTGGCTAGGATGGTCTCGATCTCCTGACCTCATGATCTGCCCACCTCGGCCTCCCAAAGAGCTGGGATTACAGGCATGAGCCACCACACCCGACCAAATTTAATTTTTAAAAAACTAACATAAAGCATTTTTGTCTTTCAACAAGAATAATCTGGACAAAAATCACTTTCCACCTTTGAATCACTGAAGAAAATTGTTAAAAATTCTCTATAAGGATTATTAAATCAAATGCCTCTTCCCATGCTAGCTTCTGGCCACAAAACATAAAACAGAACATTTCTGTTATTTACTTTAAATGGGAGGAAAATCAATCCATTTTGGAGTAAAAAATATTTGTATTGCCCTATTTTATATGTTAACAGCTTGTACTCACATTACATGCGAACATCACTGCCATTCTCTCGCATTTAATCATAAAACAAACTTTAGGTATCTAATATAATGAACAATAGGAGCTAACATTCATTAAATAGTTACCACCTGCCAGGATTACATATCAAACTATTTAATCTTCCAAACAACCACATGAAATAGGTATTAGTTTTATCCTATTGTACAGAAAGGGCTCAGAGTGATAAAAAATATATATATTGCCAAAGTTGCAGAACCAAGGTTCAAACTGACTGACAGGCTCCAGAGCCTTCTCTGATAACCAGCTTGCATATTCCTCTGTCTATTCTCTGAGATCCTGCTAAGCTTAATGGTCACACCAGGGAGGTTATGTGATATTCCATTAGGTCATGGTGGCAAGATTAACACTCCAGTTAAAACTCCAGAAGCTACCATTTCCTTCCAGAGTATTCCTGTAGCTAAATAGGCTGTCATCAGTTGGTTCAGGATATCTTGAAATTTATCCTCAGGAAAGAATAAGAAATGTGGTCAATGATTTAGAAGGAGGCTGTTCATCAACTGGAAATTGCACAAGAAAATGTTTATAATGTGATGTTAAATGAAAAAAAAGAAACAAATATACAGTATGTTTTTAACTACAAATAAAAATATATGCTTAGAAAAAAAGACTAGAAGGAAATAACAACAGTAAGTAGTAGATTCAATATTTACCATACAGTCCTCAAAACAGCTCTATAAGGTAAATTCAATTGTTACTTCTATTTTATAGATGAAAAAAACTGAAGCACAGAAAGGTCAAGTAGCTAGCTTTTAAAGATAAATAATAATAGGGAATAAAGACTTAAATCCAGTATCTGTCTGACTTCAGAGTCCACCCATTACTTTACAGTTATGGTTAAGTGATGAGATTATAGATAATTATTTGTTTTTTGTTTGTTTGTTTGTTTGATTGGTTTTTAGTACTTTCCAAATCTATCCAATAAGTATGATTAGATCTTTACAAGCAGAAAAAAAGTTACTGAAAGACAAAATTTGAGATCATGTATAAAATAATTGAAGATACATTTGTAAATCTTGTTATGCTCCACGCCAGTCATCATATTTATTTTAGCTTCATGTTGACAAAGCATTTTCTTTTCATATCCTTTTGCCAAAGCACAGTAATCCAAGCAACTCTACAATAATCTTTTTCTACGTAAGTGGCAGTTTTCCTTAAGGCTGCCACCTGCCTTCAGAACTATTACATTAAGATGATGAATCAAGAAGTTCACTCAAGTAGAATGGTAAATTTGTCATTAAGTAATAATAATGAAAAAAATGTATTCTAATTTTCTGAAGGCTTTCCCATAATTTTTAACTTTTTAATGTTAATGTATATAGGGGATTTGATGTGGGACTTCATGAAAATAATTAAACAAGATATTTGCATACAAACTTTCTTTTTAAATTTATTTTAAAACATTTCCTCAACCTCCTCACTGGTAGAGAAAAGGATATAAAGGTAAAAATGTCACATGTGGTAAAAATAATTCCTAGTGTCCATAATGTAACAGGTTATTACACAGCACATTTTTATCTTATATCTGATCAATACTAACCTTATGATTCCACTTCCTCACCAAACCAAAGTGAAGAAATTGATAAGCTATTTTAATTCTCATTACCCTCTGACAATACACAGCATATGTGTTAATATAAATTCAAGCCATCTTCTCTGCCTAAAAGGAAGATGTTCATTTCAACCTTAAGACCCATTGAGATGATCAGATCTCACAGGATCACATCATATTCAATCCCGTTTCTACAAGGAAGCATCCTTAATAACCTTAAACAGTATTTTGGTTGGGCTTTTTTGAATTATAAAAAGTAGATACAAAACAGGCTTTTAAAGATTTTCAAGTCTTGCTTTATGGTTTTTAGAGAAATAAGTTTTTTTCAAAAATATAAATAACACCTTTCGTATCAAGATTGATTTCTCTTGAGATCTTTAGTGACTTAAAATTCTTAAAACTTTCTAGAGTCTTCCAACTTTGGCAATACAGAATTATTTTTTAGTTACAAGCTCTAAATCTCTCCCTCAAAAAATTAGCTATCACCTACCTTCCTCACCACACTCATCCCTCTCCCACATCATATAAACAATAGCTTCCTCCTTCATGTATTCCAAAATTACAGCATCTAAACTAATGAGACATGATCATACTTTTAATCTTCAAAATGGCAGTTCTGAGAGTTGACACTGCACCTTCCCCTCAAGGATAAGGACTGTATATCAATGAGATATATACCTAAATTACTTAAGTATATTTTGGCTAGTCTAAAATGTCTAGCGTAAATATCTCAAATAAAAGTAGATTAGTGATTCTAGGCCAAATATGTTTTTAAAACTTGAGCCCAAAGTTTTTAAAACTTGAGCCAACATTTAGATAATGGAAGAATTCACATAAAAGTCAGAAGCTCTACCAACACTTGGGTACACCTTACCACATGATTAAGTACAACTATGACTGCCCCCTTGAGACAAGGCCTGAGCTCTGTCCAGCCCCGACTCACACAGGAAAAGTGAGCCCTTTTCACTGGGTGGCCTTTCATAAACAAGGCCTTCAAGGACTTTAGGCCTCTGAGTATGTGACTCCTAGATGCCTATTGTAAGTAACACACAAGAAACCAATACAAAAAAAAAAAAAAACAAAAAACAAAAAAACGAAAGAAGAGGCAAGGCTTTTATTTTGGAACCATAACTAAATTTCATTTAAAACAAATTTCTACAAAAATCATTGTTTAATGTGTGTGCTAGGTACATTATTAAGAAGATCCAGTTTCAAATATATAAAATTCATACAATAATAGTCTCTCATATGGAAGTTGTAAGGCTAAATGAGTTATCTTTTGAGCACTTAGTTTAGCTATTTATCATCGTCGTCGTCATCATCATCACTATGGATGGGTCCTCCACATTAAAATTCCATTCCTCAAAAACATGGATGCCTTCCGAAGTCAAAAAGACAAAAATCAAACTCTTGAGCATGGCATTCAAGCCACTGGACAATATGGTGCCAACGTATTAATACTTTCCTAGCCCCACCTCGGGACTGATCTGCCATGTAGAAGTAAACTCTACACTTACCAAGCCCTCAGCATTCCAAAAACTTGCCAACTACTTTCACCTTCTGGCCTTTGCTCCTGCTTTCTCATTGGCCTGAACCACCCACTGTCTTCCTCAACCCAGCAGAATTGGCCTTCAAAACCAGACAACATTGTCAATCTCTCTGTCAACACTTTAAATTGTACCCTATTAAAAACAGGCAAATGGAAGGCTTCCAAATTGGCCTGCTAAGGAGTTGCCACAATTCATTTCAACATATCAGGATGCTTAGGAAGCCAGGGACACGACCTTATATTCATCACTATAGTACAGTTTCTGGCACCAATTAGGCATTCGGCAAATGCTTGTCTTACTTAATGTAACACTTGGTTGGCCAGACTCCAATTGCATTAGAAAGCACATGGATACAGACATGTAGTCTTATGTGAATATATGATTGAAATCCAGCTTTTGCCACTTGTTTTAAAAAACTAGTCATTTCCAATGACCCTAAATTATGACATCTTAAACATTAGAATAAGCCCAAGAATAGAAAATCTAAATCATCAGGCCGGGCACGGTAGCTAACACCTGTAATCCCAGCACTTTGGGAGGCCAAGGTGGGTGGACCACCTGAGATCAGGAGTTCGAGACCAACCTGGCCAACATGGTGAAACCTCATCTCTACTAAAAATACAAAAATTAGCCAGGCGTGGTGGCATGCGCCTGTAGTCCCAGCTATTCGAGAGGCTGAGGCAGGAGAATTTCTTGAACCCAGATGGCGGAGGTTGCAGTGAGCCAAGATCGTGCCACCACACTCCAGCCTGGGCAACGAAACAAGACTCCCTCTTAAAAAAAAAGAAAAGAAAAGAAAATCTAAATCAATCTATACAAGTATTGAGTTACTTGCAAATAGAAAAACTAAGCAAAGGGCTTAGAAAGGTACTCCACACAAACAAAAAACAAATATACGACCACATTTATAACTAAATAAGCATATTTAAACAAAAGGAGACATAATTTTTCTCTTACCAGACCAGTAAGGTTCAAAATTTTATCATCTATAATACAAGAAACAGTTGATTAAAGCCACCCTTACAATCTGTTGATAAGAATTCTGGCAACTTCTTAGGAGGCCAATCTGGCAACATTTTTTTAAATGTTAGATACAAATACTCTTTGACCCAGCAAATCCACATGCAGGAATTTATCTAAAAGAAATACTCATTCATTTGGGAAAGAAGCAGGGGGAGAAGGAGCTATGATCAAAGATATACATTAAGATGAAAATGAAATTAAGAAAACAATTCCGTTTATAATCATATTGAAAAGAATACTAATACATTTAATAAAAGAAGTACAAGACTTATAAATTGAAAACTATGAAACATCATTAAGAAATTAAAGACCTAAGTAAATAAAAAGACATTATATGTTCATGGACTGGAAAGCTTAATTTTGTTAAGAGGACAACACTTCCTAAATTGATATACAGATTCAACAAAATCCCTATCAAAATCCTAATCAGCTTTTTGTGAACGTCGACAAGCTTATCCTAAAATTGTTTTGAAAATGCAAGAGACTCAAAATAGCCAAAGAGATTCATTAAAGAATTGTTTGTAATAGAAAGACTACAAAACAATCTATGTGTGTTTCCTTAGGGGACATAGCCAATGAATTAGAGCACGTCTATATTACAAAATACAGTTATATGGATCTATCATCTACCAAAAGAAGGAGCTGGAATGTATATGCTGACTGTAAACATTGCTATAGACGTATTATTTTTTAATTATTCAATAAGTATTTGTTGGATACCAACAATGTGAGACACTATGTGTTAAGTGCAAAACTCAAGGTAGAGAAATACATGTAACATGCTCCCCTTCATGTGGTTTTTTAAAATGAGGATATCTTCATACATATGTTGACATATGCACAAAAACTGTCAGAAGTATCCACAAGAACCTATTCATAGTAATAACCATAGTAATAATAACCTTATTACACTGTCACTGCATATCCTTTTATATTGCTTGAATGTTCAACATGTTCATAAATTTTTTTCTTTAACAATAGCTAACAGAAAACTGAATCATATAGGCAAGCACACAATACAAGAAGTGCGTAGAGGAAAACAGAGCAAGAAAAAAAATGGCCTAGAATCAATTTCATGATAAGGACATATACCTTACTTGAAGCATAACTACTCTATATTAAACACTAAAGTGTGAGCTATATTTATAAAAATAATGAAATATTTCCACATCTATTTTCTTGGAGCTTCTAAGTATCTGTTGGTTCAATATTTTTTAGATCAAATTTACTCCAACTGGAATTCACATAAGAGTTTTGCAGACTGGGCCTTAACTGCCATATTAAAATATCAGCGTGGTGAACACTGGACAACCATATTTTTCAAAGGATGAGTTTCAAAAGTATACATCTTTGCATTCCCAAAACACCTTATGTACTCCCTGAATACAGGAAGCCTTCCATAACTACTTCCCAATTTATTTTGTCCGATTGCTAGAAGGCCATGCGTGCATTCTTTCCAATGGCCACACCACTGCCACTTCAGCACAGTGTATGTGGTCCTTAGCTGGAGGTATCTGGTAATACAAGGGATAGTTAGGTGGGATGTACTACTGGATGTTCCAGTGCAGAAAAGGACAGCCTTGCAGAATGAAGAACTGTCTCACCCCAAATGCCAACAGTTGCCCTGCAGACATTAAAATAACTGAGTACCACACCAAAGGCTTGCCACAGGCCTTGTTAACTCATGCTCCATGACTGTGTAGATTGCTTAAGCACATCTGCCTGCTCCTTAACTTACAGCAGGGCACTGAACAGAGGCCACTGATATTCTCAGCTTCTGCAGAGCACAGATCTTGTTGCCACAGCAACCTGAAGGTAAGGCTGAACAAATATAAAAGAAACTGCCCAGCTGGACTCCAAGCTCCAATGGCTAAGCTGAATTATGCAGTTGCCAGGAGCAAGACAGAAATTACATTTTTGAGGAATGATACATTTTGTATCAGTGAACATGAGTCCTTGAAAATGTCGGTGCTCTATGCCATAGGGTGTACATCTCATTTTATTACAGTGGTTATCTGTCTGCAGTTAGATGCAGACTGAACAGATGCTTCTCCAATACAACAAAATAAAAAGAGATGAAATCACAGACCTAAGAGGCAATTTGAAATTTTCAGCTAGGGTCTTCACTCCTGCCTGCCTCTGATTTGAGTCATCTCTTATTGATCCCCTATCATGTTAACCAAAACTATAATGACAATCTTTTTTAAACCAAAAATTAGAATCTCTGCTCTTGCAAAGAGTTTGTTTTGGGAATTTGCTTACATAAAAAAGTATTAGGGATAAACATGACATTATGATGGATATAGAGTTTATTCATTTATTCATTTTAAGCAAGTGTTTATTGAGCATATATTAAGCCCCAGGCACTGTTCTAGGCATGGCAGTACGGCAGTAAAAAAAAAAAAAAGCAGACACAATATTCTATTCTCAGCAAGGTTATCCTTGGGGGAATGAGGGATAAAGAAATTAAGTTAAATATGTAGTATATTAAAAGTTGATATGTAGTGTGGGGAAAAAATAAGGCAGAGAATAGGGGTAGAGCATTGCTACTTTAAATAGAGTCATCAGCAAAGGCCTCATTGAGAAGGTGACATTGGAGCAAAGACGTGAAGGAGAAGAATGAATCACAGGGTTTTAGGCAAAAGGGATTGGGAGCAAAGGCCCTAAGCAGGGGGCATGCTTATGGATGGGGTAACAGTCAGGAAGCCAGTGTGGCTGGAGAAGAAGGAAGGAGGGAGACAGGGGCAGGAGAAGAGGTCAGTGAGGTAAAGGGGACTGGACCATGCAGGCTGAGTCAGCCACTACGGAGACTTAGGCTTTTACTCTGAGGCAAGTGGGAAACATCTTCTAAGTTTTGAGGAGAGAATGGACATGATCTGCCTTAAGTTTTAAGGGGATTGTTCTGGCTGCCATGGAGTGTAGAGGGCAAGGTTGGAAGCAGGGAAACTATTAGGACACTTGTATAACAAGCCAGGCAAGAGATGGTGATGCTTAGCCCAGGATGCTATCATGTGAACTGGTGGGAAGTTAGCAAATAAAACTACTTGCAAGAGCAAAGGTCCCAAAAAATGAGGACATAATGAGTCACCACTGTACCTAATATCGCCTGGTCCAATTATTTCTTCCTTTTCTTAATGTTTTATTAATACATAACATTTTAATCTATTTATGGGGTACATGTGATATTTTATTCCATGCATAGAATGTGTAATGATCAAGTCAGGATATTTAAGATATCCACTAGATCCATGATTTCTTCTTGCCTCTTGCCCAACAACATGAGCTTGGACTTTTGTTCCTGATCTATTTCATCACATTTTTGCCTGTTTCATTAACAGCATATAAACAGGTCTCCTGTTTACTGAAAAGAACTGAGAGAGATTTTTCTACCTCTCTCATCTTTACCTCAATATCCCTGTTACATCTGCACTGCCTTTGTGTTCTAGAAAAATTAAGATTTAAATGTGAGCCAGAAAAAAGGAAATGGAGACTCATCAGACAGAAGTCATTAAGTGTACATGAGAGATACCGAGGGCAGTAGAAATTAAGAGAAGACAACACATTCCGCACACATTTAACATGTAAATTAGCCTGAACCCAGAACCCAACCAGCCAGACCTGGCAAGTAAGGTGAGAGCTGTGGAAGGTAACTGAGTTCTAGTTTTAAGTGGCTGCATGCAGAGTGATGCTCTGACTGCAATGACTGGGTTGACATGAGAAGACCAAGTTGGAGCATTGAGGATAATGAGTTCTGCATTAGAAATGCTGCACTTGGGATGCTTCTGGAATAGTCAGGTAGAGATATCTAAGCTGCAGTAGGAAATATGGTTTTGAAGCATGAAGAATAAATTAGGGCTAAAGGTAAATGGCAACATCATTTCATCATTCCAGCAATTATGAAAGCCTACAGTTCTATCACTGCTTTTATGTTACAATGCAGTGTGAGGGTTTCCCAGACTGGAAGGGATAAAAGTGCAGTTGACCTTGTATTCTAGACTTACTTATCATTACCCTGGCACTTCAATCTCAGAATGATACATCAACTTAGGAAGAGAAGAGCGCAGGACAGCTGAGAATGCTGATCATTTTCTACCTAGAATTTTCTGCAAAAACTAAAAGTTGCTAAACATCTATTGCATGCTTTCTACCATGGGCTGTAAGAAACTCTGGATAACTTTAAAATTCCCCCCTCTTTTGATGTCATTATCATGACCTTTGGGAGATATCTGAGATCTAGATTATTTTTTGTAATAATATAAAGTTTGCTTTGTAGTTTGGGCAGGAAGTTTGTTTGAAATTTCTTCAAATGCATACTTAAGCTACAAGGCCAAGATTCATCCATTAACCCCACCCCCACCACCTGCCCTGCCCTGCCCCACCTTGGTGACTCCCTCTCCTCTTCACCTGATACATCCCATCCGTCTATAAGCCCCATGCCTTTTACCTCCCCAGTGTCCCTCTATATCCACCACCTGATTTCAAACCCCTATCTCACAACATTCACAAACATTGGGGGCCTATTCTGTGTCATCTTTTAACTGATCTTCAGAGGACTGCTAATGGGATCATGTTACTTCTCTTCTTAAGATCTTCTAAGGGCTCCTGGTAGCTGCAGAATATCCAGATTCCTTCGCTCCCCATAGCATATGTCTTCACGACCTAGCTCCTGTCCCTCTCTTCTGCCTCATCTCCCCTGAAATTTACACTCAGGAAAACAAAGTACTCAGGATTCCCCAAACATGAACTCTTTCCTACTTTCCTGTCTTTACACAAATTGCTCCCTATCGTCACCCAACATTCATCATTGAAACCCAGCTGTGAGAGCTCTGGTGCTTTCCCTAACACTCCCAGGGAGAATTAACATTCTCTCCTCTACTTCTGTAGCTTATTTATCTATATACCACTTGAGGAGTCCCAGACCCTACTGACATTTCAGGACTGATGTCACTTACTCCTCTTCTCCCTCCAGCTCCCACTTAATGTCCTCACTCAAGAGAGTGGCACTGTCCTTAGCTCAGGGGCCAAAGACAGAAATCTGGGCTTCATCTTACCCCATACATTCAAACCAAGCCCAGTTCATTTTAGTCCCCAATAGCTCTAATGCTATCCTCAGTTCAGACCCTCATCACTGGTGTTTGGATGTTTGGTCTCCCTACTTCCAGTCTTACCTGATGATATCGTATTTCTGCTCACAATTTTGATGGCAACATGTCACCACTGAGCATAGCCCCATCTCTCATCCTCACCACCAACCAATCACCAAGGCCTCTGATTTTACCTCCTAAATATCACTCAACTTTGAGTGTCTCCAAACCCAATGCATGCCCTCGTTGAGGCCACCATCACCTCTCAACAGATGAGAGGATTACTCAGGGTTTAGCCATTTGTCTCCACTCCCGCCCCTCAGAACAAAGTTCTAACTCTTTAACGCAGCCAACAGGCTGCTCACTAAGCTGTCTCTCACCTCCTGCCTCCCCACTCTCTGTTGATAACCTCTATGCTGGGCCTTCACATAGACTACTCTCCTGTTTAAAACATTCTTACATCTCTCCCTTTGGCTAACTCCTACTCATCTTTCAGGTCTCAGCTTTGATATATACCAAACAACAACACTCTCATAAAACTGGACATACCTCCCCCATGAGCAGGAGATGCTTCTTCCCCAGTCCTGACATCTCCCTACTGTGAGAAGTTCAGGTAGTACAACTCCAGGCTTCTTTCTGTCCCCTTAGTCAACCTGCTAAGGATGTTTGGATGTTTGTCCCTTGAAAACTCATGTTGAAATGTGATCCCCAATGTTGGAGGTGGGGTCTAATGGGAGGTGCCTGGGTTATGGTGGCAGATCCATCATGAATGTCGTAGTACCATCTTCATCCTGGCAGTGGCAAGTGAGTTTGCACTCTATTAGTTCCCACTAAAGCAGGTTGTGAAAGAACCTGGCACCTCCCAACACCCTCTCACTTCCTCTCTTGCCGGCACCTCCCAACACCCCCTCACTTCCATCTCTGCAAACTCCAGCTCCCCTTCACCTTCTGCCACAAGTGCAAGCAGCCTTAGGCCGTCACCAGATGCAGATGCCCAGTCTTGAACTTGTCCAGGCATCAGAATCATGAGTCAAACAAACCCTTTTCTTTATAAATTACCCAGCCTCAGGTATTCCTTTATAGCAACACAGACTGAGGTACAATCTGTCTGTGCAGAGACAGTTGATATGACTGGTAAATTTTGACAGGATCGTTGGGTATGAACAGTTCTCCTTGGTCTTCTTCCTTTTGGGAGCCAGCTGCCTTCAGAGGGCAATGTTCTGCCCTCCTCCAGAGTTATCTAAATCCGCCTACTTCGGGAGATCCAGCTGATAGGCCCAGCTTCCTCTCACAAACCACAATAAAAGTGATACTTTGGCTTCCATCTTTACTCATTTTTCAGACTGGAAAAAACGGATGCTATTTATTTGGGATCCCATCCAAAAGCAAGAACACCCAACCTAACATGCGGCACATCATACCATAATGCCATTGGACTCTATGCTTCTTGACAGCAGGAATCAGCTCTTCTTCTCACCTTCATATCCCTAGTAAGGTGCCTAGCAAATAGTAAATGCTCAATTTTCTACATAAATAAGAAAAGCCCACCATACCCTGTCCCCCAGCAACCTGACTGATCTCATCTCCACACGCTTCTCTCTGTTCCCATACTTCACCAACTCCACAATACCAAACAAACCACTTGAATTGTTATAAATAAGCCACTCTTTCACTTCTTGATACATGCTATTCCTTAGGTCTATATTGCCATTGGGACCACACAAATTCCAACTCCTGGTTTAACAGCAGGCTCCTGGGGCCACCTCCTCCATGAAGCTTTCCTTGCCTCCTCTAGGTATGCACAGTTTGGGTCATATATGCATTATAATACACATCTGCATCTTCACAGTCTATTGATGTCTGCTGGTGACTCACTAGACTATCATTTTTCAGATTTTTCTGACTGTGAACCATAGCAAGAAATGTGATTTATATAGCAACATATACATGTTCATAGCAACACAGTACACACGTTCATTCATGTAACAGATATTTGTTACATGTTTACTCTATGCTAAGCACTGTTCTAGGTATAAACAGTGGACAAAACAGTTGAAAATCTTTGCCTGCATAGAGCTTATATTCCAGAATTTTACACTGAATAAAGAAATACTTAGGCTTCCAGATTTAAAAAAAATAAAGAAAACACATCTAGTTGGTTTTATACTGCTCCAAGACAATATTCATCGTGAGAAAACAATGAAACAATGTTGACTAAGGGAAAATGTGACATCCAAGTAAAATTATGCCTATCCATCCTTTTACCAGAACAGATGCCTGGAATGATATACACCAAATGCTAACCCAAGTTAATTCTAGGTGGCCAGTTTGAGGTCATATCTTACTTTGTTAACTGTATTGCTGAATATTGGCCAGGAATCATTTTTCTAAAAATAGTGATTTTACTCTTGATAGTTACTATTCTTTTTTTTTTTCTTTTTGAGATGGAGTCTCACTTTGTTGCCCAGGCTGGAGTGCAATGGCGTGATCTTGGCTCACTGCAACCTCTGCCTCCCAGGTTCAAGTGATTCTCCTGCGTCAGCCTCCTGAGTAGCTCCTGCCTCAGCCTCCTGAGTAGCTGGGATTACAGGCGCGCGCCACCACGCCCGGCTAATTTTTATATTTTCAGTAGAGACAGGGTTTCACCATGTTGATCAGGTTGGATAGTTATTACTCTTGATAAAAACAAAAGGAAAAGAAACATGGCAGTGTGCATGATAGTAATCAAAGAATGAATCAAAAAAGGAAGAATGGTAAATTTTTTTTTAAGTTTCACAAAATGAACAACCTTACTACATGAGATGAATTTAGATATATCCTATTCTATTCCATTTTTTTTTTTTTTTTTTGAGATGGAGTCTCACTCACTCTATCGCCAGGTTGGACTACAGTGGCGCGACCTCGGCTCACTGCAACCTCCGCCTCCCAGGTTAAAGCGATTCTCCTGCCTCAGCCTCCCAAGTAGCTGGGACTACAGGCGTGTGAAACCACACCCAGTAATTTTTGTATTTTTACTAGAGACAGGGTTTCACCATGTTGGCCAGGATAGTCTTGATCTCTTGATCTAATGATCCACCCGCCTCAGCCTCCCAAAGTGCTGTTTTGCTCCACTAAATTGATTTCAAGGCCTACTCATTGGTTATTATTTGTGGCTTAAAAAACATATATGAGACTATAGTACATTGAAGGCAGGAATGTCTTTCAACCACAAATTGCCAAAGAATGCCCAATACTTAATAGGTAATTAATTAATTAGTGTTTCCTCATAAACAACTGAATGACTGAATGTTTTCCTCAATAGAACTGAGAGCAACTTGAGAGCAGTTGAGAGCAGGGCTCGTATTTTTTAAATTTTGAGTCTCAGGGCATAGCACAGGGCCAGACATAAAGCCAGTCCTCAATAAATATTTATTAAATTGAAATGAGGCCTATTAGCCAGCAGCACAATTTAACACAGCACTTCACAAACAGGTTTTATAACAAATTAAACATTTGCCTTGGTTCTTGGTAACAAAAATATTCAAATTAGGGGTTTTAATTATAACAACTTGTATTTGCCCACAAAAACATGATGTTCCCTGGAACAACCTCCCACATCACAGATGTAAAGACTTTTCTTCTCCCAGGAATTCAAACTTGAGGCTACATGTGCTAGGAAGGGGACAAACCACACTAACAGGTACCTCTCTTGCCTCCCAACCCCCAACCTCAAAACTTCCATATTTTTCTTCAGCAAAGGAATTTCAAAATTGTCAGATTACAATTAATTTTTAAATGAGTTCATTTTCTCCTTCTCAAACTGTATTGTCTAATGGTGTCAGAAGAGCTCGGATAAGGTCTGTATGACCTTATTGCTACAATCCTAATGATGTGTGTTAAAAAATGAAATCTCTGAAGACATCACAGAGCTGTTGTAGATTTCAAATGAGAAATGTCTCTGAAAAGTATCAGAAAATATGGGCTTCCTTTATAATGATCTATAATCCAGTTTTCACAGGGAGAGAAAAAAAATCAGCAAAACCCTAACCCTGAACAAATCTCACTTTTTAAAAGAAAGATACCTTACTTGAGGGAACCACCATACTAATTCTTTGTATTCCTATTTGGAACTACTGCTGCCCATATTTTTTGAAAAACAACACCATGGCTGTCTATTCTATCAAATCAAAACAAGTTTTTTCACAGTTGACATATTAATTTTTCTACCTGGCTAAAGAAAATGTGCTTTTTAGTTTACTTATAACAATTTTGTAATTTAGATGTGGGGAGGGCTTGTCTTGGATATTATTGCTTCTTTTTGTTTTTGTTTCTCTTCTTCCTAGCTGTTTTCACTTCCTAGCTATTTCCACTATGGGTGCAATGGAGACGGTGACAGGAGTGTGGGCCAGAGAGAGGGGGAAGCCAGTGTGAGACGGACCTCTCCCAGCTATACATCTGGGAAGGCGAGTCTATAAACAGCTGGGGTTTTGTTTTTGTTTCATTTTTATGATAAGTTGTTTGTGTTAGTGTTTAATTCCATAACTAACACATAGATGGACTTTCCTCACAACAAAGGACGTCAAAGGTCAGTGCTCGCTCGGCCTGATCCCCTCTCACTCCTTAAGGGGGGGACGGGCGCCGTATCCTTCCCTACCTCTTTCTACCTATTTACACACAAGTTGGAAACTTGCAGAACTGTGAAAACTTCGAAAATCACGTCTCTTCCCTATTCCCCTACACACATCAGGGCTTCATCTGACAGTGGAATACGACCCGGGCCCCGGTGCTCACTCCCGGCGTTGCCCTTCGCTCCGGGACCTGGTCGTCCTCTCTCTCTGCGCCCCAAAACGCCCTGTCCTAGCTCCCTGAGCCCCAGGGACGCCGGGTCCTCTCTTTGTGCCCCAAGACTTCCTGCCCTTTCTCTTGCGCCCCGAGACGTCCTGTCCTCTCTCTCGCTCCCCGGGTTGCTCTGTGCTCTCTTAGCGCTCCAGAACGCCCTGTCCTCTCTCTTTGAGCCCCGGGACACCCTGTCCTCGCTCCCCGAGCCCCCGGGACGCCCTGTCCTCTCTCTGCGCCTCGGGATGCCCTGTCCTCGCTCCCCGAACCCCCGGGACGCCCTGTCCTCTCTCTTTGCGCCCCAGGATGCCTTGTCCTCGCTCCCCGAGCCCCCGTGACGCCCTGTCCTCTCTCTTTGCGCGTCGGGACGCCCTGTCCTCGCTCCCCGCGCCCCCGGCCGCCTTACCCGCCGAGGAGCGAGGCCACAGGGCAGCCGGGACCCCAGAGTAAAGAAAACCCTGGCCGGTAGCTTCATGTTGAGTCTCCAGAACTCGGGCCGGAAGGCGGCGCAGGCGGTTGGGCGCAGGGGGCGGGACAAAAAGAACAAAGTTCTCGGGGCTGGAAACGCTGCCTAGGCCGCCGGGGGATGGGACGGGGACTGGGACCCAGGCGGCGTGGACGCCCAGCGGCCCTGACCTTCAGGGTCCGGCCGAGGGCGCCGCCTAGCTGGGCCTAGCTGATGCTCTTTCCTGCTCTCTGGGCCAGGAGTGCTTTGTATGGCAGAGAATGGAGGTTCTTTGCGTACTTGAGCGGGTGGACGAAACCCCTCGCCCTGCAAGGGTTTGCAGATTGCAGCTGCGCGCCCCATACACTGCCTACCAAGGGCGAAACTCTTTTTCAGTCGTATATGTTTATCCCTTAAGTGCGTGTTTAAGTGCAGAGTGCGCGTGGCGCCAAGTCACATATTATCAGAATAATAATATGTTGGATGTAAAACACGGCCTCACTTTCCCTAAGACCAAGAGGCTGAAAAACACTAAGGGCAGCTTCCGGCGTTTTGACTTTTCGCAGGACACACCGCCCCCTGTCGCCGGATGCAGCGTGACTGCGACCGTCCAGCCTTGGCTTTTTTCTCGAAGTTATACACACGTTAAAGGCAAACGCAGCTTCAGTATATCATTCTCCATCTTAGTGTAATATACCTGTTGACACAAGGCATTAGCTCAGATCACATTTCTTTCCTCATTCGTAAAATGAGAATATTCATAGCTAATTCAGAATTTTAGATAAAAGAAGATGGGTGTGAGGCCCCAGGCTGAGGCTGATGGTAGATGATATTGAGTGTTTACTATTTGCCTGGCATGTTCCAAATGCTGATAAAGAAACATTTATATCTTCAGATGAATGTACACTTACATTTAGACATATAGCTTATAAGGTATATAAACTCTGAAAAACTTTGTAATTTTGAGTTGGTCTGGTGATAATTTCCAGGCCTTCTGCCTGTAACTGGTTACAGAAATAAAAACTTTCTTCATCCCCAGTTCATCGACATCTCATTATTGGCAGCAAGAAATAGCAGCCTGACCCTCAGTTTGGTCCGGGAACAAAACTACCACAGATTGGGTGGCTTAAATGGAAATTTGTTTTCTCACAATTCTGGAGGCCACAAGTCAGCAGAGTTGGTTTCTTGTGGAGCCACTGTGGGACCATCTTCTCCCTGTGTCTTTACATGATCCTCCTGTGTACCTTTCCATATCTAAATTGCCTCTTCTTATGAGGACACCAGTCGTGTTGGATTAAGGCCCACCCTCAATGACCTAATTTAACTGGAATTACCTCCCTAAAGACTCTATCTCCAAATATAGCCACATTCTGACATACTGGGGGTTAAGAGTTCAATGTATATATTTGGCTGGGAGAAGAGGGAAGTACACAATTCAGCCCAGAACACTTGCCCTCTTAAATAACTTTTAGACCAGCTTAGGAGGCATTTTCTGTCCTCCCAAAAAAACCTTGAGAATATATCAATAATAAAACTTTTCCTAAGCTCTTGATATATGTATGGCGCTGTTATTCTTGACTTCCAAACCAAATTGTAAGTGGGATTCATCTTGTTTCTAAAAAGAAGTTGCAACATTAGTGATACGGTTTGGATTTGTGTCCCTACCCAAATCTCATGTTGAATTGTAATCTCCAGTGTTGGAATTGGGGCCTGGTAGGAGGTGATTGGATCATGGGGACAGATTTCTTCCTTTGGTGCTATTCTCCTGATAGAGTTCTCAGGAGATCTGGTTGTTTAAAAGTGTGTGGCACCTCCCACCCTCTCTTCCTCCTGCTCCAGCCGTGTAAGACAGCCTGCTTCCCCTTCATCTTCCACCATGATTGTAAGTTTCCTGAGGCCTCTCAAGTCATGCTTCCTATATAGCCTGCAGAACTGTGAGTCAATTAAACTTCGTTTCTTTATAAATTACTCAGTATGAGGTATTTCTTTATAGCATTGTGAGAATGGAGTAACACAATAAGTAACTTAAAACAATTAATCATTTATTATCTCACAGTTCCCAGGAGTTAGGAGTCTAGGCACAGCTTAGCTGGATCCTTGGCTCTGGGTCTCAGAAGACTGCAATCAAGGTGTCAACTAGGCTGTTTTTATCTGGAGGCTCAGCTGGAGAAGATCTGATCCCAAGCTCATCCAGATTGTTTGCAGAATTATTTTCCTCATAACCATATAACTGACAGCCCCACATTTTTGCTGGATGTTGGCTGGAGTTGCCTTCAGCTTCTAGAAGTCACCTCCATCCCTTCCCATGTGGGCTTCCTCAGCAGACTGCTTACTACATCAAGCCAGCAAGGACAATTCTGTACCTCAGGGAGGCCCCAGCCCATCTTTTAAGGACAATCACCAGATTAAGTGAGGCCCACTGAAAATAGTCTTAACCCCTTTTTGATTAACTAAAATCAACTGACTTGGGACTGCAAACCAAAAAGTGACTGAGGCAGATCTCTGTGGGTTAGCGATCATTTAGCCAAGGTTGAGAACACGTCTGGGAAAAAAATGCAACTCACAAGAGCATCTGTAACCTATGCTTTTTCCAAAGGGGGTTTTGGGAAATTCTTTATTTAAAAAAGAAAGAGCAAGCAGGAGAAAAAAAAAAGGAAGAGAGGGTAGACACTGAGGCAGATGGTTCCATTCTTTTGAGGCTCTGATTAGCCTCAGTAAATCTACATTTTACATAAGATAAAGTAAACATGTGAAAAGAGGGAGTAGAGGAAATGATGCTATGTCTTGGGATTATGAAATTACAGCTATCAGTTTGGGGACAACGACAACAAAAAAGACAGTATTGGTGACTGAGTTTCCAAGCTTAACTTTCCTTATGGCATAGTGAGTTCACAGTCCCTATATTCTGTTTTTCTTTCACAGGATCTTAGTTGCATCTGCACAATTCTTTCACCTTTGCCATATACTGTTAACTAGAAGTGAGTCACAGTTCCTGTCCATACTTAAGGGAAGGGAATTATACAGAGCATGAATTCCAGGGACTGGGACTCATGGGACCATCTTAGAATTCTGTCTACCACAACCATACATTAGACATGAAAAAGAAGTTTGCAAAAGTTTTAGGTAGACCCCCTGCATTAGTCCATTCTTGCATTCCTATAAAGAAATATCTAAGACTGAGTAATTTATAAGAAAAGAGGTTTAATTTGCTCATGGTTCTGCAGGCAGTACAGGAAGCATGGTGGCATCTGCTTCTGGGGAGGCCTCAGGAAGCTTCCACTCATGGAAGGCAAAGGGGCACACTTTTAAATGACTAGATCTCAGGAGAATTCCCTCACTATGGTGAAGATAGTACCAAGTGGAATAGTGTTAAACCATTCATGAGAAACCTGCCCCCATGATCTAATCACATTCTACCAGGCTCCACCTCCAACACCAGGCATTACATTTCAATATATGAGATTTGGGTGGGGACACACATCCAAACTACATCACCCACACTCTACAATCTAGTCAGAGGGAAATAGCTACATAAAACACTTAGGCAGCCTGGACTCTGGGTTCTGTTTTACTGTCATTCCCCAAGCTTGGTACAGAAGCAGAGGGTTGGAACCTCAAAGGAATAAACCAGTTAGGAAAAATATAACCACTAGGAACTGAAAATCAGAGAGGCCTCCCCTAAAGGCCTGTATAGGACTTGGTGTCCTTCTTATGATACCGAGAGGGAAGAAAGGAGACAGGGCACTAAAGATGACTAAGGTTAAATTTCCCACAATTCCCACAATCATGGAGGAATGGATAGGGCTAGGAATGGAATTTAAATAAAATAAAATAAAATGATATTACCTTCATCCTTGAATATATGGTTGAATATTTATACCACTAGCTTGTCTTGAATATGAACAGAAAAAATGGTTATATTATTTTTAATTTTTAATATTTCCTGAAATCAAAAGGCCTAAAAGTGGGGTTCATCTTGTTTCTAAGAAGAAGTTGCAACATTGGTGATATGGTTTGGATTTGTGTCCCTACCCAAATCTCATGTCGAATTGTAATCCCCAATGTTGGAATTGGGGCCTGGTGGGAGGTGATTGGATCATGAGGACAGATTTTTCCCTTTGGTGCTATTCTTCTGATTTCTTATCTGATGGTTCAGCCTTAGTGCCTGGCAGACTCCTACACTCCAGCAATGGCTGCTCCCCTCACACACATGCCTCCTCTCCCCACTTCCACATCATCACCCTAGTATGGCTGCCTCTGACCCCATAATCAGGGGTCAGCTTTGATTTTGTTTTCTCGGGAAAAGTTACCTTGACTTCTACACTAATTCAGGTCTTCCTACTAGGGAAGCATCCAAGTTTGGTGGTACCTGAAGCTTATAAACTTTGGGAAGCCATCTAAGAAAAAGATTACAAAATTAGATGCAAAAATGAATATTAACTTACAATATAAGAAGAAATTAGAACAAATTACAAATTCCAAAAAATTTACAGTATCCTAAATTTCACACAAATATAAAGTAATGTTTCAAACTACTTAAATGTCTAACACACCTCTAATTGTAATTTCCGTCTACATTTCGGAGCTGCATTCTCTTTGATCACCTCTTCCTTTATTGAAGATTTTATAAGCATATTTTTAATAGAGAGAATAAGGAGTTCAAGTGCTAAATCATACCTCACACACACTTAGATTTGCCACTCATAGGACCACTACAGATTTGTATCTGGCCAAGACAGAATTTCTAAAAATTTCTATTGTATGCAATTATTATCATATTTTAAAAAAGCATGGTGCATTCATAATAGTAAACACTAAATTGTGAATATTCATGATGGGGACAAACTTCTGTTTTGACTATGCATCCATGAAACCATATCCTCTGCTAACACTTTTACATAATTTGATACTAGCTTATGGCTTCATACACTTTAAACAATTCAAACTTTTCTTCTCCTCCAATTCCCATTTACTTCCAGAGCTGAGTACCACTGGACACTTCTACATTTCAATACCACCTCTGGCCCTGCACATAAATGTCACAAGGTGGGCAGAAAGTATAGTCCAGTCTGCTGGAAGACAGCCCCACCAAAGGACAGTATAGAGCATTAACTCTATAGTGAAGTGACAACAAACCATACAAGTATTTCTGAACTGATCTAAGAAATAAATTAATTCCCCAATTCAGTTTAGCAGACACCCCAACTGCTGGTGACCACTCCAACATCATCCAACATGAGAGGAATTTTGACAGAAATAGGAATGGAAAGAGAATTATTTTAACTCCTTTTGTTAAAATAACTTACTTTTGTGAATTTTACTGGAAAAAAAAAATGGCCCTGGGGCCTTGGAAGAGCTGTGCAAGCAAGAGGCCCTGAAATTTACTAGCTTCAGGTAAATCAGCCCTTGCCTTAGCTGTATGTTTTCATAGGGCACTGAATTTCCCTTTTGGGGGCTCTTGTTACAATTGCAATTGCGTCTTTCTCTTATATATTAGCAGCTGTGGGGCGGGGTGCCTACCTTTTTAAATTTACCATCCTTCTATTCCTCATATCTAGCACAATGTATGGTGCATGGTGAGCCATCAAACACTTTGTTGAATGAGGTACTGAGACTGTTACCATTTTCTAATGAGGTTATTACAAAAGTAATTTAGAGGAGAATGTGCAGCAGTCATAGGCACTACTAAGGAACAGATGAGGGGCATAAAACCAAGAGGCCGTTCGAAATGCAGTAAGTTACACTATTTCCATGAGGGGGAGCCATGGAGCCTGACTTCAGTGTCTGAGGATCTATTTTTCATGAAAGCTAGTGTTTCCCCACTTTTTCTGTGTGTCAGATTCTGCACACAGTCTGTGTACACATTTCACTAATCGTCACAAGCACTTATAAGGCTTATATTATTAGCATTTGGGAAACTGAGGCACAACACAGGTAGGCAAACTGTCCAGCTAGTAAACAACGGTGATGGAATCTGAACCCAGCCTTGTCGCGCTATAGGGCCCCTGTTTTCAGCCACTGTATTTTACTCTGTGCTAGTGGGGTAGAACCTCAGGAGTCAGACTGCTGGGGTTTAAGCCAAGCTACATGTCTCACTAGATGTATAATGTTTAGCCAGTTACAAACTTTCTCATTTGATTCCCTTATCTGTGAGATGCAGATACAATAGTAAGGGTGCCAACTTCACAAGCTTCTACTCAGATTTAAATGAGATAATATATTTAAAGCACTTAGAACAGAACATGACACATACAAAACAGCCAGCAAACGCTCACTATCATCATGCACATGGAGAATGGCCAGTAATTAGCCCAGAATTAGCATAGAATCCCTGATACTACTATGTAATGATTTTTCTTTTCTCACAGAATCACAAGCTATAACTACTAAGCAAATTCAACAGGATTATTACGCATGAAATAAACTACCTTAAGGGAGAAAAAGAAAAACCTACAAAAGGCCTTGCCAAAAGCATTGGTGTCAAGAAATTATGCTTAGTGCAATTATATATATAACGTATTATATATTATATAATATATATTACATGTTGTATATAATATATATTATTTATATTATATATAACATGTAATATATATTATATTAAATATATTATAATATAATATATATTATGTTAAATATAATATATTTATATTAAATATAATATATTTTATTAAATATATACATTAAATATAATATATATTATAATTATAATATAATATATGGTATATAATATATTAATAATACATATTATATATAATATATCATATATAACATATAATGTATCATATATGATATCATATATAATATATAATGTATCATATATGATATCATATATAATATATAATGTATCATATATGATATCATATATAATATATGTTATATATATATAATTGCACTAAGCACAATTTCTAGACACCAATGCTTTCGGCAAGGCCTTTTGTAAGTTTTTCTTTTTCTTCCTTAAGGTAGTATATTTTATTTTAAGTATAATATATATAATATATTATTAATATATTATATAATAATATATATTATATATATTATATATAAATAATATATTATATATAATATATATTATGTATAATTATATATTAATAATATATTATATATTATATATAAATAATATATTATATATTAATAATACATTATATATATTATTAATATATAATAATATATATTATGTTATTATATATTATGTTATTATAAATTATTATTATATATAAATGTTATATATATATATATATATTAGACGGAGTTTTGCTCTTGTTGCCCTGGCTGGAGTGCAGTGGCATGATCTTGGCTCACTGCAAACTGCGCCTCCCGAGTTCAAGCAATTCTCCTGCCTCAGCCTCCCAAGTAGCTGGGCTTACAGGTACCTACCACCAAGCCCAGCTAATTTTTGTATTTTTAGTAGAGACAAGATTTCACCATGTTGGCCAGGCTAGTCTTGAACTCCTGACCTCAGGTGATCCAGGCGATCCAGGTGATCCACCCGCCTCGGCCTCCCAAAATGCTGGGATTACAGGCATGAGCCACCTGGCCTGGCCAGTGCAGTTCAATATTTTTGTTAGAGTCTAAAAAAAAAAAAAGACACACAGTATCCAAAATACAGAGTTGTGTTTGAATGAAATTAAGGTTCACAGCTTCTGCCCCAGGAAAACAGGTTGAAGAGGGTGATCAGGCTTAGCCAGCTTGGGAATGTAAGGGCAAACACAAATTAGGAATAAGAGGCTTAATTCTTCCTGTTGAAAATAAAGGAAGAGGTTTCCCTTCCTCCCTTTGCTTAAAGCATTTGCTTTATAAATCTTGTCATTGCAAACTCTTTCGTTGTCTCTTTGAAATGTATGCAAATCTTTTTTTTTTTTTTTTAAGGCTAAGTAAGCCTCTTGCCAGCCTTACAATGCAGCAGTGTCTAAGGACCCTACAGCCACTCCTTTGCAAAGTAATAATCAAAGAAGATAGTGGCCCTATCCTATCTCCTATTTCTGTGGGAGAGTAGGAGCCTAACTTAAGCTGTTTACCTGGCTTCAAGTTGAAACCTACCCCCAGTCATAAGGATAAAATAAGTTAATTTTTCCTTTAAATCAGCCCAATTAGTTAATAAGGGTGATAACCCTAATTATCAAGTGAATTTGGTATGAACAAGGTGTGACAAAGGGTGCTGTCAAGTCCTCTTACTTGAGGACTAATTATTGTTCCTCTTAAGAACACGTATGAAATGGTTGTATCTGCTTGCCTATATAAAGTGTGAGATTTATTTTTGTCTTCACAATCTCTAGTCAATTGCTTGTGGGTCTACTGGGGTGGCAGGAGATTTTGTTTTTAACTGGACATCCCCAACAGCAGTAAGCTGCAAGCAAACCCCTTGGCACCCAGCCCCAAAGCCATGTTGTTACACCAGCCTGTGCTGCTGTGGTGAGGAAGACCCACACCTTTCAGAAATGGACAGAGGGTTGCTCCACATTATTTTGGAAATAGAATAAATAGACTGAGACACTCTTTGACTGATATCTGACTCACTACTGAAGAATATCAGTAAGGCCCACCTGAAAGGGAGAGTCACGCTTACTTCTGGTGGAAGGTGCCAGACATGTGATTGCTGACGTCCTTAAAGGGCAAGTCTGAGTTGGGGAAAAGGGAGCTACAGTTAATAATGTTCCTCCCTCTGGATTTTTGCTTTTTTTTTTTTTTTCTAGAGATGGGCTCTCACTATGATGCTCAGGCTGGCCTTAAACTCCTGGGCTCAAGCAATCCTCCTGCCTCAGCCTCCAGAGTAGCTGGGATTACAAATGTCAGCCACTGTGCTAGGCCTCTCTGGTTTTTTATCCTGCCTTCACTCCCCAGATTGCACATCACAGGAATTGCTCAAGAGTTGTGCTGTGCTCCAGGAACTAAGTCCATTCCATTTGGGAGCTGAAGGGATTGAAAGAGAGCTGCACTGAGAAGCAAACCAGCTGATGATACTGTTCTTGTCACAACTCTGTGACAAATTGGCTTTCTGTTACTGGACAAATTAACTTTTATCAGCTTTATTTTCCTCATCCATAAAACTAGGGTGTTTGCATAAATGAGATCAGTATAGAACTATAATATCACTTGTAGGTCTAAAAATCTGTGATTTTGCAAATAAACTAGATTTGGCAGAATTGCTATAGGTAACCTGGTGTGGTACTAAGGAGTTCATTGTGAAATGCTGTTAAAATAAAATAGCTTAAATATATATAACATATTATATATAATATTAGCTCTTATGTATCTCTGGTGTTTGAATATTTCATCTAATTTACACATTTTAGGAAAATATTAAGCTTCAGAGTTTCAAAGTGCTTTGTAATTGTTAATTTGCTTCTTGAATGACTTCTGCAAGGGAGGCTTGCCCATGATCCCATTACATAGACTTATCTGTTCTCATTCAGTAAAGCCAAATCTTATACTCTGCAATTTGGAGTCTTATATTCTTTTATCTTTCAATTAAAAAAAAAAATCTATGATTAAACAGCCAATATGATTCAAGTAATCCATTGATGTTTCAATTAATTCTACTGCTTATGCACAGATTAATCATACATATATTGTTATATCCCCATATAAAGAAGAAACAAGACACATAGAAGTTAAATTATTTATTCTAGTAAAATATATAATTATTATAGCAAAATCATTATAGTAAAGTAGAATGAGCATTGAGACACAAAAATAGAACTCATTGCTCCTTACTATCAGACATATTCAGAATAATAAAGATACACCTTGAATCAACACTTGATCTCCACATGCTTCTCATTCACCCACACTCCACACCCTACCGACCTTCACAGTTGCAATCTAAGTAAAAGTTGGAAAGAGGTTCAATGAGTAGTTAAGTTTAACAAAGAGTTATGCATCTTCCATGTGTTCATCACTATGGTAAATATGAGAAACAAAAGTGATTTAGACAGTAGGAACACAGACATGTCTTAGACACCAGCCTCATGGAACTATAAAGGAAGAAAAGGAAAGTCACATTTGCTTAACAACTACCATATATAATATAGTGTCTTGTGGAAGGAAAATAAAATCACTATGCCAAAAGGGAAAAGTTAAGCTCAGAAACTGAGTCATGAAAAAATATTTTTAAAAACCAAAACTACCTTTCCTTTTGTCTTAAACTGACAGATGGCCACGTATCTCCAAAGGGGACCTCCCTCATCCGATGATGTAAATTAACACGTTATCTTCACAAGTATGGGACAAGAGGAGACTAGAAATCATCCCGTCCCCCCACCCCACCCACCCCAAGACAAATGCATATTTGCTGCTTCCTCTATGTTTACTTTACCTTATGTAAAGTGCAGATTTATTGAGCACGATATGAATACATCAACTGTTCCCTCTCTCCCCTCCTTTTCTTGTGCAATGTGTGGATTCACAAGAGTGTGACCATACCCTCCCTCTTTTTTTCCCCCCTCTTTCCCTTCCTGACCACTTTTCCCCTTTAAATATTGAAGCTCTTAAAATCCTTGGAAAAAGTACAGGCCACAGATCCTACTGTGGCTTGTGTCTTTTTACCAAGCCTGTCCTCAACCTTGGCAAAATAAACCTCTAAATTGATTGAGACTTGTCTCAGAGACTTTTTGATTTACAATCTCACTTATTCCTAACAATAACACTTCAAGGTAGTTATTATTTAAGATCACTTATAGATAAGAGGAGACTGAGTTACCTTTGTTAGTTACCCATTGTGTGATCTTGAAACAATTAAGTCTAGCACTATTAAACTTATATGTTAGCTGAACATTTGCCGGAAATTAATGGCAGGGTTAATGGAATTTTGGGGAAGAGGACAAGGTAAATATTTTTAGGGTATGGTAAAGGAACCAAAGGGAGAAACTGAAAACAAGTAGGAGAAAGGGATAACTGATAAAGCAAAACCCTGGGGAAATGAGAGGAGATGGGTGTAAGCACATGGAGAAATTGATCCTGAACTGAATGGTAAAATCATATCATGAAACAAGAGATAAGAAGGCAAGGATAAGGCATGGGTACAGATTTTAAAAGGAAAGAGGTTTGTTTTGTGATAAGAACAGCAGCAGTGTAAGGTCAGAAAGTGTAAGGAAGCTCTTGCATCAATTTCTAGTAAGATACGATACCATTTTCTTGGAAGGAAAGCAGGAGATGATCAGATCTGAGGAGTTCAGCAAATGTGTCAAATAGCTCTTCAGAGTTATTGAGAATAGATTTTCTTAAAAGCAGGAAAAGATACTAATCAATTGTATTCTGTAGTTCAACTGATATTAGAGTTTATAGATTGGCATTGGTTCCGTATTTTTGAAGATGGACAGATTTTACCCAGGTGTCTCAGTAGAGAAATTTGCTGTGGGATTGATTGACTCATAGTTCTGAGTTTGTTAGGGCTCTTAGACAAGTGAGCTATGGATCTAAGAGATCTTGGGGTAAAAGTACTTCTGAGAGCTACAGCTCAGTAGTGAGAGCTGACTGACAGCAAAGTTACTGAGCTATCCATCCTGGTGTCCAGCCCGGATATGAAGGAGGATGGAAGGAGACTGACACCTGGGTAAAGTGGAAGGATCATGTGGCTGGAGTCCTGGGTGAGGCTAAAAAGTGAGGCAATGGAAGTGAACATACAAGGAAGTGGGAAGGCCAGGCAGCTCCAGTTATAAAGCAGGAAAATAAGGGTGAAGAAGGTTCTGATGATGTGAAGATCGAAAGTGTGGCCAACTGAGAGGGTGGTATGTGTGGAGTAGAGATGAAAGTCACAGAAGCTGAGACAGTTGAAGAATAGTGAGCCTAGCATGTAGAATGAGTTTTCAGTGTAGTTGAGAGTGATGGCAAGAGTTGGGATGGAGCAAAATCTCTCACATATGTGACAGTGTCCTTAGTGAATATGGGCAAGTGACATGGTCATACCTGCAGTAGGTAATAGAAAAAGAAGGTCTAGAGGGTGGATAGTTACACGAAATGATCCTGACCAAGGAGAGGTTTTGCAAAGTAGGGAAGAGTAATACACTAAAATGGAAAGTAAAGTTTAGGGGGAAGTAGTAACCCTAGTGGCCCACAGCTGTACTGGATATGAGTGGGAGAGGCATTGGAGCAAACTAGCCTAGAACCTGTCATGGGAAGCTGTGGTCTAGGGTGACAGCAAAGTTTCATTTAAGGCAAGATGTAAAGGGAAGACTCTGTCAAGACCCTAAAGATTTAGAAGAGTTTGTTTATACCATGACAGAAGTGAGAGGAGATGCCAGCAAGGTACAAGAAGCAGGGAGCATGGAGCAATAAGCAGACCAATTTGCTACCAAAAGCAAACCCTATTTGCATCATGCTCCTCTTCAATTTTTTTCTGGGCTCTGATTATTAGACCTGTGTTGTTACCAAGCAACAGATAGAAATTGTGGGATCTCAGTTTTCCTTCATCACTCTGCCACTACCATCTTTCATCCTGGCAATCAGACAATAAGTTGGGCTAAGTTATAGTATTTCCCAGCAGGGAAGAACTGGGCCTGATAAAGGAAGGAGGTGGCTTTACCCAGAAGGAGCTGTAGAACCCTGCCAACATGAAGCAGCTGGAACAAGACAGTACTGATGGGACTGCCTTCTGAGGATGCTGAACAAAAGGAGAGTGGAAAGTAAATTTGTATGAGAGAGAGTTTATTGATTTGAGAGCAGTCTCCAGGGAGAGAGGATCGAACATTCCAGCAAGGACTCTGGGAAACATTGCTATCATGCTTCTATGACGGCTTTTAGAAGTTTGTGGAAAAGTGGTGGCCCACACTAAGAGAAGTAAAAATGCCACAGCTGCCATGGCAGATGGTAGAAGTAGGGATGAAACTGCTCAGGGAAATGGGTATGCTAGAGTGGCCATATTATGTAAGGCTGGAAACCCCCCAGATGTCAAAATTCCAGTTCAGATGTGCCATTTATTAAAGAGACATGGAATTCTCTGGTGAGAAGGGCACCAGCATCACTGAGAAGCTCAGTGGTAGGTCTCCTCTGTAGGTCATGGTTGATGATAAAAGATGCTGTTATGGAATTGAGTTCCCAGATAGGACTGGGGATAATAGAATCCTGAAATGATAGAGGCCAGCTGGTGGTACTTAACCATCCGAATGGTATAATTATCTTGAGTGGCAAGATTGAAGTGGCAGCAGAGCTCTCGACCCAGAGTGAGCTTAAAAGATGCTTAATAGAATAAGGCACCCCTGTGGGGAAAGACAGTTAACCAAGAGTAAACTCAATCTGTTCAGTGAACAGGTATCAAGAATGGAAGACACAAGGCTCAGAGCAGCAGCCTCAACAAAAAGTCACAGTCTCTTTCCGAATTTCCTGATTTGAGCCACTTTACCAATCCAGAACCCATTGACTGGTGGAGAGGCAGGACTGCCAGTAAGAAGGACCCTGCAATCCCATAGCAAGAATATATGGTAATGACCTCCCCGCACCCCACCCTACTCTCAGTCTTTCCCTTAAGGGACCTATAGCCATTCGCTTGGAAAATCATACACTGAGAAAAAGAGAATGCCCAAATACTTGGAGGGCTGTGAGACATGATCATTATTGATACCCATGAACCCAAAATATTATGACTCCTGGTTAAAGCAGAGGTATTCAGAAGCCAGAGAGTTAAGGGAGTCCTTGTCCAGGTCTGGCATACAGTGGGTCCACCGAACACATAGACTTACGTGGTGGTCATTTTCCTAGTTCCCAAATATATAATTGAAATGAACATCCTTGGTAGTTCTTACAATACCCACCTCAGCTCCTTGGCCTGTAGGGTAAGAGCTATCAACACGGGCAAGGCCAACAGGGAGCAGCCTCAAATTCTACAGCCATGACAGTGAGCAAGAACAATATAGGGGAATGATAGATATTAGTGCTTTCTTTTTGGCTCCCTTTTTATCTCCATTTAATTCATCATACTTGACCTACAAAAGCCTGACAGTTCCTGGAGAATAAACAGCTGACTACTGCAATCAACAAAGTAATAACCCCAATTACAGCTGCTGTACCAGATGTGAAATCTTTACAAGAGCAGAACAACATGACCTCAGGCAACAGGTTTGGGGTGATTGATATGATGACATGTGCTTCCCCAACCTTAACAGAAAGTAGAATCCAAAAGTGCTCATATTTAATTAGAAAAAATAATAGGAAATACTTGCAATGTTGACCCAGAGCTAAGCTGTATCTCCTTAACCTCTATCATAATGTATTCCCAAGAGACCTGAAGTGTCTGGACATGCTGCAGAACATCCACTGTTCTACTACAGTGATGGTATTATGCTCACCAGATTGGATGAGCAAGGATTTGGCAAACAGGTTGGAGGCCTTGGTGAGATACGTATACTTCAGAATGTGGAAGAAAATTCCTGCAAAATGTTGATGCTTCACTAAATCAGTGAAATTTAGGGATTCTATGATGCAGGGCATACTTTTGTGTGTCCTACTTAAGAAAGATCTGCCTACTTTGAAATCATGTTTTCTTCCACTAATATTTATTATTTTACTTTCCTATGTAAATAATTATTCATCTGGAATTTAGATGAATTCTAATTCATCTAAATGAATTAGGGGGATCAGTCTTCATTTCCTGTGTTATGTTAACACATTTCTTGTGTCACGTTAATAAGCGGGATCATTTATTTGTGGGGTGGGGTGGGGTCACATGAGACTTTCCTTTGTTGCCCTGTAATCACCTTCGAAAAATCAAATTACCTTATGTGTCCACTTTTTTTAGGTCCCTCTATTCTGACTCATTTGCCTGTTTTCTATCCTTGTACCAAGCAAACACTGACTTAATAACTGTTACTTTATAATAGATCTTGGTATTTCATAATTTAAATGTTCCAGCTTTGTTCTTCAAAATTGCCTTGGCTATTCTAGGCATTTGCATTTCCATATAAATGTTAGAATCTGCTCATCCATTTCTACTCAAAAAAAGCATTTGAGATTGCTGAAGTTACACTGAATCTATAGATCAATTTTGGGGGAAATGACATCTTAACAATCTGTGAACATGATCCATTATCCTTGCATTTATTTAGGACTTTTAAAACTTTCTGTCAATAATGTTATGTAGTCAATCATCTTTTGTATTACATAGTTTGATCGATGTATTACCAAGCACTCGATTATTTTGGTGCCATTATAATTAAACATGTAATTTTCTATTTATTTTCTGGAATAAAGGTATACAATTAAATTTTGTATCTAGATATTGTATCTATAACCTTATTAAATTCATTTATTAATTAAAATAGTTTGCCAACAGTCTTTTTGATTTTCAATATAGGCAATCGTGTAATTTGTGAATAATGACTGTTATTTCTTCCTTTCCAATCTGAATGTCTTTTGTTACTCTTTCTCCTTTATTGCATTGGCTAGAGCATCTAAAGCCATGCTGAAAATAAGTGGTAAGAGCATGTACATCCTTGTTTCATTACTGATGTCATGGGGAAATGTTCAATAATTTACCTTAAGAATAACGTAAACTGTAGTTTTTTTTTGTAAATGTCCTTTATCAGATCATGGATGTTTTCTCTATTCCTACTTTGCAGAGAGGTTTTTATCCTAAATGGGTGCTTAATTTTATCAATTTCTTTGCTACTATCAAGATAATCATGATTTTTCTCCTATTTAAAATTATTCTGATGAATTACATTTATTTTTTCCCCCAATGTTAACCCACCCTTTTGTTTCTGGATAAATCTCACTTAGTTATGATTATTCTTTTTATACTACTACTTGATTCAATTTGCTAATATTGTGCTTAGGAGTTTGCATCTATGATGGTAAGAGATTGGTAAACCAGCCTTTTTTTTTTTTTTTTTTTTTTGAGACAGGGTCTTGCTCTATCGCCCAGGCTAGAGTGCAGTGGCATGATCATGGCTCACTGCAGCATCGAACTCCTGGGCTCAAGTGATCCTTCTGCCTCAGCCTCCTGAGTAGCTGGGAATACAGGAGCATGGCACCAAGCCCTGCTAATTTTAAAATTTTTTATAAAGACAGGGTCTTGCCATGTTGCCCATGCTGATCTTGAACTCCTGGCCTCAAGTGATCCTCCCATCTTGGCCTCCCAGACTGCTGGGATTAAAGGAGCGAGCCATGGTGCTGGGCCTAAACAAGCCTTTTTAAAGTGACTTTTCCCCCCTATTACAGAATGCTTTTGAAAGCCAAAATGTATGTGATCAGGAGTGTGCTCTCAGATGTTTATTTGGTAGTGCGCAGGATGTAGACTACATTATGTGGGACGTGGGTGGTGATGGGTTGGGAAGCTACTGGAATTAGGAGGAGAGCTTGAACCAGCTTGAGACAGGTGGAAGTGGAAAGGAAGGGTATTAAATACAGGAGAATGCCCAGTATTTAGCAAGCTGAAAGTGTGGCATTATGAAATAAAGACGTTAAGACAAGTTGATCTGAACTTAGAAAAGAGTAAAAATAATGAGTTTACTTCGAGGTGAAATCCTTATCTTCATCATCATTATCACCATTACTAGAATCCAAAGGAATACCTGCAATTTAAGAAATTGCAAACGCACGAAACTACATAACTGGTCAGTATTTTAATGCATTTAATTAAAAATTTTCCTTATGTTGCTTTGGAGTTAGTTTTTAAAATTCTTTTCGTTCATAATCAGGAAAGGTTGTAACCTTACATTCAGCGACACCTTAGAAACATACCCTTTTAACGCAGCACATTTCAATACAGATTGTGCTGTTCCTTTTCCAACCACCAGGTGGCGGGCAAGCGCCCAAGTCGCACTCCCGCCTCATCCAAGGCAGCCTGCGTGGCTCCCGGGAGCGCGCACGTCCCGGAGCCCATGCCGATTGCAGGCGCCGTATCCGCGCTCGTCTAGCAGCCCCGGTTACGCGGTTGCACGTCGGCCCCAGCCCTGAGGAGCCGGACCGATGTGGAAACTGCTGCCCGCCGCGGGCCCGGCAGGAGGTAAGGGCAGAAGGGAAGCCTCGGGGCCTATTTTCCCGGTAGCGACTGCCTCGGGGGAGGGCCTGCGGGTGATGATTCCTGCGTCGCGTCCGTTCCTGCCCGGGGACGCTGCGGAAGCGGTCGCAGAAGCGGCGAGTACGCTGTATGGCAAGCGCGTATTCTTCCCGGGCGGCACGGCGGCTGTGAGCTGGAATTCAGCGCGGGCGGTGGGGTGATTGCGGCGCCCCCTGGCGGCAGTCCTCCGCGCCCCTCCCCTGACTCCCCCTCCCTCCCAGCCTCACCCCCGCGCCCTTGCAGCGCTCGGGCTGGATGGCCTGCGGGTAAGCGGCAGCAGGCGCCTAGTGGGAACCCCCGGCAGGAAGTTAGCATGGGCGGACCACACGGGGGCCACACATGACTTGTGAAGAACTACTGGACAGTTTGGGGAAATGACTACCACGAAAAGGCTTACTTTCAGTTTTGTTTCAGACTCCTTTTCCACAATGTCATCAGAACAACGGGAAAAGTCGATTTTTTCCCATTCATTTCCAGCGGTGTGAAATGTGATCGCATGTTAATTGGTTGCCCGTGGTGGGTGTGAAGGGTCTTGTCCTCGGGAAGTTTACATGATTGGCAAAGATCTATGTAGAGATTAAATGGACTGGCAGGGTAAGAGAGTATGGAGAGCGCCAAACTAAATAAATTTTATACTGTGAAGACTCACAGGTCAAGGCGTCCCTGGAGACCTGGCTCTCCTGGACTCCCTACTCTTTATCTGCCCTAATCTCCCTGCCACTCGGGTAATGAAATTATGCTCCCAGACTCAACTCCGCATGTCTCCAATATATATACTGTTACTCCAACAACTTATGATTTACAGCAATTTTAAAAGAAACTGATAACCCTTTCCCACTGATTGGAGATGTTATCTTTAAGATAAAAACAAAATTTCAAAAAATGTACACATGCATCTTAGTCTGGACTTTGTTGCATTGGTCTGTGTTGTTTACTCATGGTCCAGTACCATACTTTTAGTTTTATGGCATATTTTGCCATCTGGTAGGGCAAGCTCCTATTATATTATTCACATTTTTCTTGATTTTTTTTTTTTTGAGACAGAGTCTCACTCTGTCACCGAGGCTGGAGTGCAGTGGCACTGTGTCGGCTCACTGCAACCTCCATCCCCTGGGTTCAAGCAGTTCTCTTGCTTCAGCCTCCCAAGTAGCTGGGATTACAGGCTTGAGTATCCTTTTTTATAGTTTCCTGATATTTTTGTTTATCAAGTTCCAAACATAATATTGTGATTGTTGCTAGGTAATACATTAAGTTTTTAAGTTAATTTGAGGGAACATTGACTCCTTTCAGCATTGCTTTCCCTTTAGAAAAATGATGTAGCCTTCTATCTATTTAGATAACCTTTTTTCTTTTTCTCTTTTTTATTGTATTTTAAATTTTGTTGTTGTTACTCCTGAAACACCATAGTTAGATAACCTTTGATAGCCTTCAGTGAGGCTTTACTGAAAACACAAGTTTGACATATGTAAAATTGACTAACATTTGAATAACAAAATAAAGGTGTTTTATTTAATATTTGTCATACCTATATCATATACACTTACATGTATGTGTGTGTTCGTGTACATGTGTATGTGTCTATCAACTTATCTTTTTTTAAAAAAAAATTTATCTCAGGAGAACCATACAGACTTTTGACTGGCGTTGAGTACGTTGTTGGAAGGAAAAACTGTGCCATTCTAATTGAAAATGATCAGTCGATCAGCCGAAATCATGCTGTGTTAACTGCTAACTTTTCTGTAACCAACCTGGTATGTTACTAATTTTATTTCACTAGTTTCCAGTAAGGGGGTTGAAATCACAAAATATTCTCTTGGTGTGTATGTGAGAGAGAGTTCACAGGATTTGTCATTTTATAGAGCTGTGTAGACTTTTTTAATGTTAACAAAATTAAATACTTATATTGTGGCAGTGGTACCAGTGGTATTTGTTCATTTTGAGATTTGAAGTTTCTATTTCAGTAATTTACTCTTTGTTTTAGTTAGAAACTCAGAGGAAGTAGGACATAGTTATTTTTATTTGCTTACTAAACATTTATTGTTTACTATTAGTTTTGTGCAAAAGTTATTGCTGTTTTTGCCATTAGCAGTAATGTGTTTTTAGGTGTCAGTAACTGTGCCAACCCTGCGAATAGAACAATGAACAGACCTTCATGACTCTGGCTCTTAAAGAGGTTATGTAGCTGTGTGGAAACGGGCATTTCTCATATAATACAAGTTTTTGCAATGGGAATTGATTTGTTTTATTAGGGAAATGCTTACTTATGCCCCACAGCTCCTTCAAATGGCTTTCAGTTTGTTTTGATCATAACCTTGGGTGATAAAAGTGCTAAAAAAAATACATAGGAATATCTGTACTCATGATAACGCTGGTGGTAATAAGAAAGATAAGCCATTATTTTAATCAAAGATTGCACATATGCGATCTGAATTTGTTCAGTTTTATTTAGGTTTTGTTTCTGTTCTTTTAGGTATAGAAAAACATTTTGGAAATTTCTACAGAAAAAGTAAAATTGTTACTGTAAGTCAGAAACACTAGCCTATAACCTCGTATTCTCATGGGACTAATTTTTACAATGTGGTTTTGATACTGTAAAACAAACAAAAAAGATCTAGGAATGAAATTGTCATGTTTTAAATGAAACAGACTGCACCAAAGCAAAAAATTCAAATGTGTGTGAGGGGTCAGGAGAATCCCCACTGACTTACACAAATAAAGAACATGTGTGTTCTAGGAGGGGTATTCCTGGGTTAAGAAACTTCCCTAAGGGGAAATATGAATTGTTAGTTGAGTGATCTTCCTCTCAAGGCAACCAAAGCAGTAATTGTTGTCTGCTGTGTTGGGAGGTTAGCCACCTGCCTATTGTCTTTTCTTATGAAACCTTTTTCTCTGAGAAGTGAATGTACTGAGTGGTAAAAGACTTAAAATTATTTGCTAACTTTTCAGAGTCAAACAGATGAAATCCCTGTATTGACATTAAAAGATAATTCTAAGTATGGTACCTTTGTTAATGAGGAAAAAATGCAGAATGGCTTTTCCCGAACTTTGAAGTCGGGGGATGGTATTACTTTTGGAGTGTTTGCAAGTAAATTCAGGTAAGACATTTTTAAATTGATTTTAAAATGGACAGCTTTGTTTCAGCCAAATCCTAAAGGAAAATGATATTTCTGATTAATGAATTTAAAACAGTATAATTTAGTTCCTGCTTAGCACAGTATTGGACTCTGTGCCATGGGTGGTGAGTGCATTTTGTACATCACGGTGATGAGAGTTTGAGTGGGCCCTGAGGGACTTCATGGGAAATTACATTTCTTCGATTCCTCATTGGTGAAGGTATAATGTTAACTTTTGGTCATTGTTTTTTCTTCATTTGGACTCAAGACTTAGGATTTGATAATTTTCTAGGTTACAAAGCTTAATGATGAGGAACTGATAATTTCATAGGTTACAAAGGGTAACAATAAATAAAAGTTACAATAACAGTATATGATGTGAGCTTAAAGTTTTAAAGTACTAAAAATTGCCATCTCTGCAACTCTGATACTATAACTTTATTTAACTTATTCTCATTTACAGAATAGAGTATGAGCCTTTGGTTGCATGCTCTTCTTGTTTAGATGTCTCTGGGAAAACTGCTTTAAATCAAGCTATATTGCAACTTGGAGGATTTACTGTAAACAATTGGACAGAAGAATGCACTCACCTTGTCATGGTATCAGTGAAAGTTACCATTAAAGTAGGTTGAATGTCTTGTTCTTATGTTAAAATACGTTATTTGAATTTAAGCTTACCCACTATACACAGATTTTTTTTTAATTACTTTAAAACTATCAGAACTGTTAGTTGTAGATTTATATATACCCACTCCATCCCTTTGTATACCATTTAGGCTTGAGTGGCTTTTCATATAACCTGTTTATTATCTGAGACAAGCCAAAAGCAACTAAAATTATATTTCAGATTTTGTTTAGCATTTTAAAAAGCGATTCTGTTGTCCTTCCACCGAGAAGGTTATGACAGTGCATAGTTTGTGTTTTCAGTCTTAAAGCAACGCAACTAGAGATTAACTGCCAGTCTTCAAAGTTTGCATCTCATGTCTCTTCTATCAAGTTGTCTTTCTCCAGTCTCCAGGTGATTCATCTCCTTTTAAACAGGTTGACCTATAGATTTGTGGGATCCTTTTAGGTTAATATCTATAGTAAAAAGCCACAAATACTTAGATTGCTTTATTAAAAATCCTTTAGTATTTAATATAATTAAACTAGAATTATGTTTTATAGCTAAAGAGTTATCGTGGAGAAAGGCTTGCCGCTCAGCTGGAACTCAACTTGTACTTTGGTGGGGTTGTCTGTAATCAAGGGTTTTTTTATTTTTGCACATATATGAAATTGATTTTATAAATTCAGCAGTGTGATTAGCCTCCAGAGTACTAATATATGCATATAAACTCACAAATAGTAGATTTACAAATCAAAGTGTCCATTTATGGTTTTCAGTAGGGATGCACCTTTACCAGAATATTTAAGTGTGGGCCCTAGCACAGTCCTCTTTAAGATATTACTTAAGAAATAGAGTAGGTAATCATACACTAGCTTGGTTGGTGTGAAATATGATCAAAGGTAGTTAAATTGTCTTGAGAGATATTTTACTACATCTGTGACAGACCTGGACACTTCCAGCGAGTGGGATGCTGATGACCACCTTATGAATTGCTCCATTACACCCACCAACATGGTTTACAGAGTAATTTGTTAAAAAAAATTCCTGGTCATTCATATGCCAAAATAGAAAACCTTGTTGTTATGTTATTTTTTTTGGTAAATTTTCTGAAAGTACAGTTAGCTTATATTTTTTAAATCATTGAATGTTAGAGCCAAAAAGGAATTTAAAGACCATTTATTCTTACTATTAGCTACTTAAAAAAACAACAAGAGCAACAACAACAAAAAAAGCGTTCAGTTCAACTTTTATTTTCTGAAGTGTAAACTGAGGCATGGACCAATTAATTTCCCAAGTCACATGTATTAGAGTTTACCCAATACAGTGTTGATTTGCACATTACTGGTTCATGCTAGTTTATTTCTTTCACATTGGAAAGTGGTATCTTTCAGGTTCCATTCTTGAGAGACAATCTAAATCTGCTTGCCCCTATTTAGACAATAAAATACCCTGTGTTATTGAAAGCATATTCATGGCTGGGTGCAGTGGCTTGCGTCTGTAATCCCAGCACTTTGGGATGCTGAGGTGGGAGGATTGCTTGAGCCCAGGAATTTGAGACCAGCCTGGGCAACATAGTGAGACTCCATCTCTACAAAAAATTTTAAAAATTAGCTGGGTATGGTGGCATGTGCCTGTAGTCCCAGCTACTCAGGAGGCTGAGACAGGAGGATTGCTTGAGCCCAGGAGGTTGAGGCTGCAGTGAACCAGGATCGCGCCACTGCAGTCCAGCCTGGACAACAGAGCGAGACCCTGTCTCAAAAATAAAAAAGCATATTTATATTATTCTGAATCTTATTTTCATTGCCCACTGTAGCATTTTCTAATGTTTGTCATATTTTTTGGATGTATCATATTTGAGGCTTATAGCTTAATTCACATGTGAGTTTAAGTTTCTTTTTTTCCACTTTATATGTACTTATTTTGTGCTTTTACCAAAAATTATTTCTTTATTTACTTTCTCAAAAAGGCTTTATTGCATAGTTACAATCTTTTTGAAAGACAATTAGTCTAAAAATAGCTCATGTTCATCTCCTAATATTGTCTTCCCTGAAGCAGATATGTTACATTTCCTCAATTCTGAAATATATTTTTAACATTTTAATGTCTTCGAAAGTGGAATGCATTTTAAAATTGAATTTTATTTTATGTTGTTCCACCCCTTCCAAAAAAGCAGTTTTAAAAATTAGTATTATAATTGGTGACTTCTTATAATTGAGTGATTATACTGTGATTTATGTTCTAAAATAATGCAGTGACCAAAGACCGACTTCTATTTTATAGATTGTGGCTTCTTTATAAATTTAGAGAGATGAAAGGGAAAACATTATTTTTTATGGATGTAAACAGCCTCTTTGTAGTTTATAACTTAAAACTTTTCTTTAAAAAATGCTAGCATGTGAATACATATATTCACATGTTTTCTTCATTTTAGACAATATGTGCACTCATTTGTGGACGTCCAATTGTAAAGCCAGAATATTTTACTGAATTCCTGAAAGCAGTTCAGTCCAAGAAGCAGCCTCCACAAATTGAAAGGTATATTATGTATTTTAAATATAACAAGATGTCACTTATATGATAGCATTGATTTTTATTTAGGTTAATTCCCTCTTTAATGCTTGTTTCAGGATGTAATAGTTGCTGTGTTATAGTTCGGTATTATTAATGGAAGGTTTTTTGTTAGTCTGTAAAGAAAGAGTTCCCCAAATTTCTTTGTTGGTTATTCTGTATCTCTGAAACAAATGTTAAATATGTGCTAATATTTAAAGAAAAAAATGGAAAGACAGTAAATGGCACTGAGGTAACCTCATGGTCAGAAGAGCACATATGTCAGTTCCAGGCATCACGCCACAGTTAGCTCTGGAATTGTGTGGTGCAGCAGCCCTCTTTGCGAGCCACATAGTCCAGAATATTAACAGCACCATAGCTTTGGGAATGGAGCTTAGTTTTTCTGAGCTCCAGTTACTCATTGCAAAATTGAGAGTAATACCTACCTAGCTGAGTTAAAAAGTCAGGAAACAACAGATGCTGGTGAGGCTGTGGAGAAATAAGGCTTTTACACTGTTGGTGGGGGTGTAAATTAGTTCAACCATTGTGGAAGACAGTGTGGTGATTCCTTAAGGATCTAGAACCAGAAATACCAATTGACCCAGCAATCCCATTACTGGGTATATACCCAAAGGATTAAAAATCATTCCACTGTAAAGACACATGCACACATATGTTTATTGCAGCACTATTAACAACAGCAAAGACTTGGAACCAACCCAAATGCCCATCAATGATAGATTGGGTATATGTCCATACCTATGCACATATACACCATGGAATACTATGCAGCCATAAAAGAGAATGAGTTCATGTCGTTTGCAGGGACATGGATGGAGCTGGAAACCATCATTCTCAGCAAACTAACACAGGAACAGAAAACCAAACACCGTATGTTCTCACTCATAAGTGGGAGTTGAACAATGAGAACACATGGCCACAGGGAGGGGAGCATCACATACCGGGGCCTGTTTGGGGGTGGGGGACAAGGGGAGGGAGAGCATTAGGACAAATACCTAATGCATGTGGGTCTTAAAACCTAGATGACAGGTTGATAGGTGCAGCAAACCACCATGGCACATGTATACCTATGTAACAAATCTGCATGTTCTGCACATGTATCCCAGAACTTAAAGTAACATTAAAAAAATTTTTTTAAATGTTATGCCAGTTAGGAATTTTATTACTAATTTTAATCTGTTTTGAGCTGCTATAAGCTATTTGGCTTAATGTTAGTTTTTTAGGGACTGTTTATACCGGATAACAGCTGTCTGCTTTTAAAAGTAATCAAAAATCAGGTTTTTCTCTTTGTTTATAATTTTTATCTGGGAAGTTTTTTTGTATTTATACTCCAGTTGGCAGGTAATGTGATATATTTGGACTCTGGAAAAATATACTCAGATTTTAAAATAGAAGATTCTTAACATTTTTTGAGTCCAAGACCCCTCAGTATGTGCCAGGTCTGACCCGCAGACCCTGACCCAGCGACAGATGAACAAATGCACTCAAACACAGGTATCCAGTGAAAGAGTGAGCTAGGGGGCTGGGCCACCCACAGACACCGAGGAGGGTGCTGTAAAGAGTTAGCAGCCGCGGTCCCGACTAGCTGTTGCTGTGGTCATTTATTCAATATAGATATAATGGCAAAGGCTTTGAGTCAACACACTTGTGGATAATTAACATGTTTCCCCTCCCCGGAGAGAGCAGTCCTACGAATGATTAAAGGCCAGGTTCCGAGCTAAGTAACTTATCTAGGTCAGTTTCTTAACATCCCGTTATCTAACCTAAGCTTTCAGGCACCATATAAAAGAATCTGGCTGCTTTCAGCCAAATCCTGTTCCGAAACTGATGTAAAACCTTCTGGCCTTCCAAGGTTTGCATCTTTCTACATTTTTTCCCACCACCCTGACTGAACTCCTGCAAATATGAAAGCAGGCCAGCCCTGGTTGGCTCATGCCTGTAATCCCAGCACTTCGGGATGCCAAGGTAGGCAGATCACTTGGGGTCAGGAGTTCGAGACCAGTGGGACCAACATACTAAAAATACAAAATGAGCTGGGTGTGGTGGCAGGTGCCTGTAATCCCAGCTACTTGGAAGACTGAGGCGTAAGAATCCCTTGAATCCAGGAAGTGGAGGGTGCAGTGAGCCGAGATCCCACCTCTGCACTCCAGCCTGGGCAACTCAAAAAAAAAGAAGATGAAAGCACTGGTCTCACCTCAAGAAACTTCACCGACATAACTACAAACTTGCATAGTATTTTAACAGAATCACATTTTTCCCTGAAGCCTCTTGAGGAACCTCCCTGAGGAAGTACATAAATCTTGTAAATAATGACTCTAGCTGCAAATAGTGAACTATTCTTAATTCTAGATTATACTTGAGGATAGAGGAGTCTGATAAGTTTTCACTACTAGTAGATATATTTCATGGTCTTGGAGTTTTTAGAATTAGTCGTTGATTCCTCTTTTTGTTCACATTGTCAGTTGTGTTTAACCTAAGGTTGTTTTTGACCAAGTTCAACATAATTTTTTTCTAGATTCAATTTTTGATTGTATCAATGTACATGACGACTATACAACATCCCTACCATAAGATTGTTGAATCCCTCCTAATTCGGTGTTAACTAGGACAGGTTATTTATCCTATTAACCCATATTTGATGATGGCAATTGATAATACAATTTTTAAATATATTTAGTTATTTGCCTTAATAGAGTCCTATACCTATCTGGATCCATTTTGATGTGCTTGTTGAAGGCTTATTTGTCTGAGTACTCAATTAACAGAAAAAAGATTCAATTTATAAGCATTAGTAGAAGGAATGGGTTACGAAAAGGATATGAAATAAATTGTGGTGACGCCTTTGATTACATAAGTACCTCTAGTGTTCCAAAAAAGCATGACTGCTAGTCCTGGATTTAAATTAGGAGGCATACTATAATATTTTTTCCAATAAAATATACAGTCCTATTTAGTACAGCTGTGTCTACATCTTTGCACTGTTACCAAGAAACAGGATATGACAGTTATAACTTCATGTACATGAAATGATTTGCAATATCTCATTTTCCTTGACTGTCATCAAAGTAGTAAAGTAGATGAAGTCATTTTTAGAAGAATACATTTAAAAGGAGTGTTTAATTTCAATAATCTGTGCTCTAATAGAGGAGATTTGTATGTCTAAATGTAAGGAGATTATCCCCTAGAAAGGAGGGGGAGTTGGCTTTTATTTGAGTTTTACAAAGTCTCTCATGTTGTAGGATGGTGTATTAATTATTTCAAACAACAAGTATTGTTTTAGTGAGACACTCTTGAGAGATGGACTCCTCCATGGGTCCCTTGCATTCATAAACAATTTGCTGAATAGGCCAAGAATGCAAAGCCTTGACCCTCCTTTACACAGACCATTTCTCAAGGGTATGTTTGCAGTGAGAAACCTCGAGGGATGAAGTAATGTTTCCTTCCTGTGACAAAATGTAGGCTTGCTTAAAGCTTGTTATAATACCGGTGGTTTCCCAAGTTCAGCGTTCCTCTCTCCTGTAACACACACGACTGTATGTACCTTTCACTGTATGTACCCTCTACGTCTTCCCTATGGGACTTGGTCAGAGAGGAGACCTGCAGCAAACATACTGGGGCTCATGCTGCTTGCTTTGCTGTGACTCAGGAGTGTTTGTCTTCTGCAAGCATCCATGAAACAGGAACAGGTTAACATACCAGCTGATAATCAAATCTCAGACCCAACAGACACATTGGCCTGAAATAATCTCAGTAAATGAAAGTTTGACAGTTTAGGAAGCTTATAGAAGTCACCTTACATAGTTAATTTAAATCGAAGGTAAGAAATATGACTAGTATTAGTAATTTTTTTCAGGATATGGAACCTCACATTTGCAAATTGTGGATGTCACTGTAGTCTAGCCTTTTCAAGATCACCAAAAAAAAAAAAAAAAAAAAAAGCCATACAGTAAATGGTTCTAGAAATTATGAACATATGCCTGCAGGACTAATGAAATAAACAGCTGTCCAGATATTGAATAAATAAGTATGTGTGGCTTGGGATACAGTTTCTAGAGCCAGAATTATACATGGATTCAGAAAAATTCTGTATTTGCAAAATCTTCATACAGAAGTGATAATGATATACTGTAGGTTAGATGAAATTTATTGAAGATCATGTAAAGAATTTAAATAGAAAATGGGAATGGGAAAAAGCAAAATTTCTAGATTAATATCATTTTATAGAATGTATGATTCATAATATGTACCAGTTACTGTGTAATAAAACATAATTATTTGTAGCTCTTGAAGTTTCTGTATAAACGAACCCAAAACATTTTAATTTTTTAATGATAGAAATTGGAGATCACTTTATATTTGTAGTATCGTTATATTCAGTCAATATGCCTCTAGCCTAGGTCTCTGACAGGTTACTTTCCTATTTTCCAGTTTTTGTATTAGTTTATTAAACTACTAGAGTGTCAGAAATGCTTTAAAACTTCTAGAATGTAATGCTTCAGACTTAATGATTTTCAATGATCTCTTCACATTCATCACTAGTCTTTTCTTTCTTGTTCTCATCATTACACTGGTAAAGAGAAAAAGGTTTATGTAGGTATTTGAAATTCTAGAACATAGTGTTTTTTAATCACTGTGTTATCAATTATCTATGTATGAATGTGTCTATCATATATCAAATGTATGTATTACTAAGAATAACCCATGTTGGAGTCATAGCCAGCATTTGGTTAGCTTCTAGATAATACAGTTTTGTATTTTTTTGTTCAAGATTGATCTTACCAAGTATTGGGGCTCAAATTTATCAGTGTTCTCAAAACAAAACCAAAATACATTGTTCAAGTTCTAGAATTTTAATACTTAAATCTATACTTGAGGGAATTGAAGGATGTTTATACTTTTTATTCACTTTTAAATTATTAAGTTGAATTTTTATTTATATTTTGTAATGTCAGTTTATTTGTAAATATGTATTGAATGCCTGCAGTGAAGCAGGCAAGATAGACTTGTGGATATAATGATGAGCCAAAAAAAGTTACAGTTTCTGCCCTCATGGCACTTAGTGGAGGAGCCAGCTGTTAAAGAATCACACTAATAAAGTTAGAACTCTGGTAGAACCATCAGAGAGGCCTAACAGGCTACCATACACATATGTTTAGGAACCTGGCTCAAACTTCATTGAACTAAGCTACATTTAGCTGCTGCCTGGCTACTGTAAACTGTTATCTATGGCATAATTAAGAATGACAGTGTGAATAATATAAAGCTGTAGATAATTTAAAAATCATTCAACTTTAGTGTTTTGGGAAAGCAGGAAGAATCTCACATCTACTCAGTCATAGTTTTATAGTCATGTATGACTATAACACACAGTCATATGTGTTAAACATTTCCTTACTGTTTTTGTCTGTAACTGGCTCTGTAATCTGTCCTAGTGTTGTTACATTATTGTGTGAACTAATTGGTAAACTAGTTATTTGTATGTAGGTAAAGTGTTAGTTGGCTTTTACACTAAAAAAGAAGTATAAGTTATGGGGGAATATTTATTAAGAGATAAAGGATAAAAAGGATTCAAAGAGATATTAAAATTGATCCTTTTTATGTGTCCGAATGTCTACTAACTTTCCAGTGCTCTTGTTGTAGATTTAGTTTTTGTTAACAGTTAAAATAGTTTCCACTGTTCTCTGTATATTTTAAAAGTAAAATAAATAGAATTTTAAAGTTGGTTGTTTAGAAAAACCATAACTAACGCAGTGGCCTGCATTCTGTCCTGCCAAGTGAGTCTGCTCTTGCCTGCAGATAACTCATTTGAGATTGCAGCTTCCAGAAATCATTGCTTTAAAATAGACTTACAGCATCTATTGTACTGAAATTAAAATACATGCATCAGTTATCAAAAAAATTTTAAAGTATTATAACTCTTCAATCATAACTTAGCTTTACTTTATGAAATGTGTATGTTTCCAAGGAGAAGTCCAGGGGAAAGATGTAGGGTAATTAGTTCTAAAGTGCTGGATAGTGACTCTTAATGACTGCAGTGTTTTTACTACGTTGGATGTTGATCTCTGCAGATAGTTAACTCTTGATTTGTGACTGATCGTCCAGGTTGTGAATTTTTCCCTCCCTACATTGTTCCCTTATCATCATCATCATGGGTTAGTAATTTTTACTGAAAGGAAGAGAGACAAGTTGAAATGCCAGTCAGTTATGAACAGCTGTAGCAAAGGATCTGATTATACAGGAAGTTGAAACTCTAGGCTGATGAGAGGCTTAAGAATTGTCTGTTGATACTTCTCCATTTCTTATTTTCCTTCATTTTCATGGATGATTAAGATGTTCTTATAGCATTAAATTAAAGAGCTAAAACATTATATTCTTTAGTCTTCTTTTGGAAATTTTATTTAAACTGAGTAAATAATGTAAGTTTAAAAATTTCCTGAACTTCTCCAAAGAGATCTCTAACAAAACACTCATAATAGATTGTGCTAGTAGAATTGAAACATGAGCGTTTTAATAGATATTGGCTCCTAAGTAAACACAAGATGCTAATAGAATTTGATCTTTATGGATGATGTTTCTCTCAAACTTTTGTAATTCAGACACCTTGTTTGAGTCATGTGTGTTTAATGTTCATCTTGTTAAGATTGTCTACCTTGGACTATTTATTTTGAGATATTAATGATCAATTCTAGCTCTTCTTTGTGTCACCTGCCACCATATTTCTAGAAAACACGATTGGATGCTTTTTGTCATTTTGTCCCAGATAAAATTCTTACTTAAAAAAAAATACTATAAAGGTATTATGGAAATTACTCCTTTTGAGTGTCAGATAGTCACTCCATTTACAAATTTAATAGCAAACATAGTAGTATATAATTAGAATATACTTTAATTATTTTTACAGTTTTTACCCACCTCTTGATGAACCGTCTATTGGAAGTAAAAATGTTGATCTGTCAGGACGACAGGAAAGAAAACAAATCTTCAAAGGGAAAACATTTATATTTTTGAATGCCAAACAGGTAATTATGTTATAAGCTAAATTTTCCTAAAGAATACATTACAAACTAGGATACATTATTAACTCTTATCAGTAGTTGTTAACGTATTTCATTTTGGGATTTTGTGTAAAAGTGTGAAGTAGAATGAAAAACAGCCCAGGCACCAGACCTGCCCAGTGATCATGGCTGTGATTACAGGGTTTCTTAAAATCTGTGATAATTGGCCTATTCATAAATATGCAAGTGAGGAGGACAGGAAACTTAGTTTTAACTTCTTTAGTTAGTAAGCTAAACCTCTTTATTTAGTAAGCTAACTAAAGAAGTTAAATCTGTTGAATATGTTCTGTGTGCCAAAATGGGGTTTCAAAGAGTTTATGTTGTAGTGGAGAAATGCAGATAAGCCCACAGTTAGAGTGCTGTTAGGAAGTGTGATGAGGAACCACAGAGAGTGTAACAGTTCCAGGGCTGCAGAGACTTGTTGAACTAGGGACTTTCTCAAAGTGGAAGCTGAAATGACCTACTCAAGAAGTAGCACCAAGTCTTCTTGAATTGTACTTCTATGTTTCCCAAATCAAATTATTATAAGAATGTGTTCAAAAAATTATTACATTTTACTTTTAAAAATGTTTCCTTCCATTTTTAGCATAAGAAATTGAGTTCCGCAGTTGTCTTTGGAGGTGGGGAAGCTAGGTTGATAACAGAAGAGAATGAAGAAGAACATAATTTCTTTTCGGCTCCGGGAACATGTGTTGTTGATACAGGAATAACAAACTCACAGACCTTAATTCCTGACTGTCAGAAGAAATGGATTCAGTCAATAATGGATATGCTCCAAAGGTATAGAATTATTCTTTATTAGTAAAAAACTGCAAGTAGGAGATTTTATGTTTAACCTTTTTGTTGCTTTTCACCTAACAATGTAAAAGTAGATACAAGAATTTTTTTTTTTTTTTTTTTTTTTTGAGACGGAGTCTTGCTCTTGTCGCCCAGGCTGGAGTGCAGTGGCACGATCTCAGCTCACTGCAACTTCTGCCTTCTGGGTTCAAGCAATTCTCCTGCCTTAGTCTCCTGAGTAGCTGGGATTATAGGCACCCACCACCACACCCAGCTAATTTTTGTACTTTTAGTAGAGACAGGGTTTTGCCATGTTGGCCAGGCTGGTCTTGAACTCCTGACCTCAGGTGATCCTCCTGCCTCAGCCTCCCAAAGTGCTGGGATTACAGGTATGAGCCACCGTGCCTGGCCTATTTTTTATTTTTTTGAGACAGGGTCTTGCTCTGTTGTCCAGGCTGGAGTGCAGTGGCACAATCTTAGCTCACTGCAACCTCTGCCTTCTGGGTTCAAACGATCCTCTGCCTCAGCCACCCTAGTAGCTGGGACTACAGGTGTGCACCACCACACCCAGCTAATTTTTGTATTTTTAGTAGAGATGGGGTTTCAACATGTTGGCCAGCCTGGTCTCAAACTCCCATCCTAAGATGATCCACCCACCTCGGCCTCCCAAAGTGCTGGGATTACAGGCGTGAGCTACTGCGCCCGGCCGATACAAGAATTAATAAAAGGTTTTATAGTGTAGTATACTTGAAAATTAATTGTGACTTGGTATATTAGATATAGAACATCTTTATTCATGACAGTTTTACTCAAAAATATTTTATGCTTTTTTGTTACTTTAATAGAATTTGTAGAATTTACCTCTGTAAATTAACAAAGTAGTGTTAAGTTTTCTTACAGAATATGGTGCATTTGAGAAACTTAAAACTCAAAGGTAAAAGGTTTTCTGCAATTGCCTAGCGTTGAAATGTATTTGCCCTTTGATGGTTATTACCCATTAGAAAGACATATAAACATTTCTATCCTTATATAGGCTATTATGGGAAAGCAGACAAGAAGTCAGATAGGTTGAAATGATGTTTGTAGTGTGGAGGGAGACTGTAAAAGAGCTAACTGCCTTAGACTTTAATTTGCATTAATAATCTTAGCATTGTTGAAGCCAGTAAGTATTGTAGAAATATAAGGCTTGGCAGTCTTCTGACTAAATTGCTCTTCATGTGGCAAAAAGTAGGTGAGGACTAAAGTGTTTATATGCCTGAAAAGTCCACAGCCAGCTTCCTACAAAAGATTCATTTTTCCTGTCCCAGGAGTCCTTCTGACCATGGGGGGATTTTCTTTTTTTCTCTTACGGGCTTGCTGAAATAAAAAGTAAAATTTTAGTCATCTATCCTATAAATATTTTACTTAATTGAGATGTATTAACTACTGTAAAAAAGAAGATATACTATGTAACAAAAATACTATCTTACTACTACAACACAAATTTACTGTAGTTCCATTGTGTTTTAGGCATTGGAAATATAATGAAAAACAAGATAGTCACGGTCCCTGCCATCACTGGAGCTTACTGTCTAGAGGGAGAGACAGAGAAAGACAAGTAAACAAATCATTACACATGTATATAAAGGAAGCAGTAACCCGGCAGTGGGGAAGAAGCTTATTCTAAACAGAGAAGGCCTCTTTTAGGCAATGTCTTACCTATGACCAGTTTTTCAAAGAGCCAGACAAAGAATGTGCCAGGCAGAGCAACAGTAGTAATACATTAAAAAAAAAAAATTATCCTACATAGCAGGTCCTGGTCTAAGAATTTATGTATGCATAAACATTTAATCCTCAACCTATATATTATTTACTGTTGTGGTCCTCACTGTGCAGATGAGGGAACTGAGGCAGAAGGGGGTTTGCATATAGCAGAGGCAGTGAGCAGGGTGGCCAGGATGTGAGCCCAGGCAGTTGGATTCTGGAGTCCAGGCTCTTTACTTTCAGCATATATTGACACCCTGAGGTTAAAAAAAAGTAGCTGGAGTACCAGGTAGCTCAGACGCTGGTGCCTTGATCATGAGGTGACACTTGGCCCCTGTTACAGTACGGTTTTTTGGGTTTTTGGTGGGGGGATGTTGAGACATGGTTTCACTCCAGGCTGGAGTGCAATGGTGTGATCTTGGCTCACTGCAGCCTCCGCTTCCCAGGCTCAAGCAATTCTCCTGCCTCAGCCTCCCAAGTAGCTGGGACTACAGGCTTACACCACCACGTTGCTGCTAATTTCTTTACTTCTTGTAGAGACTGGGTTTTGCCATGTTGCCCAGGCTGGTCTTGAACTCCTGAGCTGAAGTGATCTGCCTGCCTCAGCCTCCCAAAGTGCTGGCATCATAGGTGTGAGCCACCACACCTGGCCACAATATGTTTTTTGGAGGGAATGCAGTATTATATTTTGAGAAAGACTGTCACTTAAAATGATACCTGTTAACTTAGTTCAAGCCAATGAAGGAGCAATTATATGAAGCAGAGTGGCTAGTAAAGCCAGCTATTGACCGAACTTCAACACGGCAACATTGTGATTGGTGATTGCCATGGCTGTATTGATTAGATGTCAGAAGTGAGTATAGGAAATCTGTGGTAAAGATTAAGTGTCTTTTGGAGAAGATTAGAAGTCTAGGGGAACAATACAGCCCTGATTTTTGTTCTTGCTGAGACCTTTTTCCAGTATCTCAGCTCAAATTTGGTAACTCTTCCTGTTATTAATTTAATTATTTTCTCTTTATTTCCTCCTGCTTTTCCTTCTTTCCTGACCTGTTCCCCAGCCTTGCACAGAATTGGATGAATCATAATCCTTGGTCCATGACACATGCTCATCATTGATTTATGCGTAATACACATTTATTTTGTTCACCAATTATTTAGTTATTTTTTCAGACAGCAAGTGTTTGAAAAAATCTGTCATCTAAAATACCAGCCAGATCTTTGAAAATAACTTACATGGTTACCCCTAGCCCAGTTTTCTCCTGTGTGAAATAACTATCATCCAGAATCCAGTTTACAGTTGTGGGTGGCCAGAGCCTATTCAGCAGCTCAGGGTGCAAGGTGGGAACCAACCTTGGATAGGACACTATTCCATTGCAGGGCACACTGACACACCCACCCACACTCACTCAGACTGGTACAATTTGGACACACCAGTTCACCTAATGTGCACATCTTTGGAATGTGGTAGTAAAGCAGAGTACACACAGAAAACCCACACGGACACTGGGGGAGACTGCAAATTCCACACAGACAGCGGCCCTGGTTAGGAATCAGTTTTTTTCTTGCCGATGTTATAATGAAATGACACTGAATGAAATGATGTTATTCGAGGACCTGCTATATAGTAAAAATCTTTTCTGTTTTAGTCAGTGCTTTAAAGATACTCATCTATGTTTTTTACTAGTATTTTGATACCATCTTTTGTTTTTGACATTTGTTTTTAACTTATCTGGAATTCTGTTTTATACCAAAGTTACATGCACTTTTGTGTTTTTGACTTTATTCTTTTTCATTCATCAGTCTGCCTTTCTTTGTACCAATACCACATTGTCTTAATTAGTATAACTTCCATGAAGTCCTCCTAGCTGGTAGAACAAGTCTTTTTTTGCTCTTCTTCGGAAGCATCCTGGCTATTCTTGGCCCTTTATTTTTTCATTTACATTTAGAATCATCTTTTGTTAAAGTTTGTTTGGATTTTGATTAGGAAGTGCATTGAATCTACAAGGCAACTTGAGAATTAACAATTTATGTAAATTTTAATTGTTTTTATCCTTGAATGTGGTATCCCCATTTATTTAGGTTTGCTTGAAATCTCTTAATAGAATTTTATATTTTCTGTAGAGAGATCTTGAATATCTTACTGTATTTATTCCTAGCTAGTACATATTCTCTGATATTATTATAAATGAATGATATTGTCACTTTAATTACCTTTTCTAGCTCACTACTGCTGTAAAGAAATTCAGCTGACATTCAGATAATCATCTTATATCCAGCCATCTTGCCAGACTCCTCTTTTTTCCTAATAATTTATCTATAGTCTTTTCTATAAATCATTATCATCTATAAGGAATGTTTCCATTATCCTTTCTAATCGTTATTTCTCTGATACCTCTTTTTTCTGTCTCTTTGTTCCATACCAACTGGGACCTCCAGAGCAGTGTTGAACAGAAGTGGTGAAAATGGCCACATTTATCTCACTGTTGACTTTAAAATAAATGCTTCCAGTGTTTCTCCATTAAGGGCGATGTAATTTCTGTAGAGCGTTATTAAATATGTATTAAAAATGTTTCTATTTTATGTAACCATTCTTTATAACTAATTCACATAGTATAATTTATAGTTGCAAAAGTTAGTAAATACAATACCAGTTTTGAATTACCTAAATTATAGGTAGGTATATGTGATCACTTGATTATAAAGGTTTTTTAAATTTTTTTTTTTAGTCTGATACTTTAATTGCACATATAACTGAATCCTATTTAAGTAAGCTCAATACACACAAAAAGACACATTAAGCATTTCAAAAAGACCTTACGAACTAACCATTCAAAATATCTTGACCGAGCAAGGTGGTTCACGCCTGTAATCCCAGCACTTTGGGAGGCCGAGGAGGGTGGATCACTTGAGGCCAGGAGTTCGAGACCAGCCTGGCCAGCATAGTGAAACCCCATCTCTACTAAAAATACAAAAATTAGCTGGGTGTGTTGGTGCGCGCCTGTGGTTCCAGCTACTTGGGAAGCTCAGGGCGCAGGAATTGCCTGAACCTGGGAGGCAGAGGTTGCAGTGAGCCATGGTTGCACCACTGCTCTCCAGCCTGGGTGAAAGAGCAAGTCTCTGTCTCAGAAAAAAAAAAAAAAAATCTTGACAATGAGTATTGAAAGACATTTTGTAGTTGTTTGTTAAAATTTGAGGTGTAATTTTTATATGATATTAAATGGTGTATTTTTGTTTTTATAAAATCAGTCATTGACCTTACAGAACAACAAAAAATAGGTTCACTGTAAGATTCCTTTAATGTGAAGATACCTTAATACATGTAAATTTGGCAAAATGATTTGATTTACTAAAAGTTGTAACACATGTATAGATATACCTTAGATATAGTTCTGTCTACTTCTCTCCGTCCTTCCTCTCTCTCTTCTTTTTTTCTTCTCTTTGAAGTTTCATCTTAGGATCATAGTATCCATAGATTTGTTTGTAAAAGCCTGTGGTGATTTTTTTTAATTTTTTTTTTTGAGACGGAGTCTCAGTCTGTCATCCAGGCTGGAGTGCAGTGGCACGATCTCAGCTCACTGCAACCTCCACCTCATAAGTTCAGGTGATTCTCTTGCCTCAGCCTTTTGAGTAGCTAGGATTACAAGCGTGCACCACTACACCCAGCTAATTTTTGTATTTTTAGTAGAGATGAGGTTTTACCATGTTGGCCAGGCTGGTCTCGAACTCCTGACCTCAAGTGATCCACCCGCCTCAGCCTCCCAAAGTGCTGGGATTACAGGCATGAACCACCATGCCTGGCCATAAAAGCCTGTTCTGTTGTTTAATTTGGGTAGTACTATATTCTTTTTATTCCAAAAATTGTAGAATTTTAGAACTGGGAAGATCTATATTCTTTAGCCCCTTATTTTACAGATGAAGTTAATGGAGTTACTAAAAGATGGTAGACTTGTCAACGTAACAGTGCCCCAGCGAGTAAGCTATTATAGTACTCTGCATTTGAAATTCTGTCTATACCATAAAATTATTTGGGAGGAAAAAAAAGAGGTTGCTTTATCTTGACATTATCTGAATAAAAGTTGCTAGTTTTAATATATTATCATACTTAAACTATTTTATTCTAATAGGCAAGGTCTTAGACCTATTCCTGAAGCAGAAATTGGATTGGCAGTGATTTTCATGACTACAAAGAATTACTGTGATCCTCAGGGCCATCCCAGTACAGGTAATTGAAGCATTATTTTATTGATTTGTTAGCAACTTCATTATGTAAATCGATAAGCTAAATATACGTTACTCATATACTTGCTAGGGGTGACCATATTCACCATGTTTTAAAATTCATCCATTTATACTTTCATTTATTCATTCCATAAATATTTGTGGCTGCCATGTAGCAGAAACTGTTATGAAGTGGTAAATAAAATAAGAAAGATCCTTGTTATTATAAACTTTATGTTCTGAAGATCAAGATTTAGTAACCAAACAAACACACATGGTAAGTTCAGATCAAGCCAAATATAAAGACAGGTAAAACAAGGTGATGTATGTAATAGTGATGGTAGTAGGCTATTTAGATAGGTATTCAAGGAAAGTCTCAGGAGGTGACATTTGAGCCATGTGTCCTGAATGATGAGAAAAGGCAGCTGTGTGAGGATCTGGGTGGTGGATAATTCCAGGTAGAAGGAACAGATCACTCTTAGGTTTGTGTGGAGAATTCTAAGGGTCGACAATGTAAGAGGAGATATGAATAGAATGCTATTGTGGAAATCTGGATGTGAAAGAGCCTGATGCCTTGGACCAGCATGGTAGTAGTAGAGATGCAGAAAAATGAACAGGTTCAGGATATATTTTAGAACTAGACCTGGTAGGACTTTCCGGTGGAGCAGTTAGAAACAACTCCTAGTTTCCTGGCATAAGTAACTGGGTGGATGGTGGTGCCATTTACTGAGATGAAGAATGTGCATTATAATAATCTCAGTGTTAATCATGAAAGCCAATGTATTCAGAGACAGTCACTGTTTCCCCTTTATTATTTAAAACACATTTCCATAGTTTTAAAAAAAAATTTTTAGTAAGTTGTTGTAAAAATGGTTTCTTTTCTTCTTGCTTTTTTACCTTGGAGATTTTTACATTTATTCTCTCTACTAACTTTTATCTGATTTGCCTAGCTCTCAGAGCATCCATTCTGTATTCCTTATATATTTATTTGCTTCCTGGATTTGTTCTGTAGTTATTTCATCAGCAGCTATTGAACTTGGGCTAAAAGAGACAAGTTAGAGAACAGCACTACCAGATTGCACACTCCGGGGAGCATCATTCACTGTAGTCCATTGAATGGCAACTATGGAGTCAGTCCGTGTATCTCCTGAGTGCTCTGTAACCTTGGTTTAAACAAGTAAGGAATGTGCTAAGCTAAATTTTGGAAGGAGTTAGCCATTACGGCCTAATGACCAGGAAGCTATTAGGTATGTAGATTGTTAGTAACCATGCGTAGTAATAATAACTGCTGTCTCTGGAGTGTGCAGAGACTAGAGTAAGCACTTTACCATCATCAAACTTTAATCTGCAAAACAGTCCTTATAAGATAGAGGGAAGAGCATCATCTACTTTTCGTAGATGAGGGAACTGACGGACAGAGAGGTTAGGAAATTAGCTGGAGGTCACATAGCAAGTAATTGGTTCAAGCTGAGTCTTAAAGCTGTTACGACATTACATTGCAGTACAAATGGCTTATATTTTAATGTGTGACGTTTTGAGAAATGGTGGTGTAGGGATGATTGGGAGCTGATGCAAAAGCATAGACATCTGATAAAATTTGACAGGCTAGTATTTTATTATTTGGATAAGAATATTTATTCAACGGACATCTCTACCCTGTCCCGTTGAGTATACTACATATGTTTGTGTCTGTACATAGGTAACCTTCAAATACACACAGTCGTAAGTGCTTGTGAAGTTTTAAATATAACCAAATCACTTATTTTGGTGGAATCGTGATATGATTAATATTTTCACCAAATTCCCAGAATTCATCCATAAAGTAAAAAGCTAAAGACCAACTCTTCAGGCTCTTGGCAAGGGAACTTTTTAAATGTGGACGCCAAAGAGAGCCATATTCTTGGAGAAACTACTGCTTCCTTGTCTACTAGAAATATGCCCAACTTTTAGAACTAGCAGGTGCTGTAGATATTATTTTGTTGATAGATTTCTGTTCTCTTACAGAAAAAAGATCAGTATCAGTAATTTTAGACTTTAATTACAACAAACATATAAAAACGGTGATTAGGTCTAAGTCAGTAGCTCCCCTTGTCTCAGCACCCATTTGGGGTCACTGTCCTGTGTTTCTCTGTTTAGAAAATCAGTTCTCAACTAGATACATGCTTCAGAAACAATTCTGAATACAAACGTACATTCTCCATGATTCAGAATATTCTGAGATGCATCCTAGACATCTGAGTTTTTTGGTTTGTTTTGTTTGATTTTTAAGCTCCTGTTTGCTATACAAACTCTAGAAACCACTAAATTAGAATAGTCTTGAGAAGAAATGAACTAGAGAGGAGTCTTCTTTTATATAAAAAGAAGAAGCACTCAGACTGGAAACTTTGGACATTTTTTATTTTTCCTTTTCCGTTTTATCACCAAGACCTGAAATTCTCACTCTACAGCTTCTGCTCAAGAGGTCTGTGACTGTCCCCTTCTCACAGCCAGTACCCTGTTTGAACCCTCTACATCCTTCTCTCTGGAGTGCTGGTTGTATTAGTAATTGCCCTAGTAATGGTCCTTACTCCAGACTCATCTCTACAGTTAATATTTCACTATGCCACTATTCAATTACCTTCTCTTTTCTCAAAAATTTTAACTAGCTCTTATTAGCCACAGAATAAATCTCCAAGCCCTTTGTCTAGACTTCTGAGTCCTCAGTAGTTTAGCTGCAGCCTTCCTCCTCCCGACCTCGCCTTTTTTACATAGTCTCTCTACAGAATATGTGTGCCATATTTTTTATAGTTCCCACACTTCCTCACCTTGAACATCATGTTCCATTCCTAGAATGTTCAGTACTGCTCGTCAAAATCTGACTCATTCTACAAATGATTACCTCCTTCATGAGGCTCTTCTAAATTGTTTTCACTCCCAACTCCTCCAAGTCAGATTTAATTATTCTGTTTCTGTGCTCAGTAGCTTTTTTGCATTCCAGCCGGAGTTTCTTCCTACTTTGGATATAACCGGTTGTTTCCACGCCTCTTTCAGCCACTGAATAGATTGTAGGCTCTTACTAATTTGGGATACCCTAGCAGCAGCAAGCACGGTACTTGTTTGTAATAGGTATAAATATTTTGCGTAATTGAACTAAGCTATTGGTACACAAGATTATGTTTTCCAGTGTGGAGCAACAAAATTTTGTCACCCACTGTTGAAATTGTGTTTATAGCTGAAAGGGCCTTAGAGATCATCTAATCGTTCTATTAAAAGATAGGGTATACCAAGGCTGAGAAAAGTTAAGGTACATAACTACTTCATGGCCAAGCCAGTTCTAAAATTTGGTTTTCTGACTACCAGACTGGTGCTTTTTTCTGATGTATTATTTCCTATAGAAACAAAGTCATGAGAGTGAATTAAAAAGTATACTGTATGTAGTATTACTTCTTGCATATTTTCGTAGGTAGGTTTAGGTGGGTTCCAAGTCATAGTCCTCTGATAATAAAATAATTTTATAGCACAACAAACTTTGGGGGAACAGAGTGAATGGGTCTCCCTTTTCTCTCCTCCTTCCTTTGTTTTTATATTCACTCTTTTGTTATTCGACAAATATTTATTGAACATTTGTTATATACCTGTATTATGGCAAGCACTTGAAATAAAGAGGTGAATAGATGAGACCAAGTTCCTGCCCTTATGGTGTTTTTAACAAGGAGAAAATTGTAAGTAGTCTGTTAACAAACACCAGTTATTTTGGGTCATTAGCTTATTATTATTTCATAAAGTCTTGCTCTGTCACCCAGGCTGGAGTACAGTGGCATGATCATAACTCACTGCAGCCTTGAACTTCTCGGCCCAAGCAAGCCTCCTGCCTCAGCCTCCTGAGTAGCTGGGACTATAGGTGCGCACCACCATGCCCAGCTAATTTTTAAATTTTTTTGTTGGCATGAAGTCTCACTATGTTGACCAGGTTGGTCTCTTAACTCCTGGCCTCAAGCAGTCCTCTCGCCTCATCCTCCCAAAGTGCTGAGCAGCAGCGAGCCACCTCACCGAGCCTACATGAAATTATTCAGTGATGATATGAACATTTATAATTTTTACTCTTTCCAAACTTATGTGCAACTGAAAATGAATTCTAGAGATATGTGTCTTAAAGGAAATGCTAGTGAGCCTCTAGAGGTCACATAGAGAACGTGGCAGAAGTCATTTAAATATCTGAATTTAGAATTAGTAAATATTAAGCACATCCTATGTCACAAGGACCTAGCAGAATGATAATTTAGCTTAGGTATTTAGTAAATATCAACTTAAAATGTTTTTCAGTTAATAGTTTAAACTGTAAACTTTTTTTACGTCTACTCTATACCAAATATTGCTCTAGGTACTGGTGATGTAGAAATACACAAGACTTAGTCCTTATTCTCAAGGATACACCAGTCTAACAAGGGAAAGTAGCAAGTAAACAAGTGATGATAATGATAACAGCTAATGCTGGCACAGTGCTTACTATGTTCCAAGCATTTTTCTATGGGCTATTTTACCCTCCAAACAACTTTGTGAGGCGGATGTTATAATTATTCTGATTTTATAGATGAGGAAAGGGAAGCAAAGGAAGTGAAATAACTTGATGCAGGTCACTCAGCTAGTCATAAGTGAATTTTGTTTATTGCTTTTTTGTTGCTGTTTTTTGAGATAGGGTCTTAGGCTGGAGTGCCATGGCATGATCACTGCTCACTGCAGCCTTGACCTCCTGGGCTCAAGTGATCCTCCCACTTTAGCCTCCTGAGTAGCTTGGACCGCAGGTGTGTGCCACCATGCCTGGCGAGTTTTTTTTAAATTTTTGTAGAGATGGGGTCTCCCAGTGTTACCCAGGCTGGGCTGAAACTCCTGGGCTCAAGTGATCCTCCTGCCTCAGCCTCCCAGAGTGCTGGGATAACAGGCGTGAACCACTGCACCTGGCTTGAATTGTTAATAGAATGATGTGCATGGTGGTATGGAAGCAGAATTGGAGAGCACTTAATTCAGTGTGGGAGATTCAAAAAAAAAGTATTCCAGAAGAGCAGCACTTGAACTAAGTTGCTTTTCTGGTAAATAAAAAGATGAGGTAATCATTATGGTTTTCTGGAGTAGCCAGAAGTTTATGTCTAAGATGGTTTTACATGATTTGTTTCAAATAATGCATTCCTTATGAAAATAAAACTCACTAATTCTGATTTGTATAGATGGTAGGGTGTATACACTTTCTGTGGGGGAATAAATGTAATTTTTTGGCCCGCTGACTTAAAACATAATTTGAATTAGAATTTGCTTATTTTATTTTTCTTTCAGTTGATAAGACTTCAGCACAAAGTATCTGATGTGGCTTTAAAATGATTTGGTTTAGATAAGCCCGTCATAGATGCCCGCAGGCTGCTTATAGACTGTTTTGTGTTTGTTGGTACCACTCATTGGAGAAAACCATGTGCAGTATTCCCTAGTTAATCCCCTCAGCATGGTATAGTCTAACAATTTTAAGTGACCAGATGTTCATCTTCTATCTAGCAGTAGTGATTCTTTCTTTCTACTTGTGTGATTTACAGGTTTAAAGACAACAACTCCAGGACCAAGCCTTTCACAAGGCTTGTCAGTTGATGAAAAACTAATGCCAAGCGCCCCAGTGAACACTACAACATACGTAGCTGACACAGAATCAGAGCAAGCAGATACATGGTAAAGCTTCTTCATTACCATACTATTGTTATTATTCTATCAATAAATTAATAGTATATTCAGGAAGTAATGCCTTTATCAGGTTGTCTCTTGAGAGAGAAAGCATGGAAGAATGGGATACCAGGGAAAATGATATCTCAGGACAAGGGTCAGCAGGTTTTCTGTAAAGGAGCGGCGAGTAGTTATTTTCGGCTTTGAAGACTGTTGATCTCTGTTCCAGCTCCTCCACTCTGCCACTGTAGCATGAAAGTGGCCATAGACGATATGTAGTCATTGTCAAGAGACAATACGTACTCTCTTAAAGACAAGGATACTTTCCAAGAAATGCTTCCTTACACAATTTTGGCATTGTGTGAACATCGAACAGTGTGTTGACATAAACCTACATGGTATAGCGTACTGTATAGTATAGATAGCCCAGGGGTTCCTTATCTCTCAGCCACGGTATCAGTCCATGACCTGTTAGGAACCAGGCCACACAGCAGTAGGTGATCAGCGGGCAAGCTAGCAAAGCTTCATCTTTATTTACAGCTGCTCCCATTGCTTGCATTACCGCCTGAGCTCCACCTCCTGTCAGATCAGCGGTAGCATTAGATTCTCATAGGAGCACAAACCCTATTGTGAGCTGTGCATGTGAGGGATCTAGGTTCTTATGATAATCTAATGCCCGATGATCTGTCACTGTCTCCCATCACCCTCAGATGGGACTGACTAGTTGCAGGAAAACGAGCTTAAGGCTCTCACTGATTCTACATTATGGTGAGTTGTATAATTTTTTCATTATATATTACAATGTAATAATAATAGAAATAAAGTACACAATAAATATGCTTGAATTATCCAAAACCATTCCCCCCTCTGCCCGCAAACATGGAACCTCACCACGAAGCTGGTCCCGGTTGCCAAAAAGGATGGGAACTGCTGGTATAGCCTATTTCTCCTAGGCTACACACTTATATGGCATGTTACTGTACTGATACTGTAGGCAGTTGTAACACAATGGGAAGTATTTGTGTATCTAAACATAGAAAAGGTACAGAAAAAATATTGTATAAAAGATAAAAAATGGTATACCTGTATAAGACACTTACCGTGAATGGAGCTTGTAGGACTGGAAGCTGTTCTGGGTAAGTCAGTGAGTGAGTGGTAAGTGAATGTGAAAGCCTAGGACATTACTGTACATGATTGTTGCCTTATTAGCACTACATTTAGACTACACTAAATTTATATGCAAAAAAATCTTCAATAATAAATTAACCTTAGCTTACTGTAACTTTTGTACTCTGTAAACTTTTAATAATACTTAGCTTAAAACATTTAAAATATTGTATAGCTGTGCAAAAATATTTTCTTCATATTCAATAAGCTTTTCTGTTTTCAAATTTTTAAATTTTGTTTTACTTTTTAAACTTTTGTTAAAAACAAAGACATAAACATACATGTTAGCCTAGGCCTGCACAGAGTTAGGATCATCGCAGTGATTGCCACATCCTGTCACACTGGAAAGTCTTCTGGGGCACTAACACACATGGAGCTGTCATCTCCTATGATAATAATGTCATCTTCTGGAATCCCTCCTGAAGGGACTGCCTGAGACTGTTTTAAAGTTATTTTTTTTATAAGAAGGAGTACATTCTAATGATAAAAAGTATAATATAGTAAATACATTAACCAGTAACAGTCATTTATTATCATTATCAAGTATTATGTATTGTACCGAATTGTATGTGCTATTGTGCTATACTTTTGTACAATTGGCAGCATAGGTTTGTTTACATCAGCATCACCATAGACACTTAATGGGTTGCACTGCGCTGTCAGTAGGTGATAGCAATTTTTCAGCTCCTTTATAATCTTATGGGACCAGCATCATATGTTGCAGTCCATTGTTGACAGAAATATCATTATATAGTGTCTGTGACTGTAATTGAAAGTGTTGTGTTCTAATAACTGTGTTTATAAAAATAAGTGGCAGATCAGATTTGGCCTACAGGCTGTAGTTTGGCAACTCCTGTCTTAGGATAGTTTTTTTATTCCTTGCAAATGTACATGGATGACTGGAAAGAATTGTTCAACTTATTTGTAACTGGTGAGATAAGTTTGAAATACATATATTTGTATTGTGTGATGTTGCCTATATTTGAATGTTACTTGTAATTTTGAAGATACTTTATATGTGTTTACCTAGCTATTTAAATAGTTAATAGTTGTCCATAAAGATAGTTTTTCTATGGTTCTTTATCTGAAGAGGGATTTTGTTTTGTTTTTTTGAATGGAAGGGCTTAGCACTTTTATATTATTTGTTATTTTCTATTTATAACCGTATGTTTTTTATTTTAAATATGACATAAGTGTTCATATTAAGATACTTAAGATATCACTATATTAAACCATATTTATTTTAATTTTTGCTACACTCATATTGAGGCCAGATTTAACTTTTTCAAGAGAAATTGTTAAGGTTTTGGAAGTTGCTTGAATGACAGCCTGACCTCTTGTTTTTGTTTTTGTTTTTTTCTGTAAAATAAGAATAGCAAAGGCAGTGTCTAATTTAACCATACTGTGTAAAAGTAAAAAGTAAGTAAAAGTATACTCTGTGCATGTATGTTGAAAATATTTTTCTGGTAATCTAGAGTTCTGTTCTATTCTCGAGTCTGCCATCTGGCTGAAATAATGATATCAGTTCATTTACAGTGACCTGAATATCTTATATGTGATTTTATTCTGATTTTCCATTTTTAATAAAAAGGTACTATAATAATATAATAATAATAATGAAAGTACCATAATAATAGTGATTTTACATGGGAATAATTTAAAATTTTTAAACAAAACAAATTGCCTAGGATTATCACCTAGTTTAACTTATAATAGGCTATGCTAAGTTGGTATTCTGTGTGTGTTTGTCAGTGGACAACAATATGTGCTGTAGGGGGTGAAGAAGAGTAAGGTATCATCCTTCCACAGGATGCTTAGGTAATAAAGGAGTTGCTTTCTTGGGATGGTAAAATATATTCAGTGTATTTTTGTCTAAAAATTATCTTCTAAGGTTATATTACATTAGAACTATTTAACGATCTTTGTTTCTGTATTAAAGTTGCTGTAAACTTGATTATTTACCTTGCATTCTTTTCTTTTTCTACAGGGATTTGAGTGAAAGGCCAAAAGAAATCAAAGTCTCCAAAATGGAACAAAAATTCAGAATGCTTTCACAAGACGCACCCACTGTAAAGGAGTCCTGCAAAACAAGCTCTAATAATAATAGTATGGTATCAAATACTTTGGCTAAGATGAGAATCCCAAACTATCAGCTTTCACCAACCAAATTGCCAAGTATAAATAAAAGTAAAGATAGGGCTTCTCAGCAGCAGCAGACCAACTCCATCAGAAACTACTTTCAGCCGTCTGCCAAAAAAAGGTCTGTTTTTGATAACTTCTCTCATGTCTCTGAAAAAAAAATGTAAGTTTTTTATACTGTTGTAGAATGGTATTGTCTTTAGTCTGTTCTGATTAAGTATGCTTCTGCTGCTGCGGCTTTTTGACCGCTTTCCCTCTCAGAAATGTCCCTGATCTCCTTCACTAGAGCCACTAGACAGTTTCTCCTTCATCTCCTTCTATGTATGTACTTAACGTGTTATTTTACTTGCCGCAATTCTCTTCAATAAGAACTAAGCCCCCGTCTCAGTTCTAAAATCACATTTCTGCTGGTTTTCCTTGAGAACTGCTCTCACTCCCTCTAGGACCATATTCCATCAATTATTTTCTCAATTTCCATATTTTGAATATATTGATCATCCCAGATTTTTTTCTTCTGTTTTCAAAAGTTCGATCTCACCTTTATTTTTGAAAACCTTCTCTTGACCTGGTTTCTTCCTCTAGCTACTGCTGCCTTTTTTCTTGTGCCGTCCCTGTTAAGCTTCTCAGAAAAGATGATGTTATTTCTCCCATTTCTGTATGAACTTTGGAGGACTTCTTTTCTTTCCCCTACTGCTCTTTATACTCTGCCTTCAGGTTTTGAGACTTTATTACTGACAATCAACATATGCGGCCCTAACTTTTCCTTTAAACTTTACTTCTTTTCCACAGGGGTTTCATGCTGTTTCCCCAGTAATAGACCTAAAAACTTTTTCTATCCTCTCACCAAATGTGTGTTTTTTTTTGTTTTTTTTTTTTTTTTTTTAGTAAAATAGCTTACGTTGTTACAATTTTTGACTCTTGTCCTCTGGCTCCTGAAATCAGTGTTATTGATTGTTATTTTCAGTGTCTGTCAATCCCTCCATTTCCATCTATTGCCAGGTTCAAACTCTGACCACCTAAATTATTACAAAAACCTCTCGATTGGTTGGTTTGTCCAGTACCTTGGCATTAAATTAGTGTTAATAGAACATTGGGTTGACTGTTCTTGTTCAACATGAATCCAATAAACTTCTGGAGAACAGAGTCCCAGGTCTTTGTGTCTTCTGTGGGCTTAGTACAGTTTGCATAAAGTGTTCGGTATTTATTGAATGAATGATACAGTATTGTATAGGAAACTTTTAGTGATATATTCACATAGCATTTGCAGTATACAGTCAGTACCGTATTGTAGATTTAGTCACTCTGACTTACTGTCTTGAATCCATCTCTCATTAACCCATCAGATTGTATTCCCAGGGTAATTTTCCCTGCCCACAACCCTACTACGTTATAAAGTAAGCTGCTGTCTCTTGGCAACAGTTTCTTTGTATTTTTATATTTTTCTACCTTTTCCTGTAATTTATCAACTAATGCAACTTAAGCAGAGAAGATAGAGATCACCGTACTGCTTTAGCCACAGGGTCCGTCAGTTCTATCAAAACAGCAGAATGTATGTGAGTTCTGCACTGTTTTCAAAGGTCTATTTGTTGATTTCCAGTAATATTGTTAATAAAATCAAGAGTACATTGTGAACTAAATGGAGGGAGTGATGAATATTGCCAAACTAAAAGGTTACTTAGCTGTGTTCATTTTCTTGTTTTGTTTTCTTCTTTTTTTTTAAATCTAAGGGAAAGGGATGAAGAAAATCAAGAAATGTCTTCATGCAAATCAGCAAGAATAGAAACGTCTTGTTCTCTTTCAGAACAAACACAACCTGCTACACCCTCATTGTGGAAAAATAAGGAGCAGCATCTATCTGAGAATGAGCCTGTGGACACAAACTCAGACAATAACTTATTTACAGATACAGATTTAAAATCTATTGTGAAAAATTCTGCCAGTAAATCTCATGCTGCAGAAAAGCTAAGATCAAATAAAAAAAGAGAAATGGATGATGTGGCCATAGAAGATGAAGTATTGGAACAGTTATTCAAGGACGCAAAACCAGAGTTAGAAATTGATGTGAAAGTTCAAAAACAGGAGGAAGATGTCAATGTTAGAAAAAGGCCAAGGATGGATATAGAAACAAATGACACTTTCAGTGATGAAGCAGTACCAGAAAGTAGCAAAATATCTGTAAGTATCATTTTAAATGAGAGGTATAGTACATAGAAGCTTAGAATGCTAACAGGTACTTTCGATTTTGTATTGACAGTATGAGCATCCATTAATGTCTTTAACACTCAGTACTATAGGAATTTGTTGGTTGATAAGGTAAATGGTAAATGTTAAAAGTACAGTGATTCTTCAGTAGTGTAAAATAAATGACCACAAATTAAACTTTCATATGAGATTGTTTTACTAGATTTCCAAATTAGGCTGCACTGTTATAAAAGACATTTGGCTATAATGATAAGTGTAGGAGATGCTTCAGTATAAGAAACAGGCACAGAAAGATGAAGTTAATAAAACAAAGTATCTACTCAATAAATTTTTAGGATATAACATCACTAGGAATTTTCATTTTCACTTAGGTTTTGTAATGTCCTTGTCTATTTTCATGACTGTTGATAATTTGTCTTACCCACTTTGATCTATGAAAACACCTCAGATTATTTTCTTTTTTGTATACATCAGTAAGTTGACCTATCTGTAGATTTGTTAGCTCTTTAGATGAGAGCACAGACCTGATGAAGTAAAACTTTAGTATTCTGATCTCCAACGTGGATTCATTAGCTCCACTCATTCATGGCTGTGGTCATCCTCTCCAGTAACACCTGCAGAATAAGGACAGGAATAGGCGAAAGGATAGGATTAAGTGAACGGACGTTATAGTTTATTAGCTAAGCAGTTGAGAACCTAGTGTGTATCAAGGACCTTATAAATCTACAACTACTATTCAAAAAACAGAACCTATGTCCTATTTGGCCTGTGTATTGTTATCTTCATATAGGCAAGGGAATCCCCATTATTTGTTACTTTTTCTGAGTGATCCTAAATGCCCTTCTGTGGACCAGCTGCATTGGAGTCAGCTGGTAAGCTTTTCGAAAATATAGATTCCCAGGCCAGAGCCCCAGAGATTTTCATTCAGTATATCTGATTTTCCTTCCCAGGATAAGTTCCCTCATTGTGTTAGCTAAGAATTCCTTTGATATTTTTAAAAATTCTAAAATCAGTGGCTTCCGTAAGATAGGATCTTTTTTCCCCTATAAAAGTATCCTGGAAGTAGATAATCAGAGCTGCTTCCCATGGTATTAATTTACTAGGTGTCTATCTTTCTGCTCTTTGAGAGGGTACCTCCAGCCATCAAGTCTACTTTCCAGGGAGGAAGAATGTGATGATGAGGGGACAGGTAAAGGCCTTTCCAGCTGAATTCCTCCCTGTTTTGTAAGGAGCTTTCTCAGAAACCCAACTTAATAGCTTTTGTTATTGGCCAGAATTGGAAATAATTTAGCCACTCTCTATCCTCAATCTAGAAGAGTCTGGAAATGTTTTAAACTTGGCACATTGCTGTCCCTGATAAAGAGTTGCATTTAAGGAAGAAAGAGAGAATGAATGTTGAATTATCGGATTCCATTTTGCAGCCAGAGTGAGAACTTCAGAGACAGAGGGTTTTTTTTTTATTGTGAAGGATTTAAGACTACTCTCATTTCACAGATGCACTAATTGAAACAAGAGATTTGTATGTTCTATAAGTCACTTCTGTCGCAATTCCTACTATGGTGGAGAGCTAGGTAAATTAGTTTAATGTGACATTTGTTGAAATCCAAGACATCATTTGCTAAGTTTAATACATTTACATATGTTTATAAAGCTATCTTTATTCTGTTGGCATTATGGATTTACATTGTTACTTTAGTTCCAGACTTTTCAGAATCTGTATTCAGGTTACTTAGTATTACACGTAAGTGTTTAGAAAGTTAGCCACTTTTTACATTACTTTGGCCACACCTTTGGAAATACATTTCCCTTGCTGTGCTCTCTTCTCCTCTGATTTTCTCTGACATGTTATTTTCTTTAGTCTTCTTGTCCTAGTACATGCTTTAATCTTTTTTTTTTTTTGAGACAGAGTCTTGCTCTGTCGCCCAGGCTGGAGTTCAGTGGTGCGATCTCCGCTCACTGCAAGCTCTGCCTCCCGGGTTCATGCCATTCTCCTGCCTCAGCCTCTCTAGTAGCAGGGACTACAGGCGCCCGCCACCACGCCTGGCTAATTTTTTGTACTTATAGTAGAGATGGGGTTTCACTGTGTTAGCCAGGATGGTCTCAATCTCCTGACCTCGTGATCCACCCACTTTGGCCTCCCAAAGTGACTTTAATCTTTTTTTAAGTAGCTACCCCCACCCCACTTTTTTTCCCTTAAATTCCACCCCAGATTAGTCTGCTGCTATGGTGGCCACAAAACTGTCTGGAAATGGTTGTGGTTTTAGTTTGTAACAGCTCTCCTTGGCTCATCCTGGATGACTGCTAATTAATCTTCCTGAAGACCTACTTTCACTGCACATTCTCCCAGGGCTTACGTCACTCAGGGCACTGGGCATTAGAGCACAGACAGGGAAAGACAAGAACTGAGCACTATACACCCTTGACATGGGAGCCATCAAACAGTCTTTCAGAGACCAAAACTTTCATTTAATATGTAAGGTTTATATGAGGTATAACGATATCAGGAAATATAATTATTTTATTTTGCCCTATGATTCTATAGTATAATTCCATTTTTCCTTTATTTTACTGTTTGAGAATTCATGACATTCTAAATGAAAATTACAGTACAAAATATGTTGTAGGCTTTTGGAGAAAGAATAGCAATTTAATTGCGGTATCTCTCATTGAGATACAGTTGGCCCTCTGTATCCATGGGTCCCACATCCTCTGATTTTACCAACCTGTGATTGAAAGTATTTGGGAAAAAAAAATGGGTCTGTACATGTACAAACTTTTTAAAAATTATTATTTCCTAAACAATGCAATATAACAACTACTTACATAGCACTTACATTGTATTAGGTATTGTAAGTATTCTAGAGATGATTTAAAGTATATGAGAGGATGTGTCTAGGTTATATGCAAAATTTATGCTTTTTTAAATCAGGGACTTGAGCATCCATGGATTTTGGTGTCCATGGGAAGTCATGGAACCAGTTCCTCAGGGATACCACGGGGATGACTACTACAAGTTAAATCACTGTATTCCCACACTATAATATTTTTAGTAAGAATCTGTAATAGGTACAAAAGTATTTCTGTTTTCAATGTAAGGTTACTTTTAAAAACTGTTTGAGACACTTGTTTGTTCACATGCAGCGAACCCTTTATCTAATTTCCCCTGATTGTTACAGCTTGCATAACTACAGTACAGTATCACAACCAGGAAATTGACGTTGATAAAATCCATCAACCTTACTCAATGTGGGGTTGTTTTAAATTATTTTATTTTTGTTATTTTAAGAATTTGTCTGAAAGTTCATGTTAATCTCATGGATTAAAGGAATTGGTGCTTAATTTTTTTAGCTACAGAAGTGACTGTCAGAGAAAAATACTTCTTAATCCTTTTATTTAAAAATTTTTTTGGCGATTTTTTGAAGGCAAAAAATGTGATACTTCTCTTTGGTGTTGGAATCCCTAGCTATATTTCAGAAAGGCACTTTCCAATAGATGTTGATGGTAGAACTGTCATTTCTCTGTTTTTGGATCTAAATTTAGATTATAGCATGTCTGTAAGATTTCCTGTCAGCTGAAATGGAAAACTATTAGCTTAATATTCCTCCTAGGACTTTATCCTTATATGAATGATAGCTGTGCCTGAGTCTTGGCCTTACTTTCAGTTTCCCAGTCTCTATAAAATGCAAAACTGACTCAAGATCCTTAACATTCTTCTCCTTAACAGCACCCACTGTGTCTATAGTATATTTCCTCTTCACTTCATTGTACTCTCCTTTCTCAAGTCAAGCATTTTTATATAGCATTTTTTCAATACCCAGTAGTAAATTCTTAAAACTACAGCATTTTCCAGTACCCTGTAGTAATAGCTACCACTTATTGGATACCTTTATTATATTTACAGCAACCCTACAATGCAGCAGTTAATATCCTATTGAACATGTGTGGAAACTGACAGTGGGAGTTTTTAAGTAACTTGCCAAGGTCACATAGCTAGGTTTGACAACTTGGACTTAAACACAGGTCTACCATGCTCTTCTGACTGTTCCTTTTGTTAGCTTTCACTGTGTAATTCACTCAGTTATTCCATTACTGTAGGCATTGGGCATCTGCCATGAAAGGCAGTTTGAGAAGAGAAGTTTCATAAGCATTGAGGTAGAATCCCCAAGACTTGGTGGTTTACCTATATGGGAAATAAATAGATAGGAAAGAATATAAGTTAATTTCCAAGCTTATATTCTGAGTATCTAGGTAGGTCGTATGATTCTCTGAGTTGGAAAATCAAAACTTGCTCAAGAGGAAGAGCAACTTTGAGAGAGTAGGGCAGGATGGGGAGAAGGTCCATAAAGGGAGTTTGTATTCTGATTATGTATAAAGGGAGTAAAATGTTCTGATTGTGATAACAACTTTCTGTAAATGATATGTAAAAGTACTCAGCCTAAGTAAAATGGCACTTGATAGGGTTGAAACATACATTTAATTCTATTGATTAAAATATCCTCTTTACTCTGTGGGGAAGCACAAAGTACATTTGTTTTTCTGCCCTTTCCAACTTCATTTTTAAAACTTTTAAGACTTACTGCTATATTACTGAAAATGTGATGTAAAATGTTATGTGCCCCACTTTGCATCCAAGAGAATTGTAGTTTTTACTGAAATCATTACCCATTTATGTAATATTGTTCCGTCTAGGACATGATCCAGACATGTTAATGTGAAAGATACTGTGACTAATATACAAGGCAGTCTTCACTTTTATTGCAGACAAATATCTTGAACAGTTGAAGTAACTGTTTCTTCTTTAAGTATGATTTAAGATACTATTGTAAACTTGAATTCTTTTAAAATGTTTCTTTTTTGATTTTAAAAGTAATACACGATCGTACAGACATGTAGAAAATAAAACAGACAGTTTGTTGATAATCTTACCATCTACAGACAACCATGGTTAATATTTTGTTATTTTCTCTTTCCATTTTATTTTGCAGACTGTTAGTGCAATTTTGTAGTCATTTTTTAAATTTACTTATAATCATTTTCCCATATTGTTAAATATTCTCTAAGCATGTGATTTATATGGATTTAGATTGCTTCCAATTCTTTGTCCTGATACTGCAGTATCTCTTTCAGTATATATTTTCATCTCATAATTTCTTTTGGAAAGACAGTTGAAAGCCAAATGCCTGGTCATACATAACATGAATATCTCTTAAGTTTTTAGAAACGAACCATTTTACACTTCATCTTATTCAAAAGGCTAAGAAGTGATAGAAACATACCATTTTATAACTCCTATGAACAGTATTTTTTGTTTTATTTCTTTAGCAAGAAAATGAAATTGGGAAGAAACGTGAACTCAAGGAAGACTCACTATGGTCAGCTAAAGAAATATCTGTGAGAAACGTTTTATTAATTTTTATACAGATTTGGCTTACGAGGACTGTCATCTCATCAATTTTTGTGATTTTACATTCTTAGGATTATTTCTCTTTCCTAATTATGGCTTACTTCATGATTGTGCCTTGAAATGGATTGATCATGGTATTATTATTATTATTTTATTTATTTGTTTATTTATTTATTTTGAGACAGAATCTCACTCTTGTTGCCTAGGCTGGAGTGCAATGGTGTGATCTCGGCTCACCGCAACCTCAGCCTCCTGAGTTTAAGCTATTCTCCTCCCTCAGCCTCCCGAGTAGCTAGGACTACAGGCATGTGCCACCACGCCCGACTAATTTTGTATTTTTAATAGAGACGGGGTTTCTCCATGTTGGTCAGGCTGGTCTGGAACTCCCGACCTCAGGTGATCTGCCCGCCTTGGCCTCACAAAGTGCTGGGATTACAGGCTTGAGCCACCATGCACGGCCTGGATAGATCGTATTATAACCATGATGCAGTGAAAAGAGTATAGAGAGAAGCCAGGGTGTAATTCCCTGCCTTCTGCTCCTTAGGTATGTGGCCTCGAACAAGTCATTTTCACATTTAAGAACCTCAAATACTCTATAAAATGAGGTTGATGCTTTTCTAGCAGAATTTATATCAGATAGAGTAATGGATGGGAAATATTTGTAAACTCTAAAAGTTTAGGCTGTTCTTAATAATGTGCTGATTACATTCTGTCACTATCAGATGAACCTTTTTTTCTGACTTTCCCCTTTTTTTTCTTTTTGACTGCTTTTATCTTAGATGTATTAGCAACTTGCATATTAATTATGTAGTTACAGCAGTTAAAAGAACTAAGATGTCAACCTTAAGCAGCTGTAATAATGTTGATGTGTAACTGACTAGCTAATAGTAAATGACATGAAGCCAAGAATCTCATCCAGCAATTGAAAGATAACACGAAGGACTCTTGAGGCAAATTTAACAGCTATTAATCTTGAATTAAAAATGGCTTGTCAATTAATGAGATAGTATGTCCAGAATTGATGATTGACTTTTTTGAGGTGTTAAGAATAATAAAAGATACAAACTATTGAGATTCTCAAAAGTTTAAGAAAAGTAGATGAGGACCTGTAGAACAGGATATATTATAATCTCAGTGTACAATTTTAATGAAAAGCAAACAGTGCTGAGATTTTGTGTCAATAAGATATATATCTGGAGGTAAATTGTTTACTGAGATGATATTTATTAGAATAACTACTAGGTTAAAAATACTTCACAGTTTTTAGCCTTCTGTCACAGATGAGTATGTTATGTTTCCAAAGTTATAGAGCATTTGAGTAAGTAATTTTCTTATCTTGAATTAGATACAATTTGATTCCAAATACAAAGTTCAGGTACAAGAAATAAAACATTTTTACTATTTTTTCAGGTATTTGAACTTTTTTCTATAGATTCCCAAATGACAAGTGACTTTTCTTTGTTATTTCTTCTCTTTCTTACCTATCCATCTTAACCCCGTTTAAGAACAATGACAAACTTCAGGATGATAGTGAGATGCTTCCAAAAAAGCTGTTACTGACTGAATTTAGATCACTGGTGATTAAAAACTCTACTTCCAGAAATCCATCTGGCATAAATGATGATTATGGTCAACTAAAAAATTTCAAGAAATTCAGAAAGGTAGGTATTTCAACTGTATCACAAGAGGTCAGTGTTTGAAATGTTTTTAGAGATACCAGTGATGCTAAACAAAGATAAAAGCAGTTTATGTTGAAAACTGATACTTCTTCTGCTTAAAATGCTTTAAAAAATTCCTCTAGGAACGATATGAACTTACAGTTAATGAATATATTGAACACCTAGAATGAAATAGATTTCATCAAGATTGAATTCTTTAGAGGTTGCTGTTTATCTGGTTTTCTCTATCTTAAGCAGGAAGTTTTTGTTGATAATCACAGGATCTTCTCTGTTAGTCTAATATTGGTCTACAACTACTTGAGGAGGTTCTTTAGCTCAGGACTTTATGAAGATTAAAATGTATTTAAAATAACTAAGCATATTCAGTAATTCAAACTATAGTCTATATTTACATATAAAACACAATATAAATATATATGCTGAGTACGATCATCAGACCTGAGTTTCTGCTCATTAAGGAACTGATATTTTATCAGTAATGGTTAAAAAGACTTCTATCCAGTAGGTATTCTTTTGTTGTCTTACATTTGCTTCTTGCTCCAGACCTACTTCTGACTGCTAGCCTTTACTTATCCATTTGATCAGAGTATAATAATTACTCAAAAGTAATTTTTGTGGAAAACTGCTTTCCTCTATAACATGATCTTGCCATGACTGTGAGGTAGTAGAGATTTTTCTCTCTACTGTGAGCATTTACTATTAACATTTCACAGTTAAATTAGTTTTTTCCCTTCTATAATAGTACCTAAAGGGTTCTGAACTCCATTTGATGGGAAGAATCTCTTCTACTTAGAGCAGAAGATGGAAATATCTTCCACTTAAATGGCACCACTATACTTTTTTGTTTAACACCACTTTTTCTCACCCTATATCTGAGGCTCATGAATAGCACAAAGGCATTCTTACTGCATGGTTACTTCATGTTTAATATTGTGTTATAAGATCTCATTAAATCAAAATTCAAAAGACTTTTTTTATAGTTTTACAAAGAAACAGTAATGTTTACTACTGGCACAGAGTGGTTTATTAACAACTGAAGAAGTATGAAGTAATATGAATCTCTGGAAAGTGGTTTGGAAATACTTAAAATGTTTAAAAATACTGCTATCCTTAACCAAGTAATCTGTTCTGAAACTATAGAAGAAATCCAATCCAAAATTTCTATAGGAAGATGTTTAACTGGATTGATATTAATGCAGGAATTTGTCTGAGTTCTTTACATCTCCAAATCATGCTGGGCCTGGTCGCTCACACTTGTAATGTCAGCACTTTGGGAGGCCAAGGCAGGTGGATGGCTTGAACCCAGGAGTTCGAGACCAGCCTGGGCAATATGGTGAAACCCTATCTCTACAAAAAAATATATAAAAATTAGCTAGGCATGGTGATGTCTGCCTGTAGTCCCAGGTACTCAGGAGGCTGAAGTTGAAGGATCATTTGAGCCCAGGAGGCGGAGGTTGCAGTGAGCCAAGATTACACCACTGTGCCGGGCCAGGTATCAGAGCCCCAGCACCAGGAAGTGGTCAACTTGCGGGTTGGTGAAAAGAATTTACCGACAACAGTATAGATTTGGAAAAGGAAAGTTTATTAGAAAGGAAGAACACTGCAGAAGAATGCAGAGGGGTGCCTCAGCGAGAGGACTGAGCACACCGTGGCGGATTGTCCTTAGGAGCATTTATGGACCTTAAGGTGGGAGCTTGGGATTGTAAAATGAGTTTCACCATGGCGTTCCAGAGATGTATAAAAATTTTAGTTACTTATAAAAGTTGAAAGAGGCCTGGAATCAGAAGCCGACTTTAGATACTAGGGAAGTTTGATTACTTCTAAATTACCCAGATAAGGAGTTTTGCCTCCAGTTAGCCTGTTTGATGGTCACCGGTTGGTCTTTGCCCCCTTCTAAATTGCTCAGAGAAGAAGTTTTGTCTCTGGGGCCTGTTCCATGGTCACCAGGTGATTTTCTCTCTCCTCACACTGCACTCTCCAGCCTAGGTGACAGAGTGAGACCCTGTCTCAAACAAAAAACCCTCCAAATCAATGACATAGCGTTTTTTAAACTTTTAAAATACTGCTTAGGGGTGAAAATAAATTTAAAATTCTCTTTCTACTTCATATATTGGAATTTTAAAAGCATGTTACAAATATTAAGGAACTGTTACTATTAACAATGTTATTAACTAATAACAAGTATTAACAATGATCTTGATGGGCATTTTCACATGGAATTTTCTTTTCTTAAAGCACCTCTTTACTTGTAAACAATTAAAATATCAATTAGAAGTATAAATTGTTGGCATCCCCAACATCTCCTGCTTGGACTCTGTGAACTGGAAAGTTTTGAAAAAGATTTAAATTTTCATCAATATTAGAAAGGGCTTAAGCTTTGAAGTCATTAGAACAAAATACAGTGCTTTGAATTGTAGTGTTTGTGTTCATCTTGAGTTGCTTTAATTGTGAAATGATAAGGTAAGGCCATTTTAAAATAAAAACTCCAAATGAAAAGTGTTAAATTATTTTTAATACATAAATCCCATGACATGTCCAGATCTGTATATAGTAATAGCTATAAAAGAAGGGCAAAAACAGATGGGTTTAGAACAGAGTTACTGCTCTCACTTTTATTTGTAGAATATAAACATCTTTGGCACTTATGCATGATTTACCATCTTTGCTTTTTAATCTTTTTAAAAAAAATGGTCATTTTTGTTTGTTAATATGTTTTACTGTACTACTTTTATTATTCAATAGGTCACATATCCTGGAGCAGGAAAACTTCCACACATCATTGGAGGATCAGATCTAATAGCTCATCATGCTCGAAAGAATACAGAACTAGAAGAGTGGCTAAGGCAGGAAATGGAGGTTAGTAGGAAGTGAGGCCCAGAAACTTGCTTAAATTGCACTTTGGTCCATTATGGTGGCCTTCAAGCAAATTCTTCTTAAAACCAAATTAAAATAAGTGACATAAAGTCATTCATTCAGGAACATTCCTGAGTTACAGAGCATTAATCTATACCCTTCCATAACACTTCTTTAAAAGAATACTAAATGTATTTTTGTTAAAAAAAAAAAAAAAAAAAGGTGAGACCTAAGAAATTCAGTTTACATCCTAATGAAAAGGGGGAGATAAAAGCCACAAAACTTTAAGGGAAACTAAAAGAATGTGGAGTATATTACAAATATATCACTTAAATGTATGTCAAGGGACTGGCCTTTTTAAATCTGGGGATTGTGTTTTAACAATTCTGAAAATTTCTTATTCATTTTCTTGAATATTAGTTACCTTTTTACTGTTTTCCCCATTATCTCCTTCTGGAATTCCAACTTAACGTAAGTTAAATTTTCTTTTCCATTTGTCTTTCCTGTGTATTTCATTTCTTTGTTTCTCTGGGTTATATTTTTGGCAACTGCTGCAGATCATCTTCCAATTTACTACTTCTGTCTTCAACTCTAGTTGGCATTGCATCCGTTCATTTATTTTTTCATTACTGGAAGTCTGTTTTATTTCTTTCTAAATCTTCTTGTTCCTTGCTGTTTTTCAAGCTTCCCCTTTTATATTATTTGCCTAATGATACCATTACCTAAAATGTTTGATCTGTTTTCTGCTCTTACGGTACCTTGTTTTCAAGTTTGTGCTTTGTGATTTTTGAATATGAACTGATTGTTTTCTTTGTAACTCGATCTGTAGGGTTTTCTTGAGTCTTAAGTTCAGATGTATTTCCTCTAGAAAAGGTATGTTTTCTATCTTTGAGTCTTCTACCAATATGAGACCACTTTAAATTAAAATCTCTTGTGATTCTTTGAATCACCCAGACAGTTAGTACGTATTAATATTTGGACCAGAAGCCGGAGTGAATGAAGGCCGGCTTATCATTAGAAACTTCAAATGAGATTTTTATTTCTTTCCTTCACTAAGTGCCAGAATGAAGATGGACAAGTTTCTTTGCTAGCTCCTTCTGTGTTGTAAGGTTTATTTCTCTTTCTTCTTTTAGTGCTGGGTCTTTTATTAAAGTCACCACCTTGGGTTTTCTTTCGTATCACTCATACCCCGTATAGACATTAAAGCAGAGTTCAGGTTTTTCATGACTTGCAGATACTCATAGGGCAAGGCAAAAGCTGACTGTGGTCCTTGCTAACCTCTCAGAGTTCCTTATTTTGCTTTGTAGTGGGTATAGTGTAATTCACTTTTAAAAATGCTTTTTTCTCAGTTATTTTAAAATAAGGGTTATTTAGGAAAGTCACTTATGAAAGTAGAGTTGTTAAGGTCACTCAGGATACTTATTTTTAAAAAAATGAAAGAATGGAAATCACATCCTTTCTCCTTTTCTTTTTTGAAAGAATAATTGGCTTATTTTGTAACATGTGCATTCCACAGAATTATGGCAGTACACAAAGAATGAAGATGTGAAAACCTAAAGCCCAGAAATTACCTATTTAAACAGTGAAGTGAACAATATTCCAGACATCTCTTCATTGAGGAGTAGTGAGAGGCAGGGACAGACTCGGAAGGAAGAGAGAGACATTGATAGGAGGAAGTTAAACTGAAGGCATTGCTGAATTTCTATAAATGTTTCTTCCCTCCAAGATATTTTATTTTGTGAGATCTGTCTAATATTAAGGAGGAAAACTATAAAAAGCACTGTAAGTCGGAATGGGTAGTTTTAAACTTCATATTAAGCTCACATACAATTATTTGTTGGCTCGCTACAGTGAAAAGTGAGGACAGTATTAGTACTTCCTCCCACCTGGCCTCCCTTACCTTATGCCAGTCCTATTTTTCCCCTTTTTAGGTGACTTGCATGCATGACCAGTCATCTTTCTTAAGCTCGAAAGCCAGTAACACTCAGAATACATCTCAGTGTTGATCATTCTCCATTAGTTTTTCCTGACATATAGTATGCTGTTTTGATTTGCAGGCGTAATTCTCTTTCTCAAGGAACTTTTTTCTATTAAATATTTTGAATATTTTATATTTGCTGGGCTCTCTATAAGACATTTAAGACATAACTATCCTTTTATTGGATTACCTTTGTCGTCCACATCTATTTTTTCTGCATTCACTGTGGTTTTCTTAGGCTCTTTCACTGTATCAAAATTTTATATTTCCGGTGTGTCTGTAATGTTTCTCACCAAGTATGTGACCTTAGGCAGATTAATGTCTCTGTTTCCATCTGTGCAGAATGAGAATAATAATAGTACCTTTATTTCACAGACATATGAGGATTAAATCAGATACTACATATAAATCATTTATAACAGTGGAAAGTGTTAGCTATTTCTAATTTAATTCTGAAAGGCTGTTATTATGGTTCTTTTACTTAGCATTTGTTCTTTTTTCATTTCATTGTTCTATTATCTGATTTTTTGTCATTATTTCATTGCTTTCATGTTTCTATTTTACTTTTTATTCGTGGATTATTATTTCCTGAAGATTAGGTTCTTTATCTGTTTTTTGCATGTTCTGTATGTTCTGTTCCAATATCCCTTTTTTTTTTTCCTCTAGTAGATGGAGTAGCTTTTCTGTTTTTTGCCTTCACTTGAGTAAAGGGAAATGTCTTTTCCAGATATTCTGTTTGCTACATAAAGGATCATATGCCATCTTATGCAGGGATTACATTCAGAAGCCAGTTTGTGAGACAGAAATTCAGTATAATCAAAATTACTTCTAACATTCTTATCTTGCCCGTAAGAACAGAATTCAGCCAGGCACAATGGTGTGGCTCATGACTATAACCCCAGCACTTTGGGAGCAGGAGGATCACTTGAACCCGGGAGTTAAGACTAGCCTGCACAACATCTTGAGACCCTGTCTCTACAAAAAAATAAATAAATGAAAATTAAACAAACAAACAAAAAAACACAACAAATTAGCGGGTCATGGTAGTGCATGTGCCCATAGTCCCAGCTACTCAGGAGGCTGAGGTGGGAAGATTGCTTGAGCCTGGGAGGTCAAGGTTGCAGTGAGCCATGATTGAGCCCCTGCACTTCAGCCTTGGTGACAGAGCAAGGCCACATCTCAAAAATAATAATAATAAATAAAATAAAAATTAAAGAACAGAATTCCCTCATGCCTCACTGTCGGTATGGCATCATGCTGAAACAGTCAGTGGCACATGGCATATCCCATCTAGTTTCTGTTGTCTGAAGACATTGAATCCGGGAGAGGAAAGGCTCAGCTGGAGCTGTGTGCAGCTTGGGCTAGCTGTCTCCTGGGATTTTAATTAAATGTCCTATACCAGAGAGTGTGCCCTATATAAAAGAGAATAACCTAGCATTATTAGGTTGTTTACCTAATTTGTTAGGGATCCTTGGAGCCTATGTGTTTGGTCAGTGTCAGCCCTGCTTCTTTACCTTCTACACCATTAGTCCCTTCCCAGCAGCCCACTGGCAGTTGTTTTCCCTGTTCAGGCTACCTTTTCCCCAAATTTGAGGCATTAGTAAGAATCCTCAGGTTTGACCAGTTGTGTAGCACTTTTAATGGATTGAGACAGTATTAGGAATCAGCTGCATCAGAATCATTTGGTTCTTTTTTTTACAGCTGCACTTTTTAAGTGTATGGCATGGCTTAAACTTTTCTCCTTGATTAATTAACACTGTCGAGTTTTGTTTGATTAATTTTAGATGGGAGAAGTTGACCGAATGATGATACATCATACAGCTGCTGACTTTTTTCTATTTTTTTTTTTTTGCTTATTTCATTAGGAATTAGATGGACTGTGTTCTAGATGATTTCACCAAATCACTTCTCTTTTTGCTAGAATCATTTTAGTTGCTATTGGTAGGACTTACTCTATAACAGACTTGACTTTCTTTTGCTGTGTGGCTACTGCTTATTTACGTAAATGTTCTGTACTGCCATCTCATTTCCCTGTTTGCTGCAGCTATTCTTTTTCTATATTCCCTTCCTATTTTTCTTTTTCATCCCTTCTTTCTCTACCTCTGCTGCAGACCAGTCTTGATTTTCATAATCACTGCGTCAGTTCCTGAAGTTCCCTTGAATTTAGGATATTTTCATTGTGTACATCAAACATAAAAATTATTTGAACTGTATCCAACCTGATTTGAATTTGAAAGACTGTGAGTAGTAATCTCAGACCTCTGAAAAATGCCAGTAATATGAGGCATTTCTGTTTCTTAATACTATTTTATATGTTTTTACTAAAATATATGAAATAAAACTGCTTTCTCCTCAGTGGTTTTTCTTTACTATGCTACAACTTTATTCCCCAGGCAACCTCTAAGAATATTTACAAAAATGTTGCCAGTAGTTATTTTGACAGCTGTTTTATTAAAATGATGTCTTCCCATTTATGTTTTGCTATCCCTATTAGAAAATATGAAAAGATAAGATGTAATTTTGTTTCACTATATGATAGAAAAATCAGTCTGTAAGATCAAATCCCTGCAAGTCACTCTTGTAGGCTTGCCCTAGAGATTCAGAAGCCCTGAGGCAGCCTCATTAAGAGCTGGTGCTCTTAATAAGGTAGACCTGGTCAAATCCCAGCTATTCCATCTGAGTTCCCCTATCTTCTGCAGGTTTACCTAACCTAAGTCTCTGTTACCTCATTGGTTAAAACTGAGATAATAGTATAATAGTAATGAAGTTACATGAAGATTAAGTGAGATTTCATATATATATATATATACACACACACACACACATAGAGAGAGAGAGAGAGAGAGTTTAAGATAGTATCTGGAAGCATTCAAATGTAAATTAGTAACAGTAAAAATGAACACAGTAAGTCCTTAACATTGTCAATAGGTTTTTGGAAACTGCAACTTTAAGCAAAATTACATAACCAATATTTTTTCTCATTATTACAACAAAACAACATGATTCAAGGAACTGCTGTATGTCATCTCACTTACAGTTGCAGTTTCCAAGAAACTATCAAAAGCATTAAGTCAGGACTTACTCTATCTGTATTTAAGGAACTTCTGGTCTTTTAGAGAGGATAGGGTACAAATATAAATAATTATAACAGAAGGTAGAAATTGATAAGCATCCTGGGAATTCTGTAGCTGAAGTTTTGGGAGAGTTCTTCACAGCAGGCATTATTTTTAGAAGAAGGGGATCAGGAAGCCTTTGCTAAAGAGGGGAAGAACATGTTCCTTGAAACATAGTAGGCACTAAATAAGTATTGAATGAATGTACCTTTAAAGATGGTTACATGTGGGAAGAGGGAAAAAAAGGAATTAACTTCCTTGGCAGAGGGAGAAATATGAACAAAAGCAGATAGAGGGTCACAGGATATTTATTAGGAGATGATTCTGGGGTTTTGTTTTGGTTTTGCTTTTTTCTTTTTTGTGTGATTCAGTTTTAACCAGCATACAGAGTCCACGAAGAGGAGGCTGAGAAGTGATTAGGAAAGTAAAATGGAACCAGGTTATGAAGAGCCTTGCACATTTCAGCGGGTCAAATGCAAGGGCTTGTGTTTTCCTTGGTAGGTGGGAGAAGTCACGAAGGGTTTCAAATGGCATATGATAGGGGCATAGCTGGACTTTAGGAAGATGCACTCAGCACAGGGAGTTTTTGATTCTGACTCTGTAAGGTGCTGTAGAAGTTTAGTGAGTTTGTATTTAAAAGGACTTCAGAGGAGAGGTAATTTAGCAGCAGCTTCTAAGCCCTGATTTGGGACCAAGAACGCAGGAGCCTCTTTAACTGTGGAGCTGCTCTAGTTGAAGGTGGGGTAAATGTTGCCCTCTTAGTCTCATCAGTGGTCTGACCCCCAAGCACTGAAATCTCATTTAGTAAAAGGGTTTTGCTGGAAAGAGTGTTTAAAAACTCAGCAAGCTAGCAATATACTATTGGTTGTCTTTGAGTGGAAATGGGTGGGAGAAAGCTGTTTAGTTAGAGCTCTTTTGTAATAATCTTAGCATGGATTGAAAATATAGAGGATCAGTTGAATGAAATATTGTAGAGGCAAGAACTCAGACGTGGTGACCTCCAGGATGTGGAAATCTCTAAGATGACAGTGACCTATCACTATCGCAATTCATTAACTATACATTCACCACTGAGCAAATGTTTGAAATTATGTTAATTTTGACAGGTACAAAATCAACATGCAAAAGAAGAGTCTCTTGCTGATGATCTTTTTAGGTAAAGTTTGATTCACCTTTCTCATGTACCTTTGAGAGATGTATATAAAATTTAGTTCTGTTCATAGAAATTAAGAATTTGTTTCTTCTGTCCTCATAGACACCTAGTCCCTTCACCTAACACAAGTGTTTATTTTTATTACTTAAGCACCTCTCAATTGGGTTTATTGGCTATAGCATCGAGGTTTGGGGTTAAGTTATAAGATACTTAAAATTTGTATGGGGGCATTCAGGCAAAAAGACGGTTCCTGAATTGTGTGAAATTGTTGTATAGATTTGTGAGATTTTTCAGCTCTGAGTAGAATTACGATTGAGTTTTGAATTAAGACAAGTAAAATGCCAGACCATTTGTTTAGTTTTAATTGGCACATGCATAAAAACAAAAGGCTGGATTAAAGTTTCAAAGCAGGTTTTTGTGGGAGGTTTTAGAGTTGTACTTTGTGATTATAATTTAATTCTGATTTAATACATTTTCAGCATTCCTTCAGGCCTAACAAACCTATTATAATAATTGCCTCTGAAATACTAATAAAATACTGTATTAGAGGTAGATATCAGTTAGGGGAGAAGACAGAATGAAGAAATTATTTTTGAGTCTGTTTTGCAGCCAATTAGATTGATTCTCTAATTTCATAACTGACAGTATAAATTGCTGGTAAAAATGTTGACAAACAGGCCGGGTAATCCCAGCACTTTGGGAGGCTGAGGTGGGCGGATTACGAGGTCAGGAGTTCAACACTAGGCTGGCCAGCATGGAGAAACCCCGTCTCTACTAAAAATACAAAAATTAGCCAGGCATGGTGGCATGCACCTGTAATCCCAGCTACTCAGGAGGCTGAGGCAGGAGAATCGCTTGAACCCGGGAGGCGGAGGCTGCAGTGAGCCGAGATCGCGCCACTGCACTCCAGAGAGAGACTCCATCTCAAAAAAAAAAAAAAAGTGTTGACAGACAATACTGGTTTTTCATTAGTCAAATGAGATGGGTTGTTCAGCCATATTTGTTTAACTGCTGTAGGAGAAAATGTTGTAAAGTGCTAATTACATTTAAGTAGATTATGCTCTTTTGTGCAAATGATATGCTTTTATTATGGGGAGGAATGGGGATCTTTGAAGCCATACAGAAAGAAGTGTAAACATACCTTCATTTTTAAACTGTTTTCATTAATTATTTTAAAGCTTTAAAGGATTTTTGTTATTGTTGATTTTTTTTTGTTTTTACCATATTTTCATCAAAGCAACATCAAAGGGATACATGAAAATAAAAATGTCAGTGCTTAGTATCTGATCCTAAGGACAAAATTGTCATTCCCATCCTATTTGCCAAAGTGTGACTACAGTTTGAAAGTTCTTTACCTTTAAAAGAAATACCATCCCTTATCTAAATATCATTTAACCCCATTTCTTTCTTTGCAGATACAATCCTTATTTAAAAAGGAGAAGATAACTGAGGATTTTAAAAAGAAGCCATGGAAAAACTTCCTAGTAAGCATCTACTTCAGGCCAACAAGGTTGTATGAATATATAGTGTATAGAAGAGATTTAAGTTACAATGTTTTATGGCCTAAATTTATTAAATAAAATGCACAAAACTTTGATTCTGTTGTATGTAACAATTGTTTGTTCTGTTTTCAGGCTTTGTCATTGCATCTTTTTTTCATTTTTAAATGTGTTTTGTTTATTAAATAGTTAATATAGTCACAGTTCAAAATTCTAAATGTACGTAAGGTAAAGACTAAAGTCACCCTTCCACCATTGTCCTAGCTACTTGGTTCCCCTCAGAAAAAAATTCATGATACTCATTTCTTATGAATCTTTCCAGGGATTTTTGAGTCCTATTCAAATTCCTATTTTTAAATAATTTCCTACACAAATGATAGCATAACATATGCAGTGTTCTACACCTTGCTTTTTTACTTAGTAGATTAAAAATTATAGGAATATCAATATAATTTTTTTCTTTTAATATTTTTTTCTTTTCCATTATGCTGTAGTCTTACCTAAACTCTGGTGATCCAAACAAAATGGCTTCAGTGGTGCAGATGTCACCTACATGTTATTCTAGTACTAGAAACTGAAGACCATGTGGAGACTTCATCAAACATGGGTTTAGTTTTCACCAGAATGGAAAGACCTGTACCCCTTTTTGGTGGTCTTACTGAGCTGGGTGCGTGTCTGTTTTGAGCTTATTTAGAGTCCTAGTTTTCCTACTTATAAAATAGAAATGGTGATATTGTTTTCTTTTTCTACCTTAAAGGGAGATGGTAAGAAACAATGAATGTCTTTTTTCAAACTTTATTGACAAGTGATTTTCAAGTCTGTGTTCAAAAATATATTCACGTACCTGTGATCCAGCAAGAAGGGAGCTCCAGTCAAGAGTCACTACAACTGATTAGTTGTTTAGAGAATGAGAAATGGAACAGTGAGGAATGGAGGCCATATTTCCATGACTTCCCTTGTAAACAGAAGCAACAGAAGGGACAAGAGGCTGGCCTCTACATCACTCTCACCTTCCAAATCTTGTGGAAGTGCATCTACTTGCCAGAACCAAATTAACTTACTTCCAAGTTCTGGCTGCTTGCAGGTGGAACTCCAGCTGCAAGGGAGTTAGGGAAATGAAGGTCTTTTTTTAAAAGCTTCTCAGCCTTCCTAAGGAACAGAAATTGGGTGAGCCAATCTGCAATTTCTACTACAGGCATTGAGACCAGTTAGATTATTGAAATATTATAGAGAGTTATGAACACTTAAATTATGATAGTGGCATGACATTGGATGGAACATGGGATACTTTAGAAGTAGAATTGACAGGGCATATTAGTTGATGAAATGGAGTCATTTGAGTCTCTTAATAGTCATGTATCATAATTACCAAGTGAAGCTGGTGGAACATATGGTCTCCATTTTACAGTTAAGGAATATAATGGACAGATTAATATTGGTCTCTGTCATGCCCACAATCCCTTTCTAAGGAAGACTGCCCTACTATAGCAGTTTTTATATTTGTCAATTTATGAATATAATGAATGAGAGTTCTGGTACCTCCTATCTTTACAAATATTGGTGTTGTCAGTATTTTTCCTTTTTAACCATTCCAATCGGTGTGTAGTGATGTTTCATTTTGGTTTTAATTTGTATATCCCTGATAGCTATAATTGGGTCATAGAAATTCTTTATACATTCTAGATGCAAGTCTCTTGTCGGATATACGTATTGAGATATTACACCTAGTCTGTGGCTTGACTATTTTCTTTATGTCTTTTGATGAATAGAAGTTTTAAATTTTGACAAGGTCAAATTTATTTTTTTCTTTTGTTTGATATTTTTTCTCTCCAATTTAACCCCAAGATTTCAGATATTCTGCTCTATTATATAAACTTTATATTTTTATATTTGTGATCTACCTTGAATTGATATGTATGTTGTGAATTATGGATCAGGGTTCTTTTTTTCCCCCATACAAGTATCCAGTCATTGTAACACTGTTTATTGAAAGAATTATCCTTTCCTCATTAAATTACCTTGCCAATTAGTAAAAATCAGTTAACCATAATGGTGGATCTGTTTCTGGACTTTCTGTTTTGTTACATTGAAATGTTTGTCCATCCTTGCACTCATACCATACTGCCTTGAATTACTGTAGCTGCATAGATGCTCCTTAAGTTGGGATTACATCGTAATAAACGCAATGTAAGTTGAAAATACTGTATTTAAGTCAAAAGTGCATTTAATACACCTTAACCTACATCATAGCTTAGCCTAGCCTACCTTAAATGTACTCATGACACAGTAGCCTATAGTTGGGCAAAATCGTCTAACACAAAGGCTATTTTATTGTAAAGTACTGAATATTTCATCTAATTTATTGAATAGTAAACTGAAAGCAAAAAACAGAATGATTGTGTAGCTACTCACTATGAACATACACAGCTGAAAGCGCACTGGGCCTGAAGAATGTTTGAAGCATTGAACTAAAATTGCGGCATGATGGGGAATACTACAGCAACAGGATTATCAATTTCCCTACTGATTAGGCTTGAGTAGAAGCCTTGGTTGAAGGCACTAAGGGCATCAATACTTGATGGTTTAGCAGGAATAGTGTTCTTCACAAAGAGCAAGAATCAGTTTTTACCCTCTTGATGCTGTGGCTGACGGGAAGCTATGGCTTGCTGCTGCTGCCCAGCATTGCAAGATTGAGTATTGTATGGGCACATTACTAGCCAGGGAAAAGAACAAAATTCAAAGTAGGCTTTCTACTGAATGTCTATCACTCTTGTACTACCATCTAGTCAAAAAATGGTAAGTCAGGACTATGCAGGAAGTCTAGAAGTCAGATACATCAGTCCTCTGAGCATGTCAATTTCTATCCCAAAAATCGGCTAGAATTATTGTGCTGAATCTAAAAATCAATTTGTGAAGAACTGACATCTTAAAAATATTCAGTCTTTCAATCCATGCGTGTAAAATGTCTATTCATTTACTTAGATCTACTCTTTCCACATTGTTTTGTAGTTTCACTGTAGAGGCTTGGACATCTGTTTTAATCTGTCCCTAAGCATTTTTTTGGTACTGTAAATGATACTTTCAGAAAGTTCATCTTGCAATGATTTATTCTATATGAAAATACAATTACTTTTGGTGTATAGAATTTGGATCCTGTGAACTTGCTAATCTCACCTATTCTGGCAAATTTTTTTTTTTTTGGCAGATTCCTTAGGATTTTAAGTACACAATCATGTCATTGGTGAATACAGGCAGTTTTACTTCTTCCTTCCAATTGTTTTTTTCTTTTTCTTACCTATTACAGTGGCTGTCAATACAATGTTAAATGTCTTTATTTTTTATCTCAAGGAACTATAGATTTTCTACCTCTAGTAGTTTCAGTAGTTTGCATCTTTTAAGGACTTCATATGTTCCAGTAAGTTGTGAAATGTATTGGTATAAAAGTTTATAGTATTTGCGTTAAAATGTCTGTAATATGTCATGGAGTCTCCCTTTCCTTTCTTGTTACCTGAACCTTGTGTTCTTAAGTTCTTATCTAACTAGAGGTTTATAAATTAAATTTGTTTGAAGAACATTTAATTTCATTGATTTTTCTGTAATGTATGTCCTTTTTCTATTATTTATTTATTTATTTATTTATTTATTTATTTTTGAGACTCTGTCTCGCTGCCTCCCAGGCTGGAGTGAAATGGTGCGATCTTGGCTCACTGCAACCTCTGCCTCCCAGGTTCAAGCGATACTCCTGCCTCAGGCTCCTGAGTAGCTGGGATTACAGGCATGAACCACCGTGCCTGGCCTCTCCTTTTTCTATTTCATTGATTTTCACTTTCCTTGCTTCTGCTTACTTAGGGTTTAATTTGCTCTTTTTCCCTAGTCCTTTGTAGATCATTGATTTTAAACCCAGCTTCAAAAATGAGTATTTAGAATTTCACTCAACACACCTCTTTAGCTGCATGTGACAAATTTGGTTACTTGAGTGATCTTTTGGCTCAAAAAATGTCCTAATTTCCCTGTGATTTTTTTTTCACTGATGTATGGACTAATTTCCAAATATAATTTTTCCATCTACCAAAAGATACAATAGTTAATTGCTATTTATTTCTGTATGTTACTATTTCTAAAATTCCACTGTTGTCAGAGATCATATTCAGTAATATTTTAATCTTTTTAAATTTTTTGAGACTTGTTTTATGGGCAAGCATATTGTTGGCCCATTTTGGTGAATATTCTGGTTGCACATAAAAAGAATGAGTATTCTGCAGTTTAGGGGTGTAGTTGTTCCATAAATGTCAGATCAGTGGTTGGTAATGCCATTGAATATCCCTTACATCCTTTCTGATTTTGTCTACTCAGTCTCCAACTATGATTGTAACTTTGTCTCACCTTAGTTCTCCATTGTCTTTTATGTATCTTAAAACTCAGTAATTAGGTGCATATACATTTAGAATTGATATGTTCTCCATTAACTAAACATTGTTATAAAATATCTATCTCTAATACTTGTCTTGAAGTATTTTATTAATGTTTTCATGGTATGTCTTTTTCCATTTTTACTTATAACCTATTGGTATCTTTATATTTGGATAAAGCTCTTGTAAACCTTGTTGAAGCTTTTTATTGAATCTGATGATCTTTGCTTTTAAGTTGGTAGTGCTTAATCCACTTGTATGTAAATATAATTATTGCTACGGTTGGGTTGGAGTATATGATCATGGTTATTTTCTCACTTATTTTGTCCCATCTGTTTCTCTTTTTCTGCCTTCTTTGAATTATTTTTTAGTATTCCATTTCATCTCTTCTGTTGGCTTTACAGCTATACCTTTTACTTGTTTTTAGTAGTTACTATAAGGATATGCATTCTTATCTAAATAACACACCACTAATTGTATAATGTATACACCTGATAAAAGTATACTTCTGCCACGCACAGTGGCTCATGCCTGTAATCCCAGCACTTTGGGAGGCTAAGGCAGGCAGATCACTTGAGCTCAGCTTAAGATCACCCTGGGCAATATGGCAAAACTCCATCTCTACAAAAAATCAGCTGTGTGTGGTGGCACTTCCCTGTGGTCCCAGCTACTTGGGAGGCTGAGGCAGGAGGATCGCTTGAGACTGGGATGAGGCTGCAGTGAGCCAAGATTACACCACTGCAATCCAGCCTAGGAGACAGGGTGATACCCTCTCTGGGGAAAAAAAATAAAGTGTACTTCTATTTGTCTTTCTATACAGTGCTACAATTATCGTATATTTTACTCTACATGTCCTAAATCATACAATTTTTTACTTTTTGTTTTAAATTGTTTTTGGTTAAACACATTCTCAACAGTCAATTGGATTTTGAATAATTTAAGAAATGAGAAAATACATAATTTTTATTTACCATTTCTGGCATTTTTCTTTCTTTCATGTAGATACATGCAGGTATCATGTACCTTCAATGTGAAGAATTTCCACTTTTTGCAGTGCAGGTCTTCTGACAGCATATTTTCTCAACTTTCACATATCCAAAAACGACCATTTCACTCGTTTTGAAGAATATTTTCACTGGATGTAGAATTTTAGTTTGGCAGTATTTTTACTTTAGCAATTCAAAGATATTTAAGACGGTCTTCTTGATTGCATTTTTTTCTAGTCATGTATTTCTTCTCATCATTGTTCCCTTTTTTCTCCGACAGCTTTTAAACTTTCCTATTTTTCTCAGCAATCTATTAGGTGCATAGGTGTGTTTTCCTTAATATTTATCCTGTTTGCAGTTTGAGTTTCTTGGATCTATGGGTTGTAGATTTTTTAAATGAAATTTGTAAATTTTTCAGCTTTTAATTCTCCAAATATGTGTTTCTCTGGCCCAGTCTTCCTCTCCTTTTGAATTCCAACTGTACATGTTAGACACTTGATATTATCACATCAAGTCTGGCAATTGTTTTTTTAGTTTTCTCTATGCTTTTTTTGGATAGTTTATATTAACCTGTTCTCAAGTTCATTATCTTTTCTTCTCCAGCGTCCGGTATGTTAAGCTCATCCAGTGAATTTTTCCTTTCAGAATGTACTTTTCAGCTATAGAATGTTCACTTTTTAGTTTTTCTTCTGAGATTCCCTACTTGTTCAGTGTCATTTTAATATTTTGAACATATTAACTTTTAAAGTACTTGTCTGCGACTTCCAACATTTGTATCAGTTCTTAGATCTGTTTTGATTGCTTGTTTTGTCTGGTTGTGTCACATTTTCTTGTCTGGACACCCAGTAATCTTTTATTGTGTGCTGGACATTACTGATGCTGTTGTGACAGTCTGGATTTTGTCTTCCTTGAGGAGTGTCAAGTCTTGTGCTGGCAGGCAGTTAATTTACTCACAGATCTGCTTGATCCTGTTGAGGCTTAGTTTGGGGCAAATTAAGGTACCCCTATTCACAAGGCATGGCCTTTTTGGGGTTTCAGCTGAATGCTTGAGGTGTTCAGCAAGGTCTGGCTCTGCTATTTGGCCAGAATTCCAATGTCTTCCAGAGCTGAATACCTTCAAAGTCTCCACTCGGCCCCTAACTTATAGCTGCTGATCCCTAAAGCCCCATGGTTCTCCCTGTACTGTTTAGTATTGTGCCAGATGTAAGAAAATTATGCAGATTTCTGCAGCTGCATCTCTGCAGCTTCCTCCTCCCCAGTACTCTGCCCAGCAGATTCCAGCAGGAACCCTATACTGTGTTATTTTCTCCCAACCAGACATACTCCACTTTGTGTTAGTTTGCAAAGTACCTTCAAGCAGAAAGTCAGGGTGATTATGGAGCTCACCGCTTGTTTCTTCTCTTAAAAATCAGTCCTGGACTGCTGTCTACAACTGTATGAAAACACTGCTTTATATATTTTCAAGAGTTTTATAGTTGATTATTACAGTAAAAGGTAAGCCCTATTCTTATTACTCCATCATGATTAAAACCAGGACGCCATCCTTTTATTTTTAATTTGAAGGTTTTCATTCTTTTTATGCTTTATTAGTCATGATCTTCACCTTTTCTACCCTGTTCCTTCCCCAGACACCATTTCTCTTGAATAACCTGCATGGGTGGTTGGCGGGGGGGGGGGGGGGGTGGTGGGTAGTTGTTCAAAATAATCAGGGTATCTCTTTAATCCTTATTTCACATACTCTTCAGACTAGCCTTAGGGTACTCAGGCCCTTTATCCCCCTCCCCCCACAAGGAAAGTATACAACTTAAAAACTGTATGATCTGATCAGATCAAAATGGCTCTATGCAACAAGCAGCCTCTGTAACCGAGTTAGATTTTTAATTTTTTTTTTTTCAGATAGTTCTGCTCTGAAGCCCAGGCTGGAGTGCAGTGATGCAGTCTCAGCTCACTGCAACCTCTGCTTCCCAGGTTCAAGCGATTCTTGTGCCTCACTTCCCAAGTAGCTGGGACTACAGGCACACACCACCACGCCCAGCTAACTTTTGTATTTTTAGTAGAGATGGGGTTTCACCATGTTAGCGGGGCTGGTCCCAAACTCCTGACCTCAGGTGATCCACCTGCCTCGGCCTCCTGAAGTTTTGGGATTACAGGCGTGAGCCACTGTGCCCAGCCCCCAGTTAGATTTTTAAATGACATTTACATTCAGTCTAATTTTGTTTCATTCTGGGTTCTTCAGTGTTCCAAACACTAAGATTTAGTGGAACTTGCATTTAATAGTTGAATTTATTTAGAAATTTTCCACCACTTCCTATTGACTAATACAATCAACTAAAATTTGATGCCACAGAAATATATTACATAGAACTAGATTTTCAAAAAAGCAGTTGGATATGGTTCACATAGTCAAAACACTGGAAGCTGTAATTAAATCTTTTTGTTGTATCATTGCACTTTAAATCCCCAAATACTGCTTTGTAAACGGTCTTTCAACATCTGCTAATTATGGACTGTTTGCCAGACACCACGCCAGGCATCGAGGGATAAGGAGGAGATGCTCACATCATGCTATAACTAGACAAGTATTTAGTGATTCTTCCCTTCCATGAATAGCTATAGCTGATAGCAAAGAAAAAATGTAAAGTGTTAGAATTACGGGACAGAAATTTATAGAACATGAGAGTATAGTATATCAGAGAAAATGCCCAAATGTTATATACCACACAGGACAGCTTGGATTGAGGAAGAACTCAGGAAATGGGAGATTACCAAAGATGAAATTATTCACCAGATTTATTTGCAGCTCCACTGAACTTTTATTTTTCTTGAAGTCTTTTTTTTTTTTTTAACAAATACTCTCATCACAAAAAAGCCATTGTTTGAATAACTGTGGACTTTTGAGACACAAGGGGATGTCAAAGGTTTTATCCTTCCCTTTTTTATAACACTGTCATTTTCTATTTAGAAGTGACAGTAAGAAAAACATCTAATCCAACTCATGCAGAGGTCAAAAACAGGCAGGCAAGAGAGTACTGAAGCAAGTGCAGTCAGAGAATGTTATTTCATTAAGATGTGAAACTGGTTTGAAAAAAGTTATTATCACAATAGAAAACTAAAACTGGATTGTACAGCTTGTAAAATCAAGTTAAATTAGGTGTGATATTATCAAGAGTCTAAGAATTCATCTGAAGCAATTATTTGATCGACGCAAATATATTCTATACAATTATATTTAAAGTGAATTATGGTCCTAATAAGCTTAAGCATTTAATACTGCAATAAAATGAACAGAAAAACACACATTAATCCACTTTTAATTCTAAGAAAAATAGAATAACGAGAAGTTCAATGAAGACATTCCAGATGAAGTAATTGTACCAAAAAAAGAAAAGAAAATGACTGAAAAATTCAATTTGCCATGGAGAACTTCAGATGTTTTCGTCTTAACATTAAAAATTCTAGCAGTTTATGTGAAAACACAGACAGTAAACACACATATAAAGATAATTAGAACAGATAAATCCAATAAACATCCATGATATGAGCTGCTATGTCATCTCGAATGAATACTAATAGAGATCTCTAAGTACACCTTTGGAATGGAAAAGAAAAATTCTGACTTTATTTTCTATTTTAACCTTTAATAATTTAGACAATGCCCAAACAATATTACAATTTTCGAAGTACTTACCACACCCAAATACCTTAGTTTCAGTGACAGAAAGTAATTCAATGTTCACACAGGGATAAGTAGTTCAACCCACAATTTATTGAACTACAAATCAGATTCATTAAATGCTATGATAGTTAAATCGAGAATAAATCTCTGAAAAACATCTTGGTGAGTTCTTGGATGTCAAAGTGTATACCACATTATTGGACTGTTTAAATTATTAGAAGAATATGAAGTACCTGTCAAGGTTTCAACAATAAAAATATTTTTTAAAAGACCCTATTTGGTAATAAATTAGATTTATACAATTGATAATTTCAAAATAAATAAAATCTGAGTTGTAAATGCCTCCTACCCTCACCCCACCCCCAGTTATACATACCTTATATTCATTTTCATTTAAACCAGTGTCTCAAATTTTTATGAGCATACATATCCCTTGGGGATCTTGTTAAAATGCAGGAAGTAAGTTGTGGGGCCTGAGAGTTTACATTTCTAACAAGCTACAGATGTAAGATGCTGCAGGACCTTGCACCACCCTTTGAACAGCAAGGTGACCCATTATATATTTAAGATAATTTCTGGCATAATGACTGCACAGTTTTATAGATTCAAGGCTGTACTATTTTGGAATCAAGTATAATAAATAACCAAAAATGATCATGAAAAATAAGTTTTGCAAGAAAAGAATGTTTTAGTTAAATGAAAGCTTAAGATACACCAAGTTGGCAGTGTTTCTATTTGTCTGACAGTGACACCTTTGAAACATTACAATATAAATCAGGATACCAAATTCTAGTAACTTTTAAAAATGAAGTTACTATAGTTTGAGGCTCTCCTTCAGTTAACTCAAGTCCAGAAAATTCAAGCCAGTACACTGCAAAACCACTATTAAAAATCTTTAATGGCAAACTGTCCATTTTAATTACTTGTAAACTTGCTTTAAGCTATCCCATCTCCTCCTCCTCTTTCAACAAACAAATGCTTTTTCTTCTGTCTTGTAGCTAAACAGCGTGTAACACCCAGTGCCCCTCCCTTTAAAAATCGAACAAAATTGTCTCCAACCAAAGGACCCAATGCAAAAAGGTTGGCTTCTTTAATACACTCATAGGTATATGTATCTATTTCCACAGGGTTACCCTTACATGTGATTGGCTGGCTTGACTTATGGCCTAGGTAACACCCTTGATCCTTCAGAAAAGACAGATTAGGATGAGAACCTATCAATACTACTGCTGCAGACAGCTTAAATATTTTCTTCAATCCAGAAACGCTTTGGAGAACACATTTCATGTCCGACTTAAAGGAAAGCACGTGGTGCTCGGGAAAGCTGGTATAATCAGATAAAAGATTTGAGTCTACAGAATATGACTGAGTACACATCATATGATAGACTTTATGATATTCAGGATACAGCTTTTTGGGAAGCTGTTTGAAAATTAAGCTTGGATCAGTTACTCGTCTGCGAAACACATGAATCACAGGGATATTACTGTTGTAAGCACACAGTATTGCATCAGCGGCAGTAAGCCCAGAACCTACAATTAACACTGGATCCACTTTGCCACGCAACTTTCCTTTGTTTATAGCAGCTCCAAATTCAGGCATTGAATGAAACACAAAAGGAAAATCTTCCCCTTCAATTTCCAGATGGGCAGGAGAATCCAGCGTTCCAGTTGCCAGTGCTACATTCTCAGCAAAGAGGCAGAAGGGAACATGAGAACCATCAGCTATTCGCTGATAACCCCTAATTTCCCAGTTTCTCTTGATAAAGTTTGACTTCTCTATCTGTAAATGCTTTGTTGAAATATCTCTGTCTTGACTATCATCATCATCTTGATCTCTGTAGAGTCTTGATACGGAAGTTATGTAAGTATTCTCTCTGAAATTCTTCTGAAGACCCATGACTTTTACATAATGTTTATAGTAGCGAGCTATTTCCTCTGGCATAACTCGATCCCCTTTTAGGTTCCTAAAAAAGGAAAAGGGAAAATATCCTATAAGGATACTACTTTCAGTTTCCATGATTATTACTTATCTACCTAGTAAGCTTTTATAGCTTTTTAATTCTGCTGGACTGTCTTAGCTATACATTATCCTAACACTTAAAAAAAACAAAACTATTTTTAGTTAAAAATCTTCATGAGTTACTTTTTAGCAAAAAATTGGAAGAAGTCCCATGAGAGCAGAGACTATATTTAATGCACTTCTGTTTCCCCAGTGCCATGCATAGTGTCTGCTCAAATACACTGCTTGATAAACTTTCATTAAATGAAGGTATTAAAATGTGGATATTTGAAAATTGGACTACTTTATCTCACAATTATAATCTATAACTATCAACTGAATTATTTTCGTGGCAATCATTGAGATATTACAGGCCTAATATCTATGCTTCTTAAAATTATACATGCCATCTTGACATGAATTTTAGTACACTGCTATTTTCCTAACAGCTGAAAATAATTCAGATCTGTCTTTTGCTAAACAAAGTCATCTTATATCTAGGTTAAGTAACAGATGACATTTCACTCTATGTGTCTTCCTACTCACAAGCAGAGCTAAAACATAACCGTTCTTTATGAAAAACTTGCATTAGTCTGTATGTCATTTTCCAAAGTTCAAAGCAACAAGCAAAATCCCCTGCCCCAATCAGAGATAAGAAGCAAATTATTTGACATAATTCATGATGTGGATGCTCTTCAATTTACAGTAGGGTTTGTCCTGATAGACCAATTGTAAGTTGAAAATATTTTAAGTCAAAAATGCATTTAATAACAACTAGCTTACTGAACATCAAAGCTTAGCCTAGCTTGCCTTAAATGTGCTCAGAGCACTTACACTAGCCTACAGTTGGGCAAAATCATCTAACAAAATGCCTATTTTATAATAAAGTGTTGAATATCTCATGTGACTTATTGAATTCTATACTGAAAGTGAAAAACAGAACAGTTGCATTGGTACCCAAAGTATAGTTTGTATGAAATGCACATCACTTTGGTACCATCTTAAAACCTAAAAACCTTAAGTGAAACCATGATTAATCAGGGACTGTTTGTAACTTGTAATGGGAAGTTCACAAAAATTTTTCTTTTGAAGTTTAATAATTATTATTAAGATTTAGAATTAACTTTAGATTTTTACTTCTTCAGTCATGTGTCACATAATTCAATCAACAAAGGACAGCATATACAACAATGGTCCCATAAAGGATTATAAAGGAGCTGAAAAATTCCTACAGCTTAGTGACATCATAGCCATCTTAAAGTTGTGGTAAAATTACTTTTTTAAAAATAAATTTAGTGTACCCTAAGTGTGCAGTGTTTATAAAGTGTACCTTAGTGTACAGTAATGTGCTAGGCCTTCACATTCACTCACCACTCACTGACTCATCCAAAGCAGCTTCCAGCCCTCCAAGCTCCATTCATGGTAAGTGCCCTTATACAGGTATACCATTTTTGGTATGGTACCTCCCACAGGTATACCATTTTAAATCTTTTATATCATATTTTTACTGTACTTTTTGTATATTTAGATACAAAAATACTTACAATTGTGTTACAACTGCCTATAGTATTCAGTACAGCAACATGCTGTACTGGGTTGTAGCCTAGGAGCAACAGGCTATACCCTATAGCCTAAGGGTATAGTAGGCTATACCATGGAGGTTTGTGTAAGTACACTTTATGATGTTTGCCCAACGAAATCACCTAACGACACAATTCTCAGAACATATCACCATCATTAAGCAATACATGGCTGTATTATCATCTCCATTTTACAGAATGGAAAATTGACAACTAGTTTATTTGTTCAGGATCACAACACTAGAAGTCATAAGAGTCAGAACTCAAACTCCACCAATCTCTAGAGACCTAAGAGTCTTCTCTTTATACAAAGGCAGCAACTAAACCTAAATTTATCACAAAATTCATTTGCACATATTACTTCAACACAATATGGATAATTTAGAAAAGTAAATGCTTCTGGTACATAAATCATAAAGCTTTCTCTTTCTTACCCTTTTACAAAGTGAAGAATGTGTTAAGCAATTTCACTTGCCAAGTTAAGAAGATCAAGAACTGTACAACTTGCCTAATTTTACTTCAAGTTTCAAACCCATATATGATTCTTTTTAAAAATCTAAAATGAATTTTTGGAAAGGTTTAATCTCAATTACCCATGATGATGTAAATTTGCTCTCCCTGAATTTCCTCATATTAAGGAAAATTTCTATGAATTAACATGGTTGTTATGTAGCAGGAAGTGAAGTACTCAAATGTTACATCCCTGTTCTAACAAAGGTTACGTAACTTCTTGCTTATTTTGTGAGTAGTCAAATTAGAGTAGATTCTCTGTATTAGTAATTCTTATCTAATATTTACTATCCTTGAAAATGATTGACAGGATTTTCATATTTCTCTTTTTAAATTTTGGGATTTCCCCTTAAAATAAATAAATTTATAGTTTTCCAAGGTGAGATTTCTTCCGTCCTTTTTTTTTTGAGACAGAGTCTTGCTCTGTTGCCCAGGCTGGAGTCCAGTGGCGCGATTTCGGCTCACTGCAACCTCTGCCTCCCGGGTTCAAGCAATTCTCCTGCCTTAGCCTCCCGAGTAGCTGGGATTACAGGCATGCGCCACCATGCCTGGCTAATTTTGTGTTTTTAGTAAACAGGGTTTCACCATGTTGGTCAAGCTGGCCTCAAACGCCTGACCTCAGGTGATCCTCCCACCTCAGCTTCCCAAAATGCTGGGATTACAGGCGTGAGCCACTGCACCAGGCCCTCAGTTCTACTCTTATTTTTTTTTTATTAAATATGTTCCTTCATACCCAATTAGCCAACCATAAGCCAGATTCTAGCTTATCCATCATTTTAAATTATCAATCATAAAATATACAATCTTTATACTGAAAGTCAAACACTTTAGGTATGCAGAGTTTAGGTATTCATATAAGAGATATGCATAGATAAAGTTATATATCAATGCATAAAAATAAAGTATGAAAAATAATATATGGATGGATAAGAAAGTAACTAAACAGAGAGTGATGTAACAAGACAGTAGATAAACCCATGATTAACAAAAGTCACAGGAAACCAATCTGCAATAATCCCTTAGCTTTGTGCTTAGTTTTATAACATCTCTAAATGAAAACTAGCATATTATAATCACTGCTTCAAGGACACATTTTTATTTGAAAGACATGTACATTTATATTCTTCAGCCATGACAAAATCACAAATATTTTGAAATTTTTCCACATTCTCTTTTTCAACGTACATCAAAGAATTTTAATACAGTTCAATCTTTACCTTCGTTTACTTGATACCCAGTCCTTAAATTTAAGTCCAGGTAGTTCCATCCAACTTCCAAAGCTGATTGTCAACATGGAGCCTTCCATATTCTATTAGAGTTTAAAAAAAAAAATGTACAGTCAAAAAACAAGAAGTAACATGGTTTTTTTTGGTCTGTTTTTTAACCATATCCATCTCATTTACAATAATTATGACTCTGGACAAGCTGCGCTCCTGCAGTCCTAAATGGGTGGATAACTTACCTCAAAAACATTACTCCAATAAACTTTCACATACCTTCATCATTTGATATTATCCCGACAACCTTCTTTCATATAGTTATAAATTTATAAAACAAATTTACAATATTATCCAATGCCTACACAATGTTGATAACTTTGGTCTATGATCAACATAATTCAGATGTACAATATTATGTCAGGGAAACAAAAATTCAGTATATTCACTTTTTGAACAAAAGGAAAAATGTTCATTAAGTTCCAAAATTTTAGATGGCTTTCCATTTTAATATTATTAACTTTCTTTTAATTAGCAACAAAGAAGCTTTTCCCCCCTCCATCAATTATAATTCTAAAATCTAGGCTGATGTGGATACAGCAGCATCTCTTCTTAAGGATACAGAAATAGGCAGTGGATGCCTGAGAAACAAACGAGCTGAGGCTACTGCTTGCCATCAAGCTCCCTTGACCTACTTATTTCTGCTTTGTTCAATACAAAGCAAGAAAAGCCCAAAGGCCAAGTACCTGTTATACCTATGACCTCTATGATCTCTTTCAATCAACTCTTTTAGGCAGTGGCTCCTTTTCTCATAATTTCTTGCCCTGCTTCTATAACACCCAGTTTGAAAATGGGGCATATTATTATTATTATAACTGACTTTCACAGAGTACTTACTATGTGCTAGGCCCTGTGAAACCTCATTTGTGACTATATACAAATCACCCAAGAAAGAGAATGTAGCAAGCTGCCACCTGCTTTGAGGGAGGCTAGCCCTGATACCAGGTTCAGAACCTGGAATCATCATAAAAGGAGCTGTTAAGAATGTATTATCTATCAGAGATTATTTGGAACCTGAGAGTTTCACCTGTAACTCTAAAACCTTAAGACACTACTATTTCACTTTCTGACAACAATTTTTTAACATTATTCCCACTGCACCAGTTCTTCCAGTTGGTTGAGAGCCCTAATGCCTTGATCTCTTCATTTTTCTCCTATCTTTCTTTTTTCCCCATGTAACCTATATGCCATGAATACAAGCTGCCATGGAGACTGTAGTATTAAAGGATGCAAACTAAATAGAAGTATGCAGGAGCATATAGAAAGTATCTGGTTCTTCAAGGACACAAATGGGCTGAGGGGTGTACCATTAGAAAGGGAAAATATTCCAAGCCAAATAAAAATCCATGTGGCAGCTTAATAAAGAGAGCAAATATGAGTGTCCTTCAAGGAGTCAAAAGAAATTCAGCCTTGTGCCTGAAAGGATTAACTCAGCAGGCCTGCGTTGTTCCAACCTTTTACATTACCAACAAAAGCCTGTCTTCAGAACCGGGCTTGGCTGCCACCTTCTTAGAAATAACTTCTGAGCCCCTGAATACTCTACCTGATGAGCATGAGTTTTGCATGCCTAAGGCCTTGGCAATGCTATACCAGTGTAACCATGAGAGTTTATCCTAACAATGTGATTTATGTGAATACCAGTTTTTGCTCTGGGAGGCAGAGGTGAGTCACATGGGAGCTGCTGGCCTATATGACTGACCCCACAGAAAACATCCCTCGACACCACGCACCTGTGACTTTACTAGGAGTGGATATCTAGAAGCTTACACTTGGTTTCTCCTGGACTTTGCCCTGTGAACCTTTTCCCATTGCTGATTCTAATCTGTATCCTTTCACTATAGTAAAATTTAACCACAAGTACACCATCTTTACTGAGTCCTGTGAATCCTATTGAATCTTCGAGACTGAGAATGAACTTGGACTCCCCAACAAAAGCATGCTAGAGCACAGAATGTCAGAGATAAAAAGAGGAATATGACAAGAAACCTAATAAGGGCTAGATCGGAGTATGGTGAGATACATTACAAAGTCTACATACTATATGTTTGATGGAGAGCAACTGAAGAGTTTTATGCATTGGTGTAACATCTCAGACATGTAATTTAGAAAGATGAGTCTGGCTTTGGTATGGATAATGGATTGGAGAAGAGACAATGAGTAAGAAAACCATTTAGAAAGGGTTTGCAGTAATTCTGGTGAAAGACAGCGGTGACCAATATTAGCAACAAAATAGAGTAGATGGACCCAAAATATCATAAATGAAAAAGATTTGGTGATTAATTTGAAATGGGAGTTGAAGAAAGAGAAATCAAGGAAGACTCTCAGGTTCCTGGCTTGAGTAACTACATGAGAATGCCATTTAATGACAAGGAAATTGAAAGGACTTGATGATAAAGATAGTTAGTTTTAGGTACGTTGAGTCTGAGGACACCTGCAGAATAATCAAGGGAATGTATTTACTTGGGTATATGAGAAACAGCAATCTGGGCTGGTTTTGATTTTGGGAATTCTGATTTGGGAATCAATTAATATCAATATGCAAGCCATTGAAGTAGGTAAGATAACCCAGGGAGAATGAAGAGTATGAAGAAAAGACCTGGGCTTGGGATAAGGTCTACAGAAGGCAATTTTTAAAGAACAAGAGTCAGCTGGGTGTGGTGGCACACACCTGCAATCCCAGCACTGGGAGGCTAAGCCAGGAGGATCATTTGAGCTCAGGGGTCCGAGGCTGCAGTGAGCTATGACTGTACCACTGCACTCCACCCTGCATGACAGAGTGAGACCCTCTCTCAAAAACAACAACAACAAAAAAGACAAGAATCCACAAAGGTATCAGAAAAGGAGTGACCAAACAGGAAGAAAAACAAGGAGACTGAAGATTCAGAGAACCTAAGAAAGATATGAACACTGTCAAAAGCTGCAGAGATCAGAAAAGATAAATTCTGAGACTCGTCATCAAATTAAGCAAAAAAGAAAGTTACCGACTTTCAGAAAAAACAGTTCCAATGGAAAACCGGTGGCAGAAGGTAGAGTGAGTAAGCTAAGGAGCAGAAAGCAAAGGCAGGGAGAAGTATGTATGTATAGGTAACTCTTTCAGGAAGTTAGCTATAAACCAAAGGATAAAGATCAGCTGGCACCTAAAATTTTTTTAAAGATGGAAATAATTTCAGCATGTTTACATACTGACCAATAGAAGCTGGCAGAGAAAGTGAAGATATAAAAGAAATGGGGAAAATCAAATAAATAATGTTCTTGGGAAGACAGGGATCCAGAATGTGGCTGGAAGGTGAGCCTTAGTAATATCTCTTCCATTATAATAGGGGATTAAAAAAAAAGAATTTGCATCAATGTGTAAGTTTTCAGTTTGAGTGTGAAATTGTGGAAGTTCAATCCTAATGGATTACATTTTATCTGTAAAATAAGAACCAAGACCACTTCTAAGCATGAAAGAAAAAAAAGAGATAAAGGTTTGAAAAGAAGTTAATAAGGAAATATCAAAAGTTATAGTAGTGTTTTGGCCCCAACTGAGAGTGGAGAATATTTTCACAGTTGTATAATTTTTTTTTCTGGGGGTCTGACTGCTCAAGTGTAAGAAAAGATAAAGTGGATAGTTAGATGAATTGCCTGTATGACAAACCTATGTGACAGAAGGACAATGGGTTAAGGGAATTAAAGAGAACAGTTAACTCCATGGACTACAGAAGCTGGGCTGGGTAAGTAAGGATATGAAGATCACAGCCTGGAGCACGCTCTGTGTTCAAAGATTATCTATAGTGTGAATTAACTGGGTGATAAGCTTGAAGAACAGGAAACTGTGATCAGAAAGGAAGACATTTGAGAATTTAGGTTTTTACAAGTTGAGTAGTTATGACAGATAAGATCTACAGTGGAGCCACTGGAGTGAGTAGCTAATGAAGAATACAACATCATCAAGAATGAGGAGACCAAGAAACAAAAAGGTTAAGATCTTGGTTCTGTGTCATGTTTGTAGAGGTAAAATTATTCAAGGTGATAACAAAACTTGGGATATAATGGAAGACCCATGAATTAGGTGCCACAGATTCAGTAACTGGAGACAGTCTGGAATGGTAAACAAGCCAGAAATGGAGACAGTCTGGAGACAGTCTGGAATGGTAGAAAAGCTAGAAAATGGCATGATCTGTTCAATGGAACAGGGCTTTTTACACAAGTGCATAGGGGTGTGAAGAGAAGACCAACCTTACTAGCCAAACTGATAGGACTTAGGGCTATGGGAGAATGAATAGGCTCCACTTCAGAGGGCTGCAGTGGGAATGGTATCTTTAGGAAATAGTAAGCTTTCAAGAAAGGGAGCAGAAGCAGCATCTGACTGAATGGTTAAAGATGTGGGAAAGCAAACAAGTTGTTTATCACAAAATTGGTTCAAGGGGCCACAGAAAGTTTGGAAGAGAGAAGAGTGATGAGAAACTAGATCACAAGAGAAACAGAGAACTATATGAAGCTAAGTAGGAGAGAGGGGTGATGACTCAAGGAGTTTACGTCTTAAGTCACGACTCAGGTTAATTAGGATGTACATAAACCATAGCAGGGGAGATGGTCGCATAAACAGATAAATAGTACTACAGGCAAGCACAGTAAGATTAAGATATGGAATGCAGGTAGGATCAAGTAATTATGTCTGGGAACATTAGGAACCTTCACAGAGGTGATGACTGGCAACTGGTACACAGCTGAAATATTACTTACAGCCCTATTTTAGTGAATACATGCCTGAAAAAAATCAGCAACTTTTAGGTATATTTTAACCTTTATCACTGGCTCAAAATGTGTTTTCAGTAATCAGGGTTTATCCATACTTTAACTTTTTTATACATAAGTGAAAGATATGAAACAGATCAATTATCACCTGCACAACTCATCATTCTTCTAAGCGGAAAAATGTAAGTAAAATAAAACCTCAGGAATTCAGAGAAGGCAGTCTAAATGCCCTCCCCACCTCCAAATACATTATGGCTTTTTTAAAAATTAAGAATGCTACTAATTAACAGAGAAAATATAAACACTTAAGTTTTGGGCATGATAGAATTCTTTCTTATCTTGTATTGGTGGTTTCACAGTTACAGGCATTTGTCAAATTATACACTCTAAATGGATGCAGCTTATTGTAAATAAAGCTTAAAGTTGATATGAAAAAGTAAAAATCATAAAACTTAAGCTAAAAGCAACAAATAATTTGGTAGTTGCTACTCATTATTAAAAAGAGAATAAAGATTTTAAAAGAAACCCATGACGTATTTAATCTAGGAATGTCCCGATACCCTGAAACAGTCATTTTATAAACGTAAACAACTTTTCAGATGTGCAAAACTGCACTAATACACGAATAGCCAACCAAAGTTTGTACTAAAAATTTGGTATGTAATATGTTAAAGTTCCCATGAAGTCTGTAATTCATAACACAGCAAACTAAATTAACTTAACATCAACTTGTATAACAAATGAACACTCACTACACACTAGACACAGTGTTAACTGCTAAGAACACAGGAAGGATGAACAATTATTACTTACTGGCCCCCTAATGAAATGCACTGAGTGAATCCTTAATTCACTGGTTCTCTGGTTTAACCTCTGCTATGAACTGAATTGTATCTACCCTCAAAATTCTTACGTTGAGGTCCTGACCCCCAATGTGATGCTTTTGGAGATGGGGCCTTTGGGAGGTAAGTAGGGCTAGATGAGGTCATGAGGGTAGGTCCCTCAGAATGGGATTACTGGCTTCATAAGAAGAGACTATTTCTCTCTCTCTGCTATGTGAGGACACATTGAGAAGGCAGCTATCTGAAAGCTAGGAAGAGGGCCTTTACCAGGAACTGAACTGGCTGGAACCTTCATCTTGGGACTTCCAGCCTCCAGAACTGTGAGAAATAAATATGTTGTTTAAGCCATCAATTCTACGGCATTTTGTTATCGCAGACAAGCAGACTAACACAACCTCTTTTACATTTTTCATTTAAGATTCTGAAAATGTAAGAAAATAATGGATACTGCTTTGAAATACTATGTGAGATTCTGTAAAGTCTAAAATGAATAAGTGAGTTTTAAATTTTTATTATACAAAACATTCTTGAAATGTTTTCTACATAATTCTTGTAAGATAGTATAGAGACATGCTTATTCTAAGACTGTACCAGTAATAAAATTTGGCTTGATTTACTGCTACTTGTAATAAACCCATATTTAACTAACTGAACAGCATTAAAGTTCTTCTCAAATAAAAATGTGATAAACATCACACATAACATTATCATAATGCTTAAGAATAAAGTTGGTCTTATCAAGACAAATAATTCACATACACTAAAATGCTAAGAAAAATATACTCACATGCCAAGCCCCACCAGGTGGACCTTTACCAAGAACTACGTGAGGGATATAATGATGTTGCTCTAATTTCCAATGCAAAACGGATGGATAATCATACCCAAAGTCAGCATCTGGATGAAGAAGTGTATCGAAAAGTACTGCAACTGGATTGGATGATCGGCCCTCAAGGCCCTCAGACAAGTATTCTAAGTCCTGAATGAACAAAAGGGAGACAGAGTTTGAAAAAAGCCAGCATTTCCCAGATAGTATATTCTAATGCTTACCATGATGCTCCAATGATAAAAAGCAGTACCCCCAACTTGACCACAGAGCACCTACTAAATCTCCATTAGAAAATAATTCAGAAAACTCTGCTCTAATAAATTCAAGAAAATAAACAGAAGTAACTCAGAATACATTTACGAATCTAAAATAAAAATGATATAAGGTGTTATTTAGAATAAGGGGTTTCAACTAAGAAAGTTCATATAAATAAAAACTAATCTTGTTTCAGCATAAAATTTTTTTTTAAATTGACATGTAAGAAATAATACCTGATCAACAATGGAAAGATGTCTTGCTTCTTCTAATTTACTATTTAATATTGTATTTGGGTGTATTGCTTCTGATGATAAATACGGTCTGTAGCCTGATAACATATAAGAAAGGCATATTCCTGAGGGTCCATTTCCTATTAAAAATAAAAGGTGGAAAGGGGTAGGTCATGCATCTTAATACTCTTGTTCCTTGGCTTTTGTCCTACTTTGAAGATGGCTCTTTTCTCTGACCAGTTCTTCCTTTTCTAATCTCTTAAAACCAGATGTTTCATGAGATTTTAACCTCTGCCTTCTCTCCTATTTTCTTTTGGGAATCTCATCTACTCAAGGCTTCAACTCTCTAGGCTACTGACATCCAAAATTAGTTCTCTAAATTGACCTATTTCCCAAGGATATATCCCACATTTCCATTCCACTTCTTGATTCTACCTGATAGAATGGCCCACTAATAACTTAAATGTAATGTGCTCAAAAGCAAGCTCATGAGTCCCTTCATTGAGGTGCCCTCTCCTTCAAACCCTATCCTATCTCAAAGTATGGTACTAGCAAACTTCTAAGTTAATCAGTTTCTGGTTCTAAACCTAGTTTGCCCCCTATATCTTGTCAGTTGTCTTTGCTATTCTCATTCCTGTACTTCACCTAAAAGACAAGTCTCCTACTGTTTCTCTGCCCTGAGATTCACCCACTCCCAATCATTTCACATACTACATTCACATAAGTTTTGGTAACATAATCCTCATCATGTTAGCCTTCTGTTCTAAAGGTCTTCATTGTTTGTTTCTGACTATCCAGTGTTCTCCATTTGAAACAACTTTTGCAAAGATTATGACAGTGAGAGAAATCTAACATGGCTGACTCCATCTTGCTTCTAGCTTCAAAGGCCGGCTGTCTTCCCTCACTCCTGGGTATAGGCAAAGCTAATCATGGAAGGAATTTATAGTTTAACTTTAAAGCAAGGATGGTAACAGTCCTTCCCAAAATTAAACCGCCTTTCTAAAACTAATGAAAGGCCACAAGGTTAGGATTATGAGAGGTGCCGGAATTCTGCTAAGATGTAGGCAGAGTTTCTATAATCCTTTACTGCTGAAGAGTCATGCAGCCAGAGGTCACATGATGTGTGACTTCCCTAATTGCTCTTACAGATAACATCGCTACTGTAGATCCTGAGGTTGGCCTTTTGAAATGTCTTTTCAGACTTTTGCGTTTCTGATGACTGTCTGACTCTATTGGTCCCAAGATTCAAGACTCAGACCCAAGACTCAACTGAACCAGTCCTGTGGCCCCCCAACCCAGAGCTGGACTCAGTGCTAGAGAACCATTTTTGACACCCCCGGCATGGCATCCCCAACCAATCAGCAGCACCCTATTCCCTAGTCCCCTGTTCACCCAACTATCCTTGAAAAACCCTAACCTCCAAGCCATCAGGAGGGATCAGGAGTTTTGTTTCTTTCGTTGTTGTTTTTTTTTTTTTTGAGACAGAGTCTCGCTGTGTCACCAGGCTGGAGTGCAGTGGCATGATCTCGGCTCACTGCAATCTCTGCCTCCTGGGTTCAAGCGATTCTCCTGCCTCAGCCTCCCAAGTAGCTAGGACTAGAGGTGCGCGACACCACACCCAGCTAATTTTTGTATTTTTAGTAGAGACGGGGTTTCAGCGTGTTGGCCAGGACAGTCTTGATCTCTTGACCTCGTGATCCACCCACCACAGCCTCCCCAAGTGCTGGGATTACAAGTATGAGCCATCACGCCCGACCAATCAGGAGTTTTATCAGGAGACTAATTTGAACAACTGCAGTTCTCTCACATGGGCTGGCCTTGTGTCAACTTCTTTACTGCAACGCCATGGTCTCAGTGAAATGGTTTTGTCTGTGCAGCAGGCAAGAAACTGCCAGGTGATTATACATCTCAACCATCTTTCCAGTCCTAAATCCTGATATTGCTCTCCTATATGTTTATATGCTTTAACTAAAACCAAACTGGATTTCCTGAACTACTTCCATTTATGAATTAATAATTCCTTTATTCTGGATTACCACTTATTATCTCTGCCTTTCAAAAATTTAATCCAACCTAGAGAATTGCTAGCTGCAAAGAAAAAATCCTGTTCCTTACCTAATATGTTACCCCAAATAAAATGTACTCAAAGATATAAGAAAAGTAAAACCATAAGAATACTAGAAACAGAGAAAGCGGAGAAAGATTTCAACTTATAATTCTAGAATAGGAAGCCTTAAAGACTGAAAGAAAAATAAAAAATATTTAGAACTAATCTTATATCTTTTTTTTTTTTTTTTTTGAGACGGAGTCTTGCTCTGTCGCCCAAGCTGGAGTACAGTGGTGCGATCTCGGCTCATTGCAACCTCTGCCTCACAGGTTCACACCATTCTCCTGCCTCAGCCTCCCGAGAAGCTGGGACTGACTACAGGCGCTCGCCACCATGCCTGGCTAATTTTTTGTATTTTTAGTAGAGACAAGGTTTCACCCTGTTAGCCAGGATGGTCTCGATCTCCTGACCTTGTTATCTGCCCGCCTCAGCCTCCCAAAGTGCTGGGATTACAGGTGTGAGCTACCAGGCCTGGCCCTCTTTTCCTTTTTTTTTTTTTTTTTTTTTTTGAGACAGAGTTTCACTTGTCGCCCAAGCTGGAGTACAATGGCGCAATGGCGGCTCACTGCAACCTCCACCTCCTGGGTTCAGGTGATCCTCCTGCCTCAGCCTCCCAAGTAGCTAGGATTACAGTCGCCCGCCACCATGCCCGGCTAATTTTTGTATTTTTAATAGAGACGGGGTTTCACCATGTTGGCCAGGCTGGTCTCGAACTCCTGTGCTCAGATGATCCGGCCCACCTCAGCCTCCCAAAGTTCTGGGATAACAGGCGTGATCCACCGTGCCCAGAGATGCCCCAGTCCTATCCCCTAGAACCTGCAAATGTTACTACAGAGCAAAAGGACTTTGTAGATATGATTAAGGATCCTGAGATGGAGAGTAGTCTAGATTACCCAGGTAGACCCAATCTAATCACTAGAGTCCTTAAAAATAGAGAACTTTTCCCAGTTGTGGTGAAAGGGAGACATGACAATGAAAGAAGGTTAAGAAAGGACATTGCTGATTTTGAAGCTACAGAAGGGAGCCAGGAAAAGGAAACATTCTTCCCTAGAGCCTCCAGAAAGCAACACAGCCCTGCCAACACCTTGATTTTGGCCCAGGAAGACCCATGTTGAATTTCTGACCCACAGAACAGTAGAATAATACATTCACGTTGTTTAAAGCCACTAGTTTTGTGGTAATTTGTTACAGCGGCAACAGAAAACATATATTTAAGAAATTAGCTCTTTATGCTCAGGCTGGTGGTGCCACTGTCAACAGTAATGACACTATATAAATATACATGAGGCTAAGCTACTCACAGCTAGCTGAGGCAAAACAGGGATAGGCTGCTTTGTGGGAAGTGGAGTGGGCAGGTGCAAATGAAGGTTAAGTTTTTCTTTTCTGACCTTCCCACAGCCTAGCCACACAAGAAGACAGGATTCCTCCATTCATTCAGGATAGAAAACCAAGGTTAGAGGTAAGGGGGAAAATGAAACATGACGTATGGTCCCTGATATCTCTTGGTTGAGAACTATTACAAAAACTGTCACCTCTATCATATCCTGTAGAGGAGAATCTAGTATACAACCTAGTATAGAACAATCTTGCTCTCCTCTTTTCCTCCCACAAGCCAGAGGACATGAATTTTCTCCCCTTCCTACTAACTTTGAAATAAGCTGTCAAAGAAACACAGGAAGTCATATGCTACCAAGGCACCTATATTCCTTAACTCTCTCCTCTGGCTTAGTTAGCTTCACACTATATTCCTTGTCTGAATTCCTCGACTTTGTATATTAGATGAAAAATATACATAACAGGTAATTAAATGCATGCAATAAAACTAAATTATAAAAGCTTATAAATCTGAATTATGTTTTATTAATAGTTTAATTTTTAATATCTTAAATGCCTATCTGTTGAGGTGATACAAAGGATATAAAATAGTAGTGTTGTGGTTAAGGTAACTGTAAACATTACCTTAGAGTACTATAATGTCATTGCTAATACAGCACCGGTTACTAACTTGCACGTTACTCAACATCTGTGTCAGTTTCTCTGTCTGTATCCGCCCTACCAACATCAGAAGTCTGCAGAGTTGTAAGGTATTATCCAATAATATACATAGAATACTCTTCAGAGCTCTAATAATATTATCACATTACCATGACACTGTCATATAATTAACACAAATGTAGGAGATATTTTAAAATAATGTAGTAATATCAGTTCTTCACTAAAAAGATACTGCATTTTAACACAGATGCTAAAATCAGATAAACCAATTACTCTCCAAAGATTTGGTTATTAGTTTTTTAGCATATCAAACCACCTAAGAATACTTTTCAATAAAATCTTAAGAACTTGTACTAACTGTAGATTTATAAAAGTATTAAGGGTCATTAACTATAATTTTAAAAGATAAAATACAATAACTTACCTATTATTACCACAGGAAAAGTCACTGACGAATCTTCCAGTAAAGAAGTTTCTTCAACTAATGGCATCGCTTTAACTTTTCGCCCCAAGTTGTCACCAAAGTATTGCACTAAGGAATTAAAAATCTCTCCTTCAGTTTCAGTGTCACTATAGTTTCTTTAAAAAAAAAAAGGGGGAATAAAAAGAGATATAGTCAATATAGCCTTTATAAAAATCAATCTCTACTCTGAGTTTATTTAGACATAAAATATTTTAATCGTTCCATAAAAGAAGCAAAGAAAATCCTTCTGATTAATGCTTTCAAATTAGTAGCTTCGCTACATGTCAACCTATACCAACTTGAAGGCCAAATATCCCCAATATTAATAGTTGCTTTTCTCTCACAAGTATCTTCTAGGCAAGTCTCTAATAAGCAGTTCTCTCATGATCAAAGACAGCATGGTGTTGAGGAGTTTATAATTCTCTGAAACTAGACTAGAAATGGCTAGTGTCTCCTCTACACCTTTCTTTTTAAAAGGTGAGTGCATTAAAATACAATATATAGTCATACACATTTTAAGAAAAAGTTACGGTATTTATATATTATAAATTGTGCATTTTCGTATAAGAAATTAGGTTTATACATTTTTATTCAAAAAATATACTACATATACATTTTATATATATATATATATATATATATATATATATATATATATATATATTTTTTTTTTTTTTTTTTGGAAACAAGCTCTTGCTCTGTCACCCAGGCTGGAGTACAATGGCACAAGCATGGCTCACTGCAGCCTCCACCTCCCGGGCTCATGTCATCCTCTTGCTTCAGCCTCCAGAGTAGCCGGGGCTACAGGTGTGCCACCACATTTGGCTAATTTAAAAAATATTTTTTGGTAGAGATAGGATCTCGCTATGTTACCCAGACTTCAAAAATATATTAAAATAATTTCTTAATGTTATTTTCCAATTTTTCTTTCTCAATTGGCTCTCTAGAAATTAGTTTTAGCATTCTCACATTTTCATGCAATACATGGAGTGTCTCCTGCACACAGGTAATGTTCTGCATTATACAACAGATTACTTTAGAATAGAATCCCTTAATTAATTTTATCTTCATACAGTCAGTAACAGCCACAATGTCTGGAAGTATTAAATTAAGTATCTACTAGTGGGTAAGTGTGTTTATTACTACTCTCAGATGATAAATAAGCATGGGATAGATCAGTTATTTCACAAGATTGAACTCACTGATCCCAGAGGAGGTTGATAAACAGAAAAAATCAGGCAGAGACAGGCATTTCTACTTCCCTATAACCTTCAGAGTTCCCAGTCTACCCTAGGATAGGGGAGACTTCCTCAGGACATACTGAGAGCTTTCTTGAAGCAAAGAAAGTAACCTGTACCCCAAATATTTGGTTTCCTCTTACATAGCCTCTTTTGACCAAAACAGACACCAATCAGACATGGCTACTAAGGGAAACCCCTCCTCACAGTGCAAGCCTACCCTTGGGAGGAAGTTTTATATGCTCAATCCATCTATTTCTGACTCATTCCAACTACTGCCTCTGATCAGATCCAGATGCATCAGCTGTCTTGCCCGTGCCTGCTTCTACCTCTTGGCAACTGCATTTAACATGTTTTATATTCTGCTCTGTCCCTGGTATTTCTCCAAAGTATGTGCAAAGGTTAGGTTCTCCCGTACCTTTGGAGGCTTCTGATCAAAGTCATTTTGATCAGAAACCTCCAAACCACTGCTCAAAGAAATCAGAGATGACACACACAAACCACTGCTCAATGAAATCAGAGGTGACGGGAATGGGAAAACATTCCATATTCATGTGTAGGAAGAATCAGTATCATTAAAATGGCTATACAAATTCATACAAACTGCCCAAAGCAATTTATAGATACAATGCTATTCCCATTAAACTCCCGATGACATTCTTCAAAGAACTAGAAAAAACTATTTTAAAATTCATACGAAACCAAAAAAGAGCCTAAATAGCCAAGGCAATCCTAAGTGAAAAGAACAAAGCGGGAAGCATCACCTCACCTGACTTCAGACTATTCTATGGGGCTACAGTAACCAAAACAGCATGGTACTGGTACAAAAACAGACACATAGACCAATGGAAGAGAAAACCCACAAATAAGACCACACACCTGCAACTATCTGATCTTTGACAAACCTGACAAAAATAAGCAATGGGGAAAGGATTCCCTATTCAATAAATAGTGCTGGGATAACTAGTTAGCCATATGCAGAAGATCTAAACTGGATACCTTCCTTATACCACATACAAAAAGTAACTCTAGATGGATTAAAGACTCAAATATAAAACCCCAAACTATATAAACCCTGGAAGACAACCTAGGCAATACCATTCAGGACACAGGCACAAGCAGAGTTTCATGAGGAAGACACCAAAGGGAATTGCAACAAAAGCAAAAAAAAAATTGACAAATGGTATCTAATTAAACTAACGAGCTTCTGCACAGCAAAAGAAACTATCAACAGAGTAAACAGACAACCAACAGAATGGGAGAAAATTTTTGCAAACTATGCATCCAACAAAGGTCTAATATCCAGCATCTATGAGGAACTTAAATTTACAAGAAAAAACAACCCCACAGAAAAGTGGGCAAAGGACATGAACAGACACTTCTCAAAAGAAGACATACAGGCAGCCAACAATCATATGAAAAAAAGTTCAACATCACTCATTAGAGAAACGCAAATCAAAACCACAATGAGGCACCATCTAACACCAGTCAAAATGGCTATTAAAAAGTCAAAAAATAACAAATGCTGACAAGGTTATGGAGAAAAGGGAATGCTTATATGTTGGGGGGAGTGTATTAGTTCAGCCATTGTGGAATAGTGTGGTGATTCCTCAGAGACCTAAAGATAGAAATACCATTCGACCCAGCAATCCCATTACTGGGTATATACCCAAAGGAATAAAAATCATTCTATTATACAGACAAATGCATGTGTACATTCACTGCAGCACTATTCACAATGGCAAAGGCATGGAATCAACCTAAACGCCCATCAATGATAGAATGGATAAAGAAAACATGGTACACATGCACCATAGAATACTATACAGCCACAAAAAAGAATGAGATCAGGTCCTTTGCAGGGACATAGATGGAGCTGGAGGCCCTTATCCTTAGCAAACTAACACAGGAACAGAAAACCAAAGACCACATGTTGTCACTTATAAGGGGGAGCTAAATGAGGAGAACACATGGACACACAGAGGGGAACAACACACACTGGGGCCCACCTGAGGATGAAGGGTGGGAGGAGGGAGAGGATCAAGAAAAACAACTAATGCAAGTTTGTTCAACCCACATGCGGCCCAGGATGGCTTTGAATGTGGCTCAACACAAATTCGTAGACTTTCTTAAAACATTATGAGATTTTCTTGCCATTTTTCTTAAGCTCATCAGCTATCATCAATGTGAGTGTATTTTATGTGTGGCCGAAGACAATTCTTCCAATGTGGTCCAGGGAAGCAAAAAGACTGGACACCCCTGAACTAATGGGTACTAGGCTTAATACCTGCGTGATGAAACAAACTCCCATGACACATGTTTACCTGTGTAAGAAACCTGAACTTGCATCCCTGTACTTAAAAGAAAAAACAGAATATTAAGTTTTTCAATCCATGAATATAGAATTCCTTTCCATTTATTTAGACCTTTAATTTCTCTCAACATTTTGTAGTTTTCAGTGCACAAGTATTGCATTTATTAAATTTATTCTTATGTATTTCATTTTTTGATGCTATTATATAAATGAAATACCTTTGTTAATTTCATTTTAAATTATTCAGTGTTAATGTACAGAAATACAATTCACTTTTGTATGTTGATTTTGCATCCTGCAACACCGTTGAATTTATATATTAGGTCTAGTAGTTTTTTGCATGTGCAGCCCTCAAGCAATGAAGAACCAAAGTTTAGTTTATCCAAATTCTCTACACATTAGCTTATCTAAATTTACATAGTATAGGTAATCTGCTCTGATTTTTCAGGAGCCACTGGTATAAACTCTGTGATAAACTATTTGTAGTAAACCTGCCTACTATTTGATAGTGGTTTAACACAAAGAAAAACAAGGAAACAAAAAACGGAAAGTGTGATTCACTGGTTTTACATAAAACATTAATGAAACAAGACTTTTAGTAATTATTCTTTCTAAAAAATTCAGAGCTTAAGTTATAAATTTAGTATTGCTGTACATGTTTTATAGTACATGCACAGTATATCACAGGTCTATGAACAGTGTTAATCTCTAGATTTCCAATTTGATATTTGTTCTATTTAAAACAAGAGCTTATTTTGAGTAATAAAAATCTACTTTTTCTTCGAGGCACAAATTAAAATTGGAAAATATGTACAATTACATTTAGCAACTAGTAAAGAACAGCACTTTACATGCAAAAATAGTTACTCTATTGTTAGGAAGCAAGTTAAAAGCCTATTTGACATTTAAGATGCTTTTAGAGGCCTTCCATTTTTTGTTTTTGAAACATTACAGCACAAAGTTTCAGAGAACATTTCAAAGGATAGTGTGGACATAATATCAGGATAACAAAAAGACTTTTTCCATACCATAGCAGTACTTGTTTAAATGATCATTCAAACTAAAATGAAATGCTTTACTAACTGAATTTTTAGTCTTTGGAACCATGAACCTAAAATTTACCAAATTTATACTACCACATGGAAAGAAGGTTCTAAAGCCACAAATGAAGTCAGTCACACTCTTCATCTTCCAGAACACGAAGGAAGAGGTTTTTTCCTTTGGAAAGTTAGTGGACAGTTCTCTCACTACTTATCCATTCAGATGTTAGACAATAGATGTCACAACCTGTTTTATAATCTGTGTTTTTTTGTGTGTTTTTTGTTTTTTTGAGACAGTCTCACTCTGTCGCCCAGCTGGAATGCAGTGGTGCGATCTCAGGTCACTGCAACGTGTCTCCTGGGTTCAAGCTATTCTCCTGCCTCAACCTCCCGAGTAGCTGGGATTACAGGCGCACACCACCCTGCCCGGCTAATTTTTGAGTTTTTAGTAGAGACGGGGTTTCACCATGTTGGCCAGGATGACCTGAACTGACCTGAAACTGCTCGAGAAATAGCATTGGTAAATCAGAAACATATTCCTGAAGGAGCTGGTAAACAACTAAAAAAAAAAAAAATACTTTAGACACAACAGAACTGTTTTTGCAATAAAAAGTGTGGTTTATTAATCATAATGTTTATCTTTGGCAGCTAGCTTGTTTTTCTTTCTGTCCCTCAAGACCAAAACATAGCAAATACTTTGTTTTCACTCCCTACTCCAAATTTCTGTGCACGGCAGGAAGCAAATGGTATTCAACACCCAGTATTAGTCAAAAGAATATGAATCCTACACTGTGCATCAAAAGGTGTCAAATAGCTTTCACACAATATTTTCTGAAAGGCATGTTAGATTCTCATGGGCTTTATTTAGTTTAACAAGTTTCACTAGGGGAACCTATTTCCTAAAACTTTCCATAGTGAATCTGATACCTTCAAACCGCTGTCTCAGTAGTCAACAAATTTGCCTAAAAGTTAAAATCAAGCAGTTTATTATATGAAACAATTTTTCCTTAATATCCACAACTTAGAGACTCATTCTAAACTCACTGAGAGGTTAGACAAGCTTGGATTATCGCTATTACAAAAGAAGTTCCAAACTTTCTCTATGCCTTACATCTCTTTTACTATAGGATGACGCTTCTTAACCTCTTCTCTGAATACTGTTCTTAAATATACACAGGATTTACAAGAAAACTAATTCTATTAAAACAGTCATAAAAAGTAAACGTGATATATATGTGTATGTGCTTCTCTGTTGCATTCAATAAATTCAGTGATGTGTTACTATAATTTTGAATAAGTATAAACAGTATTTCTATATTAACTGCAATGTGATATAAACATATTTTATGATCTCTACTGATGACAGTCACAGATACTACTGTGATTTGTTGCTTATATTTGTAACTGAATATTAGTTTTTAAAATTTAGTGAAATGATATACCTTTCTTTCCATCCAAGTTCATGGGTTACCTAAATTGTATGAAACCCACTATTTAGGAACGCTTCATCAAAATTTCATATTTTACCAGGGAAGAAGTCTTACATAGAATTATTCTGGAACATCAGTATATGTAAAGCAAGGTACTAAAGTATTCCCTATGCTTAACCATTCTTCACCCCAGGGTTAAAATCAGTTTCTAGTGTCTGGTCTTTCCACCAATGACTGAGGTGTTGACCAAATGTGCTAGATCTAGAAAACATACTTTTATTTTAGAAATGTATTATATTTTATCACCCCTAAAACCTTTCCCCATAAGGTGATTGTAAAACCGCCTCATTCTTTAAATTTCTACAACACACACGTCTTACCATGGCTAACATCTTAACAAGGCAGAATCTATTTGTGACTAGATGACACTGAAATGTAGTTCCCTACCTTCCTTCCACTCATTACATTATTTAGAAGACTTTTTAAGAAATAATTTTTTTTTAGGGAGGCAGGCACTTCGTAGAACCCTTCACTAAAACTTTGCACTACTGGGAAGTCTCAGCTCGCCGTAACCGACTCAGTCCGGGCCTAGCCGGTCCCGCAGTCCCGTGACCCGCGCGGTCCAGCGCGAGAAAAGGGAACGCGCAGGGCTCCCCGGAGCAAGGACCCCACCACACCGCACCCCACCCCACCCCCACGCCAGGCAGGACGGCCGAGGCGGGAGGACGCTGCGGTCCAGGCACTCGCCCTCCACCCCGGTCCCGGCCCGGGCCAGGCCAAAAAGCTCGAGAGCGCGGCATCCCCGCCTGCTCCCCTCCCATCCCCGGCGAGGAAGTCACCTGAAATGACCGGCCAGGGAGCAGCGGCAGCACCACACGGGCATGGAGCGCTGCGCGAGGGGCGCCCGAGCGCGGCCGCCGTGGCCGCCTCCGCCTCCCCCGGCGAGGCTGCCCGCTCGGGGCGCCCGCTGGCTCGGGGTCGCGGGGTCTGCCGGGCGCCCCTGCCTCGCGCCTCGCCGTTGCCGCGGCTGCCCCGGCTCTGTGGCGCCGGAGTCCGCCTCCAGATAGCGGCTTCCGCTCCTCGCCTGCAGGGAGCCAGGCGCCGGAGGCGGGTGATCTCCGGGCGCTGCGATAGGGGCGGAGCGGGGCGGGGACGCTGCGACGGCGGCTGCAGCGGCGCGCGGGCCCCTCCTCGCAGGTGCGGCTGCGGCGGGCGAAGTCTGCGATTGGTGGAGCCGCGGCCCGGGCGAGGGGCCGGGCCTGATGGAGCCGAGGCTGCGCGGGCAGGGGACCGAGGTCTGCAGGCAAACTGCGCGGCTCGAGCGGCGGCAATCGGGACCTAGACCTCGGTCAGCGCCCCGCCGCCCCTCTGCGTGCGACTTGGTGAGGCCGGTGGGTGCGCGTCGAGAGGGCCGAGGGACGAGCGGAAGAGAAGCTGCTGCGAACTCGGGCCACCCAGATGGCCCGGCGGAGGTCCCTGCGTAAGGCGCGGCCTCGGCCACCTCGCCGAGGACCCGGGGAAGGGTCGAGCTTCCCACGCTTGAGAACCCACCTTTGGGCATTTCCTCGCGCTGCCGGGGTGCAGACGCCGGGAGCTTCCGGGTGCCTCTCCCGCTGACCCCCGCATCACAGTCACCTGGGGGACTCACCAAACCACAGGTGCCCGGGGCCCGCCCCCCACGCTTCTTTTATGGAAGTCCCGCTTCCGGGAAGAGGTCATCCTCCCCTCTTCATGTCTCTCAAACACCCACAAGTGTAGGAATTACCAGCACGCCGGGCGAAAATCCAGGTACTCATCAGGCCCGCCCCAGACCACACCGGCCAGTGTGGGGAAGGGCAGGAACCCCTGCTGCTTTTTAAGCCCCTGCGGGCGTTTGTGATGCAGTAGGGAGTTAGAAAAGTACTCAATAGTGAGTGTCGTTATTCGGTTTGTCAAAAATTAAAGGTGGGGAGGACAAAAATCAGGAGAGATTGATTGCATCTACTTTTCTACGGAAATGTCTAACTCCGCTTCCAAAAAAAGCCGTAATTATTTTTGTGCTTCAAATATACGTATGTTTATATCTTTCAACATAATTTTGTAAAACAAATGTTAAGTTTTACTGAGTGTTGTCACTGAACAAACTTGTGATGAGCAGGTATTTTAGAGTCTTGGGAGCTTAAAAGAAAATCATAGGACCCAGACTGCCACCAGGGTTATGCAATCTAAGAGTATATTAACCACTTTTAAGAATTATATGTTTTTCTCTTTTTTGAGCTTTTGTCGATTTGACACGTTCATTTCATTTGAATGTTGGTTCTGAAAATGAAGCATGTAGTTACTTTTCCGTTAACATACATAACAGCATTTTAAAGTACCTAAATTCCTTTTGGAAGGCCGAGGCGGACGGATCACCTGAGGTCAGAAGTTCCAGACCAGCCTGACCAACATGGTGAAACCCGTCTCTACTAAAAATACAAAACCTAGCCCCGGGCGTGGTGGCACGCGCCTGTAATCCCAGCTACTCAGGAGCCTGATGCAGGAGAATCGCTTGAAACCGGGAGGCGGAGGTTGCAGTGAGCTGAGATCGCGCCATTGCACTCAGCGTGGGCCAAAGAGTGAGACTCCGTATCAAAAAATAATAATAAAGTACCTGGCCGGGCGCGGTGGCTCACGCTTGTTATCCCAGCACTTTGGGAGGCCGAGACGGGCAGATCACGAGGTCAGGAGATCGAGACCACGGTGAATGGCGTGAACCCGGGAGGCGGAGCTTCCAGTGAGCTAAGATCGCGCCACTGCACTCCAGCCTGGGCGACAGAGCGAGACTCCGTCTCAAAAATAAATAAATAAATAAATAAAGTACCTAAATTCCTAAAAGCAGTGCTTAATTCTGCAGCACATATACTAAAATTAGAATAATATAAAGATTAGCATGGCCCCTTCCCAAGGATAACACGCAAATTCGTGAAGCGTTCCGTATTTTTAAATATATACACCTACTATGTAACCAAAAAAATTAAAAATAAACATATTAATTCCTGAAAGCTATGCCAATCCAATCCAGATAATTCTTTTAAATTTTTATTTTTTGTGAGTACATGGTATATATATTTATGGGGTATATGACATTTTGATACAGGCATACAATAAGTAATAATCACATCAGGGTACATGGAGTATCCATCACCTCAAATATTTATCCTTTCTTTGTGCTACAAACAATCTAATTATACTTAGTTATCTTAAAATGTTCAATGAATTATCGTTGACTAGTCACTCTCCTGCTGTCAAATACTAGATCTAATTCTGTCTATACTTTTGTACCTATTAACCATCCCCACTCTGCCCCTTAATTCCCCACTACCCTGCCCAGCCTTGTAACCATCATTCTATTCTCTGTTAATTCCGTTGTTTTAATTTTTAGCTCCCACAAATAAGTGAGAACATGCAGAGTTTGTCATTCTGTACCTGGCCTATTTCACTTAAAATAATGACATCAGTTGCATCCATTTTGTTGAAAATAACAGGATCTCATTCATTTTTATGGCTGAATGCTACTACGTTGTGTACATAAACCACATTTTCTTTATTTGTCTATTGATGGACACTTAGGTTGTTTCCAAATCTTGGCTGTTGTGAACAGTGCTGCAATAAACATGGGAGTGCAAGTATATCTTAGGATATACTGATTTCCTTTCTTTGGGGTATATACCTATCAGTGGCATTGCTGGATCATGTGGTAGCTCTATTTTTAGCTTTTTGAGGAATATCCAAACTATTCTCCGTAGTGGCTGTACTAATTTACATTCCCACCAACAGTGTACAAGGGTTCTCTTTTCTCCACATCCTCATCAGCATTTGTTATTGCCTGTCTTTTGGATATAGGCCATTTTAATTATGATGAAATGATATCTCATTGTAGTTTTGATTTGCATTTCTCTGATGATGAGTGATGTTGAGCACCTTTTCATATACTTATTTGTCATTTGTATGCCTTCTTTTGGTAAATGTCTATTCACATCTTTTGCCCATTTTAAATTTTTTTTTTTTTTTGAGAGATAGGTTCTTGCTCTGTCACCCAGGCTGGAATGCAGTGGTTTGATCTAGCTCACTGAAGCTTCGAACTCCTGGGCTCAAGTAATCCCCCCACTTCAGCCTCCTGAGTAGCTGGGACCAGAGGTGTGCACCACCACACCTAGCTAAATTTTCTTTTAATTTTTTTCTTTTTTTTTTTTTTTTGTAGAGATGGGGTTTCTACAAAAAAACAGCCTGCCCATGTTGCCCAGGCTGGTCTTGAACTCCTGGCCTCAAGTGATCCTCCTGCCTTGGCCTCCCAAAGTGCTGGGATTACAGGTGGGAACCATGGTGCCTGGCCCTTTTGTCCTTTTTAAACTCAGATTATTATAATTTTTCCTATTAAGTTGTTCATGCTCCTTATATATACTGGTTATTAATCCCTTGTCAGATGGATAGTTTGCAAATATTTTTTTCCCGTTCTGTGGATTGTCTCTTTGTTGATTGTTTCCTTTGCGGTGCAGAGGCTTTTTATCTTGGTGTGGTCACATTTATCCATATTTGCTTTGGATGCCTGTGCTTTTAGGGTATTACTCAGCAACTCTTTTGCCCAGCCCAATGTCCTGGAGAGCTTCCTCAATGTTTTCTTTTAGTAGTTTCATAGTTTCAGATCTTAGATTTAAGTCTTTAATCCTTTTTGATTTGATTTGTGTGTATGGTGAGAGATAGAGGTCTACTTTCATTCTTCTGCATATGGCTATCCAGTTTTCCCAGCACCATTCATTAAACAGACTGTCCTTTCTCCAATGTGTATTCTTGGCACCTTTGTCGAAAATGACTGCAGATATATGGAGTTGTTTCTGGGTTCTCTATTCTGTTCCATTGTTGTTTTTTTTTTGAAATGGAGTCAGCCTCTGTCACCCAGGCTGGAGTGCAGTGGCAAGATCTCGGCCCACTTTTACCTCCACTTCTTGGGTTCAAGCGATTCTTCTTCCTCAGCCTCTCAAGTAGCTGAGATTACAAGTGTGTGCCACCATGCCTGGCTAAGTTTAGTATTTTTAGTAGAGACATGGTTTCACCATGTTGGCCAGACTTGTCTCGAACTCCTGGCCTCAAGTGCTGCCTTGGCCTTCCAAAAGTGCTCAAAGTGCTGGGAATACTGGTGTGAGCCACCATGCCCAGCTAATTTTTGTACTTTTAGTAGAGACAGGGTTTCACCATGTTGGCCAAGCTGATCTCAAAGTGACATCAAGGGATCCACACGCCTCGGCCTCCTAAAATGCTTGGATTACAGGCATGAGCCACTGTGCCTGGGCCCTCTTCCACTGGTCTTTATGTCTGTTTTTATGCCAATACCATGTCATTTTGGTCACTATAGCTCTGTAGTATAATTTGAAGCCTGGTAATGTGATTCGTCCAGTTTTGTTCTTTTTACCCAGGATAGCTTTGGCTATTCTGAGTCTTTTGTGGTTCTATATAAATTTTAGGATTTTTTTTTCTATTTATGTGAAGAATGTCATAGGTATTTTGATAGAGATTGCATTTAATCTGTAGATTGCTTTGGGAAATACGGACGGTTTAACAATATGGATACTTCCAATCTGTGAACATGGAATACCTTTCCATTTTTTTGTGTCCTCATTAATTTCTTATAGTTTTCACTGTAGAGATCTTTCACTTCTTTGGTTAATTTCTGGGTAATTAATTTTATTTCTAGGTATTGTAAATGGAATTACTTCCTTGATTTCTTTTTCAGATTGTTCACTGTCGGCAATAGAACTGCTACTGATTTTTATGTGTTGATTTTGTATCTGCAACTTTACTGAATTTGTTTATCAGATCTAATAGTTTTTTGGTGGAGTCTTTAGGTTTTTCCAAAGATAAGATCACATCATCTGAAAAGGATAATTTGACTTCTTCGTTTCCGATTTGGATGCCCTTTATTTCTTTCTCTTGTCTGATTGCTCTAGCTAGAACTTCTGGTACTATGGTGAATAACAGTGGTGAAAGTGGGCATCTTTGTCGTGTCCCAGGTATGAGAGGAAAGGCTTTAAATTTTTCCTCATTCAGTATGATACTAGCTGTGGATCTATTGTATATAGATTTTATTATGTTGAGTTTTATACCAAGTTTTTTTAGGGTTTTTATCATGAAGGGATGTTGAATTTCATCAAATGCTTTTTCAGCATCAATTAAAATGATCATATGGTGTTTGTACTTCATTCTGTTGATATGATGTATCACATTGTTTTGCATATGATGAATCATTCTTGCATCTGAGATAAATCCCTCTTAGTCATGATGAATGATCTTTTTAATGTGTTTTTGAATGCACTTTGCTAGTATTCTGTTGAGGATTTTTGCATCAGTATTCATCAGTGATATTGGCCTGCAGTTAATTTTTTATTTTTATTCATTTGTTTATTTTGATGTGTCTACCTGGTTTTGGTAACCAGGTAATACTGGCCTCATAGAGTGAGTTTGCAAATATTCCCTCCTCTTCTGTTTTTCAGAATAGTTTGAGTAGGATTGGTATTAGTTCGTCTCTAAATGTTTGGCATAACTCAGCAGTGAAGTCATTGGGTCCCAGGCTTTTCTTTGCTGGAAGATTTTTTTTATTATGGCTTTGATCTCATTACTTGTTATTGATCTGCTCAGTTTTTGGATTTCTTCATGGTTAAATTCTGGTAGGTTGTATGTGTCTAGGAATTTATTCATTTCTTCTAGATTTTTCAATTTATTGGCATATAGTTGCTCATAGTAGCCACTAATGATGCTTTGAATTTCTGCAGTATTAGTTATAATGTCTCCTTTTTTGTCTTTGATTTTATTTATGTGGGTCTTCTCTCTTTTTTCCTCAGTCTGGCTAAAGGTTTGTCAATTTTATCTTTTCAAAAACCAATGTTTTGTTTCATTGACCTTGTTTATTGTTTTCCTCTTTTCAATTCCATTGATCTCTGCTCTGATCTTTATTATTTCTTTTCTTCTACTAATTTGCAGTTGGTTTGCCTTTGCTTTTCTAGTTCTTTAAAATGAATCATTAGTTTATTTGAAGTTTTTCTACTTTTTTGATAATAGTATATAGCTATAAACTTTCCTCTTAGTACTGCTTTTGCTGTATTCCATAGGTTTTGGTATATTGAGCTTCCATTATCATGTGTTTCAAAAAAAGTTCCAGTTTTCATCTTAATTTCTTCATTGACTCAGTGGTCATTCAGGAGCATATTGTTAATTTCCATGTGTTTGTATAGTTTCAAAAATTCCTCCTGTTATTAATTTCTAGTTGTATTCCACTGTGGTCTGAGAAGATACTTTATATTATTATACTTTACATTTTTGAATGTTTTAAGGAAATGTTATGTAAATATCTATTAGGTCCATTTGTTGTATCATGCAGATTAAGTCCAACGTTTCTTTGTGGAATTTCTGTTTGGATGATTCATTCAGTGCTGAAAGTGGAGTGTTGAGATGTCCCCAGCTATTATCCTGTTGGAGTCCATCTCTCTTTAGTGCTAATGTTTGCTTTAGATATCTGTTTGCTCCAGTGTTGGGTGATATGTATTTAAAATTATTATATCCTCTTGCTGAATTGACCTCTTTATCATTATATAATGAGCTTCTTTGTCTCTTTTTATAGTTTTTGTCTTCAAATCCATTTTGGCTGATATATCTATTCCTGCTCTTTTCTGGTTTCCATTTTCACGGAATATCTTTTTGAATCCTTTTATTTTCAGTCTATGTATTTCTTTATAAGTGAAGTATGTTTCTAGTAGGCAACAGATTGTTGTGTCTTGTTTTTATCCATTCAGCCCTGTATGTCTTTGGATTGGAGATTTTAGTCCTTTTACATTCAATGTTACTATTGTCAAGTAAGGTCTCACTCCTGCCATTTTATTGTTTTCTGGTTCCTTTGTGGTCTTCTCTTCCTTCTTTCCTTCCTTCCTGTCTTCCTTTTAGTGAAGGTGATTTTCTCTAGTGGTATGTTTTAATTTCTTGCTTTTTGTTTTTTTGTGTGTCCATTGTATGTTTTTTGATTTGAGATTACCATGAGGCTTGCAAATAACATCTTATTACCCATTATTTTGAACTTATGACAACTTAACACTGATTGCATAAACAAATAAGCAAGCAAAAAGAAAACTAATAAAAACTCTACCCTTTAATTCAGTCTCCCTGCTTTTTAACTTTTTCATTTCTATTTATATCTTGTTGTATTATCTATGTCTTGAAAAGTTATTGTAATTATTATTTTTGACTGGATCATCTTTTATTCTTTCTACATAAGATATTAGTAGTTTATACACCATAATTACAGTGCTATGATAGTCTGTGTTTTCTGTGTGCTTACTATTACCAGTTAGTTTTGTACCTTCAAATGATTTCTTATTGCTCATTAGCATCCTTTTCTTTCAGATTGAAGAACTCCATTTAGCATTTCCTATAAGACAGGTCTGGTGTTGATAAAATCCCTCAGCTTTGTTTGCCTGTGAAGGTCTTTATTTCTTCTTCATCTTTGAAGGATATTTATGCTAGGTATACTATTCTAGGGTAGAAATTTTTTTTCCTTCAGCACTTTAAATGTGTCATGCCACTGTCTCCTGGCCTGGAAGGTTACCACTGAAAAGTTTGCTGCCAGACATATGGGAGCTCCATTGTATGTTATTCGTTTGTTTTCTCTTGCTACTTTTGGGATCCTTTCCTTATCCTTGACCTTCGGGGGTTTGATTATTAAATGCTTTGAGGTAGTTCTTCTTTGGGTTAATTCTGCTGGGTGTTCTGTAGCCTCCTTGTACTTGGATATTGACATCTTTCTCTAAGTTTGGGTTTGGGAAGTTCTATGTTATTATCCCTTTGAATAAACTTTTTTTTTTCTTTGGCATAAAATGCAGATCCTGCACAACCTTTGAATAAACTTTCTATGCCTATTTCTCTCTCTACCTACTCCCTAAGGCTAATAACTCTCAGATTTGCTCTTTTGAGGCTGTTTTCTAGATCTTGTAGGTGTGCTTCATTGTTTTTTATTCTTTTTTCCTTTGTCTCCTCTGATTGTGTATTTTCAAATAGCCTGTCTTCAAGCTCACTAATTCTGCTTGATCAGTTCTGATGTTAAGTGGCTCTGCTGTCTTCAGCATGTCAGTTGCATTTTTGAGCTCCAGAATTTCTGCTTCATTTCTTTTACTTATTTTAGTCTCTGTTATATTTATCTGATAGGATTTTGAATTCCTTCTCTATGTCTTCTCTGTGTTATCTTGAATTTCTCTGAGATTTCTCAAAACACTTATTTTGAATTCTTTTTAAAAGGTCGCAGTATGTCTGTCTTTGTGGAACAGGGATTTTTCACTGGTGCCTCATTTAGTTCATTTGATGAGGTCATGTTTTCCTGGATGGTCTTGATGCTTGTGGATGTTCGTCAGTGTCTGGACATTGAAGAGTTAGGTATTTATTGTAGTCTTTGCAGTCTGGGCTTGTTTGTACTCACGCTTCTTGGGAAGACTTTTCAGTTATTCAGAAGCACTTGAGTATTGTGATCTAATTTTTTTTCCCACCGCAGCTGTATCTGGATTAGGGGGCATTCCAAGCCCAGGAACACTATGGCTCTTGCAGACTCAAAGAGATACTGCCTTGGTGATCTTGGGTAAGATCCGGTAGAATTATCTGGATTGCCAGGCAGAGCTTCTTGTTCTCTTCCCTCACTTTCTCCTAAACAAATGTAGTCTTTCTCTCTCCACTGAGCTGCCTAGAGCTGCAGGAGGTGTTGCACAAGCACCTCTGTGGCTACTACCACTGTTACTGCACTGGGTGAGACCTAAAGCCAGCACAGCACTGGGTCTCATCCATGGCCCACGGTAACCACTGCCTGGCTAACACTTGGGTTCACTCAAGGTCCTAGGCCTCTACAATCAGCAGGTGGCAAAGCCAGCTAGGCTGTATCCTTCCCTGCAGGGTAGAAAGATCCCCCTGGTCCTGGGGGCATTCAGAGATGCCACGTAGGAGCCAGAGCCTGGAGCTGGAAACCTTAGGAGTCTACCTGGTACTCTATTCTACTGTGGCTGAGCTGGCACCCAAGCCACAAGACAAAGTTCTTCCCATTCTCCCCTTCCCTTTCCACAAGCATAGGAGTCTCTCCCCATGGCCACCACCACCCCAGGCATGCAGCAAGTACTGTCTGGCTACCTGCTGTTATTCGTTCAAGGCCCAAGGGCTCTTCAGTCAATTTGGTAAATGCTGCCAGGCCTGGGACTTTTTCATCAGGGCACTGGACTTTTCTCTGGTGCAAGGTAGGTCCAGAAATGCCATCTAAGAGACAAGGCCTGGAATCTGGGACCCCTGAGAGCCCACATGATGCTCTACCCCACTGTGGCTGAGCTGGTACCTGAGCTGCAAGACAGAGTCCCTTTATTCTTCTTTCTGCTTTTCTCAAGCAATAGTCTATCCTTGTAGCCACCACACCTGGAAATATGCTTGGTCACACTTGAAGCTAGTACAGCACTGGGTCTCACCCAAGGCCAACAGCAAGTACTGCCTGGTTACCAGTGCAGATTTTTCAGGGCCCAAGGGTTCTTTAGTCAGCAGGTGATGAATCCTGCCAAGACTGGGTCTTTCCCCTCAAGGCAGCAGGTTCCCTTCTGGCCTACGGTATGTCTAGAAATGTCATCCTGGAGCTAGAGCTTGGAATGGGGGCCTCAGGACTCTGCCTAATGCCTGTCCTATTGTGGCTGAGCTTGTATCCAAGATGCAAGACAATGTCCTCTTTATTATTCCCTCTCCTTTCCTCAAGCAGAAGGAAGGTGTCTCTTTGGAGCTGTGCTGCTTGGGGTTATGGGAAGGGGTGGTGCAAGCACTCTAATTGGCTACCCTGGCTGGTGTCTCACTAGGTCACATGCCCCCCATGTCCACTGACTCCAAACCCAGCACAGCACCAGGACTTGCCCAGGAATGGCAGTCCTTATGGCCTAGACCACCTTTCAGCTTTATTTAGGACCGCAGAGCACTTTAGCCCATGGTATGAGGTCTGCCAGAATGCATTCTGAGCACTGGGGTGGGCGAGTCCCCTCTGGCTAGGGCAGGTCCAGATGATCCCTTCATGGGTGCTGCCTGAGTTCTGCCTGGTGGTGGTTTCCACTGTTACAGGGCAGCACTGAGTTCCCATGCCAGTTTCCACAATCACTGCACTCTTCCTCCTCCAAGTGCACGGGTTCTGTCTCGGCACCATTGGGCCACTGCCAGGGAATGGGGAAGGAGTTGTGTTGGCAATGCAAGACTATTTTTCCTACCCTTTTCAGGGCCTCTTTCAGTGATATGAAGTTCAAAACACATACTGTGATCACTCATATGATTTTTGTTTCTTATGGAAGTACTTTTTTGTATGGCAAGTTGTTCAATTTGGTGTTCCTGCAGGAAGAAGGATTGGTGGAGGCTTCTATTTGGCCATCTTGCTCTGCCTCCTCCCCAATCCAGATAATTTAAATAATATCTGACACTTACAGAATGTTTACAAGATCTTTGTATAAATTGTTCTTTTATGTCTTTGTTTTCATTTTGAGTGTTGTTGCAGTATTTTCAGGTTAAATAATAAAGCAGGCATATCAAATTTTAGCCTTAATCTTAGCTTTGCATTTAACCTTGTGAACTTGTTGTCGTGGTTTGCACTTCATGATGACTTGTGATTAAAGCAGGCCACAATGACTACATAGAGGATTATTCTTACAGCAAATGGGTTATATCGGTATTTTCATATTTTTATTTTGAAGTTGTAGGTGAGGTCTTATTTAAATATAAAACCCAGAGTTGGTGAGATTGTAGAGAAACAACTCAGATCCTGTTGGTGAGAGTGCAAATTGGTATATAAGCTAAAACTCCCAATACCTACATGATAGGAACTCAGTCCTCCTTTCAGTGCCCACAGTAGTATATTTACAGTAGGGCTTATCTCACACACGTAACCGTGCCAGTTCATGGTACCTTCTCAGTCTCCAGTGTCACCTGTTGTAAAATCCTTACTGAACAACACTTCTTACTGATATATAATGTACCAGCATTTTATACATTAAATTATAACATAGTAGCTAAGAGAATTGTCTGTTGGAATCTTTACTGTACTAGCCATGTGATCTTGGTTAAGTTACTTAGCACCTCTGAGCATCAATTCCTCATCTGTAAAATGAGGATAATTGAATTTATCTCATTGGTTGTAAAGATTAAATAAGAAAACATTTATAAAACATCATAGTGCCTGGCTCATGTTAATCACTAAATAAAGGTTTTTACAATTATCAATATTGTAAAATATTTTTACATTTTCTAAAAGCAAAATTCTGGAAGTATGTGCTGTGCACTAAACTGTGTCTACCTCAAAATTCTGATGTTGACGCCCTAGTCCCCAGTGTTGACTGTATTGCAGATGGGACCTATAAGGCGATAATTAAGGTTAAATGAGGCTATAAGGGTGAGGTCCTAATCTGATACGGTTGGTACCATATAGGAAGATGAAGAAACACCAGAGCTCACTCTCTCTCACTCTCCAAGAAATCGACAAAATGGGAACAGAGTACTCACCAGGAGCCAAACTGGGGGGCAATCAACCAATCCTTGATCTTGGATTTCCCAGCCTCAAGAACTGTGAGAAAATAAATTCCTGTTGTTTAAGCGGCACGGTTTAGGGTATTTTGTTATGGCAGCCTGAGGTGACTAAAATAGTATGTTTATGCATTTTTCAAAAGCAAATAAATAATTCTAATGTAAACTATTCAGAATAAACTGTTGTATTTCATAAATTCTAGGCAAATCTGTCAATGGGCCATGTCGTAAAAGGCCATAATTTGACAATGTAAGACTCAGGGGGTTCTAGTAAACATAATATCTGACACTTTCAGAATGTTTATAAGTAGCATACATAAATTTTTGCTTGAGGTCTTCATTTTCATTTTGAGTGTTCTTGCAGTATTTGCAGATCAAATGGTAAAGTGGGTATATCAAATTTTAGGCTTAACCTGGTTACATTCATATATTTCTCCTTTATTAACCTGAAGTTCTGGGAAGCTCATATGCCTTTTAGATTTATAATCCTCAAGCCCACTGATACTTTTTTTTTTTTTTCAGATGGAGTCTTGCTCTGTCACCCAGGCTGGAGTGCAGTGGCGCGATCTTGGCTCACTGCTAGCTCTGCCTCGCGGGTTCACACCATTCTCCTGCCTCAGCCTCCCGAGTAGCTGGGACTACAGGCACCGGCCACCACGCCCGGCTAATTTTTTGTATTTTTAGTAGAGACGGGGTTTCCCCGTGTTAGCCAGGATAGTCTCAATCTCCTGACCTCGTGATCTGCCCACCTCGGCCTCCCAAAGTGCTCATTGATACTTTTTGGTACAGTATTCCGTTTAGCTGTCAGCTTGGAATTCTCATCAGTTAAATTATCTGTCTAGATGGCAAATAGTAGGAATGCTTCCCTGAGTACATACAAAATTGAGGTCGGGGCTGTGCTGGGAACTTAAATGAGCTTTGCCCCTAGACTTTGGTCTCAGAGGACAGAAAGAAAAATACCAAGGAGGCTTCTTGCTGAAAAGTACAATCTATTTTTGTGACTATTGTAGCAGTCAGGTTCAGTTACAGAGAATAGAATTCATAGAAATCATTCTATGTGCTCTGTAATTTAAAGATAAAAAGAATTTCTCAACGAGTATTACATATTCTACTGAATCATAGGAGGGCTGAAGAAACATAGAACTCTGAGAAAAATTCCTAGAGTCACACTATAAGAGTAAGCCACCAAAGAAGCTGCTGCCTGTCTCTGAACAGAAAGCTGCCTACAAAATCAGAAAGCTGCAGCTACAGCTGCTGACTCCAGAATTATACTGGACATGCAACATTTTAATTTTTTATTGTCTGTGTCCCTCTACTACAAAGTCAGTTCAAGAAGTCAGGAATTTTTTTCTTTGTTCACTGTTATATACACAGCACTGAGAATGAATCTTGACTTGTAGTAGGAATGAATACTCACAGTCATAGGTAGCACTCACCCACTAAACCCAGCTGGGCTGATGTTGGGTAAACCTTTTAACTAAGTGGAAAGAATAAACATGAGTCATGAGAGATTTATTTCTCTGTCTCATAGTCTGTAAGGTCAGTTGGTAGGCTCAATTTGCATTACTACAAGATTAAAGAAAAGAGGAAAAGTAGAGAACAACAGAGAAAGAAAAGATAAATCCTAAGAATTTACATTTTCTACATCAGAATAGTAGAAGTTCCTGAAAGTTAGAAAAGAGAAAGTGGTTGGATGAAACTTGCTTAATAAGAAAAAAATTTCAGAACTAAAGGGAAACATGATTCTGCAAATGTAGAAGACCTACTGAGTACTGAACAGAAAAAAGGAAAATATGTATATACATAGATATATCATGAAATTTAAGGATAGCAAGAATGAAGAGGATTCTAAAAGCTTCTAGGAAGAAAGTTCAAGTACTCCATAAAGGAATGAGAATCAGCCTGGCAACAAACTTTTGAGTGAGTGTTAAGATACAAGAAACCCTAAAAGTTCCTAGGAGAAATGACTTTAAACTTAGAATTCCTTTTTTTTATTTGGTCCACACAGGGTCTCACTTTGTTGCCCAGGCTGCTGTACAATGGCCCAGTCATGGCTCACTGAAGCCTTGACCTCCTAGGCTTAAGTGATCCTCCCTCTCTGCCTTCTGAGTAGCTGGGACTACAGGCGTAAGCCACCATGCCAGCTAATTTTTTTTATTTTTTATAGAGACAGGGCCGGGCGTGGTGGCTCACACCTGTAATCCCAGCACTTTGAAAGGCCAAGGCAGGTGGATCACCTGAGGTCAGGAGTTCGAGACCAGCCTGGCCAACGTGGTGAAACCCCGTCTCTACTAAAAATACAAAAATTAGCTGAGCATGGTGGCAGGCACCTGTAATCCCAGCTACTTGGGAGGCTGAGGCAGGAGAATCACTTGAACCCAGGAGATGGAGGTTGTAGTGAGCCGTGATCACGCCATTTCACTCTAGCCTGGGAGACACGAACAAAACTCCCCCTAAAAAAAAAAAATGGTTAGAGACAGGGTCTCGCTGTGTTGCGCAGGGTGGTCTTGAGCTCTTGGGTTCAAGCCATCCTCCCTCGTCAGCCTCCCAAAATATTGAGATTACAGGTGTGAGCCACCACGCCTCCTGAACTTGGAATTCTATACCATGCCAAACTATTGATAAAATATGTGGGCAGAATGAAAAAGAAAATGAAACCCAAACTTTTGAGAAAGCTTTGCCTCACTAATATTCTTTTTTAGGATGTTTCTTGAGAATACAGGCCAAGAAAACAAGGGACTTGTTGAAGGAAATGGAGTGGATTGGGTCTGTGAAACAGTGGAACAAATTCAGAAATGCAGTGAACGCAAGTTCCAGGATAGTTATGCAACAGGAAGCCTGTCTATCCAGATTGAAAGACTTCAAGACTGTAAGAACTGCCTGTAGAAAAAAAGGAGTTCCTGGATTTGCTAGTATTCTGGAAATGTTGGAAGAATCTAGTCTAATGATGCCATAAAGGAAGACAATTCAAGACAAAGTAAAAAGGCAATTTATAATTTAATTGAGTAGGGTATATGACAAAAAGCTGTACAAAAAAACAAGTAGAGACATAGAAGGTAACTTTCATGGACAGTGAATACTGTTTACACAGATGTAGCATAAATATCCTTTACTGATTTTCAAAAATACAGTCCACCTGTAGGCAAAGCAAGAATTGCTTAACTATAGTTACAGAACAGGTTGTAAATGTGAAGCATGATAGTGTAATAAAGGAACCAAAGATGAAGACAAGGGTAAGGGATACAAAATTCTTATCTGGCAAAGTGAAGAGGGATTGTTTATATTGAAGCAAGAACTGTGAGTTACATTATTTAAAGTTGCAAATGTAATAAGTGCAATGCTGACTAGTGATATAATTTATTAGCTGTTATGAGTAGGGAAAATTTGTGGTGGTTTAATGTAGTTAAATCTTTATCTATCTTGGCAGGAAGTGAGTATGCAACATCTAAGATTGAGACATCAAAAATTCACAGCATGAGCAGATTGTTTACAGATGGGGTAACTAAAAACAATGAGGTAAATGGGGTTGCCTCTGGGAAAAACATTGGAGGCATTGGAAAGGGTTGGGTTGGGGGCCTGTTGTTTTTTGCATTCGCCCCCTTGAGTTCATTTGTTCTTTCATCTAACAGACACTTACTGTTTGCCAAACACATGTAAATGAAACGACTTTACTGAAGATTTGAGGACATGAGATATTTTCTATCACCACAGTGCCAGATTTAAAATTGAATATTAGAGAAACTTGTTCTTAAAACTTTTTGCTAGGCACTTTATGCCAACCATGTTGCTACCCTCTTCTGTCCATTCCTCTTACATTCTCATTCTCTAACAACTTTTTCAGTCGTCTCACACCCATACACAGTCTTGTTTGTTGGTGTTATGGGGAACTCACAAATGGAGCCATAAAGAAGAAATATGACCTCTCCTGTGTTTCACCTCCAGTGGGGTTGACGGGAGGTCCCAGGATTTCTGTGAAGGGGATTTGTAGTTTTGGAGTTCCAGATGGTGACAACTCGAGCAGCAAGCCTGATGAGCATATTGAGCAGACTACTAAGAACAGGAATGAAAAACAAACAAACAACGACAACAACAAAAAACACCCTTCTCTTTCTCACCTGTACCAGAATAGTGGCTCTGAACCAAGGCTGCATATTAGAATCACCCAAGGAGCTTTTAAAAACATCGATGCCCAGGCACCACCTCTTCCCCTTTTGATGCTCTTCCTTCCAACTCCCACCACTACCAAATAAATTGAAAATCTAGTGAAGGGACCTCAGTCCCATGATTCAAATCATTAATATAAAAGTCACCTGCAATTTCTGCACAATTGATTGAATTGGGCAAAACAGATTAGAGCATTGAACCACTTTGTCGACGATTTTCAAACTGATATTCTAAGGAAGAGAACTTGCTCCTTAGAATTTTGCATTGGCTGTTCCTTCTGCCTGGGACACTTTCCCTTCCTATATGCATAGCTTACTACCTCACCTCCTCAATGAGACTGACCTGCCCTCCAGGCGCCAAAATGGCACTTCCAAGCTCACTCTGCTCTACTTTCTTTTTATCATAGCACTTATCAGTGTCTAACATAGAATTTGCCCACTTCTTGTACCTATTGTGTAATGTTTGTTTCCACCCACTAGAATGTAAACAAATATGATCAGGTATTTTTCATTTCATTCACTGATGAAACTTAAGTGTCTAGAACAATACCGAACATGACTGAGCACTCAATAAATACTCGTTGAATTTCAGTGGCCTCTCAAATAGCATTTAACTCATTATCTCCATAAAAGATAAGTGTTAACCCATGTTATGTAATATGTTTGGAATGTGCTAGCATTACACGCTTGCATAAAGTTTTTTGAAGAATTATATACCTTACCAGGCAAATATTCTGTACCCCTATGAAGCCTGCTGGATATCTGGGCTGTCAGTCAGAAGATCTGGGCTATAATCTCATGTTGTCTGTTAAATAAATATGTAATATTGATCAAAGTACTTCATTCCTCTCAGTGTCACTTAGGTTATTTATAAAAGAAAGAGGTTGATATAAATGAATTCAATTTTTTTCTCTTCTATTATATAGTACTTTGTGACCACATATGAGGTTGAAATACAATAAAATGTTAATTTTGTGTTTTTTATTTTCTTCTGATAGCAATTAAAATATGCAGCTATCTCCATATTTCAAGTCCAATTTACTATAGTAGTTAAGAGCTATCCCCTTTGGAATCAGATTGTCTTGATTTTAACCCTTGATTTACTGCTTATAACCTCAGTATTTTTTCTATAATTTTATGTATTTAATTTATTTTTCTGTAGAGATAGGGTCTTGCTGTGTTGTCCAGGCCGGTCTCAAATTCCTAAACTCAAGCAGTCCTCCTGCCTCGGCCTCCCAAAGGCCTGGGATTACAACAGATGTGAGCCACTGCACTGGCCCTTATCTCAGTATTAAACAAATTATTCAATATTTCTCTGCCTCAGTACCCTCATCTGTAAAATGAATATAGTAATATCAATTTCAGTAACAATTTTTATATTTATTATGAAATTAAATTAGATAACTCATGCAAAAACATTTAATACAGTGTGTGATTCATGATAAGAGCTAAATGATTAACTTTTTATGAAATACTAACTTTAGTAATACCTTCTGTTTACATGCATTTGTGAAAATAAATGATGACCAATAAAACGAGAAAAGCAAAGGCTATTTATTCTGAGCTTGCTATAGCAAGGGAGTCGGCCGTTTTCACTGGCATTTTGGCAGACACTCAAAAGCAGGCAAAAGAGTGGAAAAGCTTCTGGGATGCCCTGATCAGAGGCAGCTGGCATGGGGGTACTGGATACAGGCAAACCAGAAGCAGAGCATCTATGTGATTGATTAGGGTACATATTTGGCTTTATCTAGTTGGTTCTAAGTTGGAAGTGGGGACAACAATTAGGGAAGCCGTCAGTTATTAATCAAGTCCTAATGATTTGGGACTGATTGTTTTGTTTAGCTTCCTGGATTTTCACTAGAGATAGCAACCTGGCTTCCTGCAATTCTGACTTACATCAGACTGGCTTTCTTGACTGTTTATTGTAGGTAAGAGGGTTGCTTCCCTGGACAGGTTGCTAAAGGTTGTTGGTCAAAGTTTGATTTTTATATATGTTCTGGCCATTGTCCATTTGCATATTCAGTCTCTCAGCCTTTATTAGCAAAGTTATTAAGAATATTCACCATTGGAAAATTAATTATTTTCATTTTTTTTATCAGAGTTTGATTTAAATATTGCTGAATGGTTGGTGCTGTATAAACCTATCCAATCAGTATTTTGCAAATACATTACCTTCCCTTAATCCGTTTTATCTTTTAAAAAAAGGCATTAGAATAAATACAACTTGGTCGGGCACAGTGGCTCATGCCTGTAATCCCAGCACTTTGACCACTTTGGGAGGCCAAGTTGGGTGGATCACTTGAGGCCAGGAGTTCGAGACCAGCCTGGCCAACATGGTGAAACCCTGTCTCTACTAAAAATAAAAAAATTAGCCGGGCATGGTGGGATGTGCCTGTAATCCCAGCTACTCAGGAGGCTGAGGCAGGAGAATCACTTGAACCCGGGAGGTGGAGGTTGCAGTGAGCTGAGATTGTGCCACTGCACTCTAGCCTGGGAGACAGAGTGAGACTCTGTCTCAAAAAAAAAAAAAAAAAAAAAAAAAAGAATAAATACAACTGTTCTTTGTATTTTTGATGTTCTTTTTACCTAATCTTCTTCAGTGCTGATTTGTCCTTTGAATTTTAAGATGCAAAATTATATTTGGAAAGGGACCCATTTCCTACATTTCCCCCCAGAGCGTTCAGAATTTAAATTTATGCCACTGAATAGGATGCTTTTTATAAAGACACTAATATTATTTTTTTCCATTTAAGTGTATTTTTGTTGTTTTGCCCTTTATTCTCTTTTAATTTTAAAAGACTAGTCTCCCCAGTCAATAAAAGTTTGTATGACCTAGCAGTTCTTGCATATGTATAGTGTGTATATTCATTGTTACATGGCTTCTTGATTTGGATATCAGTCACAAGAGGTACTTAACAAGTAACAGTGACTTATTGGAAGACTCTCATTCCTGTTGAACATCCACTACAATTTTGCATTTATTCTCTATAGAATTGAAAAAGAACTGTAATGCCAAATATACCAAATACAAGGTTATTTGGAAAGAAAACATGAATTTCCACCATTATATAATTTATTCTTGATAAGCTTCTATGGTAGGAGAATAATTATTAACTTGGCATTTTAAGGTATTTAAATTGCAAAACTATTTTTAAAATAAGATAATTTTCATTTATGTAATAGTGATGTTATCAGTTACATAGTATTACTAGAATATCCATATTTTTTCCTTGTTCTGCGACTAAAAACAGATTTTATAAGTACCAGAAATCATAGCTTTAATTATAAATGTAAATTGTTATTTTTAAAATTTTGTTTTAGAATACATACCAGTCATGACACAGTTAAAATAATGATTTGATAATGTTACTTTATTATAACTAGGATATTTGAAAAGGGTGTCCTTTTGGGAGAGTGCCAAGAAATGTGCTTGTGTGTATTTTTATGTTAATTTAATAGAAATCAATGAAAACTCATGCTAAGTATGCTAGAAATTTAGTGTGGCATCCAGAGCTCAAAACTAGAGTTTGCAATCAATTTCCAAAAAAGGATGTAAAGCATATCTAGTCTTCCATATGCAATTCCAGGGTGGCAGGGGAAATTAGTCTTTCCTGTTTAAAAAAACATGTATGTTAGAGTTAATCTCCAGAGTTAAGTAACAAAAGACCACCAGAGTTGTAGATAAACTAATGAAAGAAAAGAGATTTGAACTCTATCCATTGAAGTTTTTTTTTTTCTCATGAGTATATATTTTATTTGCAGGAGGATTCTGTTTGGCTCCTGTACAAATCTGCCTGCTCTGACTTACAATACAGCCTTGTTCTTTCATTGTCATTGTATTCCTTCCTTCCTTACAAATACTTATTTCAAAGTATCTTTACAACTAAACTATATCCTTTTTTCTCTTCCTTGGCTTACAAATTCTCCTATTTGTTGTGTCTGGCTAATACTTTCTTACAGTGATTCACTCATTTCCTGAAGCAGATTATAATCTCCAACTGTAAATTCTTCTCCAGCAAGGGGTTGATTTGGGCATTCTTGTTATGTACTCAGGATATGGAATCTGAACCACAGGGTAGTTTCACATTTGCCTCTGCCTAGGCTGATGGATTTCACCATACCTGGACCAGTTACAATGCAAACATCTCAGTTTAGGATCATTCCACAGTTACCTGCAGGCAGAGGTGCTGGCTTCTAGTGGGTGACTTCTTTTCCACCTAATATTTTAGACAGAGTGCAAAGCTTCCTTACAGTTTCCTAGGCAGGGTCAGTGGCTGAGCTTCTTTCATTTCATGGGATGGTCAGCCCCTTACGACTCCTGGTTGTATGCAGGGAATTTAGTTTGGAGATTTTCCTGTCAATTTCAAGCTTGACATTACAACCAAATCTTCCATTATTATATTTGATCCATGTGTTTGTATTGGGAGGGAGGGGTCTTTCTAATATCAGCTTGTGTTGACATGTTAACCTACAATTCATTGATTTATTTAATATTTGTAAGTCTTTCTAATCTTTCATTATATTATTGTTTCTTAGGAGTTCTGATTGGATTTATTAATCATTTCCTTATCATTATAATAACATTTACTTGTATCATGGCTACAAAGGTGATGATAAGTAAAGAATTTTTCGTTTTCCCCACCCCCCTTGAAATAGTTGGCTCAGTTTAGTCTAATAATATTATGTGGTTTCTAAATGACCATCATTCCTCGGGCACAGTAAAATTATTTTTTTTCCAAAAGGTTCAAGCCAGAACTTTGAACTTGAATTCACTGCTGGTATGCATAATACTTAATACCTTTATTATTATTTGGCATCTAGTTAACAGCCAATGAAACCACTTTAGCAGAAGCATTTACATTTAATTATTCATTACTCAGAGTCAGAATTCCATTCCATAAGAGTAGGACTAGCAAAAGCCAAGAAAGTTCTAGATAGGCTGAACTATTAGGAAAACCAATACATTTGACACTGACACATGGAACAAAGCAGCCCTATTTTTAAATCTGAATTAAGTAAAAGTGGACAGTAGAGTTTTGGCTTGCAATAGAAGCCTAGTTACCAGAATTGGGACACAAGGTGGACAAAGCCACGCTTGAGCTAAGTTTAGACATACATGTCACGGCCACAAGTTACATGAGTCCAGTTAGTTAAATATTCTTAGAGAAGTGGTATAGCCCATTGGAACTGATTCATTGTCTTACACTCTCTCGTCAGTCCCCTACTTATTCATTCCTTTAGATATGCATTCTTTCCTTCCAGTATGGCCCCCTGGTTATTCCATTCAGATGCTATAGACCAAGGCAGAGCACTCAGGACTGCCAAGGAAACTTGGTGTAAAGGCAGCACGTAGCAAGAAGTCTCCATTACTATAACTTGTCTTTCTGGACACAGTTCTGACGGCTGCTTCCCCTAGCTCCTCAGCTTCTTTAGTTCCAACTTTTCCCTGGTGACCATGATCCAGCTTCTTCCTATTTTAGATTTCTGTCTGGGACACTCCTATAGCTATGGCCAACCCATCCTAATGGGCTTTATTTGTTCTACAAATTTCTTAAATTGAAGGGTGGCCTATAAACTCTATGTAATTAATTTACATAGAAATGTGTTATGCTTCTTAGCTTCATCTTATGAAGATATATTTTAGTGCCAAAACCTGCAGTAAAATAGCGTTAAAACTTTATTAACTCTATTTTTTATTTTTGTCTTGAGACAGAGTCTCGCTCTGTCACCCAGGCTGGAATGCAATGGTGCAATCTCGGCTCACTGCAACCTCTGCCTCTTGGGGTCAAGCAATTCTCCTGCCTCAGCCTCCCAAGTAACTGGGATTACAGGCGCATGCCATCACGCCCAGCTAATTTTTGTATTTTTGGTGGAGATGGGGTTTCACCATGTTGGCCAGGCTGGTCTCGAACTCCTGACCTCAAGTGATCTGCCCACTTTGGCCTCCCAAAGTGCTAGGATTATAGGCGTGAGCCACTGCACTTGGCCTGTTAACTCTATTGAGAGAAGAAAATATTATGTTCTTTTTCCCTCAATAGTCTTTTGATTACTTGGAAAGTATCGAATTTCTGAGTGTCTATACAGTCACTACTCTGACTTTAATAATGTGTTAACCTGAACATTGAAAGAGAAACTGTAAATCTAATGCAAACATGCAGAAATTACACAGAATCACATGTAGATCTTACCTGTCCTATGTATGTAAATCACAGTCTCTGGAAAATTCGAAAGGATGTCACTGTTCCCTGTCTTTGACGTCCTAGCCTACCTGTACAGGTTAGGATTCTTTGACAATATGCCAACTCATGCTCGTTGAACAAATATTTTCTTTTCTGTTTATCTCAGTGTCTGCCTGCTTATCTTATTCTGCCCAAATCCAGTTGTAGAAGTTATACCCTTCACCAAAAATACAAGCCCTATGTCTTAGCATACTCTACAAGGTATGTAGTCTGTTTTAACAATGGCTTACCCCCTTACACAACCTTCCAGCAACCCTGAAATCCTAGTAGTTACATCAATACACCAAGCTATTTCTTGTCTTGAGCCTTTGTGCCAGGCATCCTCTTTCCCAGGAATGCCCTTCTTTTTATTATGAGATAGAATTCCATTATATGAACTGCCACAACCCATTTACCAGTTAAAGGACATTGGAGTTGTTTCCAGTTTGGGACTCTCATAAATACAAATTTTAAAAACTAAACATTTGTATACAGGTCTTTGGGTAAACATATATGTTGTTTTATTTGAGGAAATTCCTAAGGGTGGGAATGCTGAGTTATCACCCGAGAGTATGTTTACCATATAAGAAACTTCCAAACTCTTTTCCAAAGTGTCAGTATCATTTTCCATCCTCACACGCAATACATGATAGTTTCAGTCACTCAGTATCCTCACCAACACTTAATGCTAGTCAGTCTTTTGATTTTAGACATTCTGGTGATATGTAGTGACATCTCATTGTGGTTTTAATTTGCTTTTCATGAATTATTAATATTGTTGAGCATCTTTTTGTTTTGTTTTGTTTTTGAGATGGATCTCACTCTGTCACCTGGGCTGGAGTGCAGTGGTGCAATCTTGGCTCACTGCAACCTCCACCTCCAGGGTTCAGGTGATTCTCCTGCCTCAGCCTCCAGAGTAGCTGGGATTACAGGCACCCACCACTACGCCCAGCTAATTTTTTCAATTTTTAGTAGAGACGGCGTTTCACCATGTTGGCCAGACTGGTCTCGAACTCCTGAGCTGGTGATTCACCCGCCTTGGCCTCCAAGAGTGCTGGGATTACAGGCATAAGCCACCACGCCTGGCCGAGCATCTTTTTATGTGTTTATTTGCAATTCATATATCTTCTTTAGTGAAGTGGGTATTCAAATCTTTTGCGCATTATTGGGTTGTTTGTTTTTTATTGTCTTGTTTTTTTGTTTGTTTGTTTTTGTTTGTTTTTCTGAGACAGGATCTTACTCTGTTGCCCAGGCTACACAGTAGCCTCAAACTCCTAGGCTCAAGTGATCCTCCTGCCTCAGCCTCTTGAGTAGCTAGGACTATAGGCACACACCAACATGCCTGGCTAATTTTTTAAAAAAAATGTTTGTAGAGACAGAGGCTCACTGCATTACCCAGGCTGGTCTAGAACACTTGGCCTCAAATGATCTTCCTGCCTTGGCCTCCCAAAGCATTGGGATTACAGGTGTGAGCCACTGACCTGGCCAGTTTAGCAATTCTTGAAAAATGAATTTTATTAGGAAGAGACATTGTGGGTTTATCAAACATCTGGAGTGGTTTTTGTTTTTTTTTTTTTTTTTTTTTTAGACAGCGTCTCACTCTGTTGCCAGGCTGGAGTGCTATGGCATGATCTCCGCTCACTGCAACCTCCGCCTCCCAGGTTCAAGCAATTCCCCTGCCTCAGCCTCCCAGGTAGCTGGGATTATAGGCGTGCACCACCACGCCCAGCTAATTTTTGTACTTTTAGTAGAGACAGGGTTTCACCATGTTGGCCAGGATGGTCTCAATCTCTTGACCTTGTGATCCACCCACCTCAGCCTCCCAAAGTGCTGGGATTACAGGCGTGACCTACCATGCCCAGCCTGGAATGTTTTTAAAAAACATTTATTCTCTATAATTTTCAAACATGTTTAAGCTAATAACTCTCTTCCATTAAAATATATTTAAATTTCTACGTTAGAAGTAATATATGGTCATTACAGAAAATTAAGAAAAAAGGTATATATTTCTTTAAAAAAAAAAAGAAAATGAGTCCAGATGTGGTGGCTCATACCTGTAATTCCAGCACTTTGGGAGGCCAGGGTGGGTGGATCACTGGAGGTCAGGAGTTCGAGAGCAGCCTGGCCAACATGGTGAAATTCCATCTCTACAAAAAATACAAAATTAGCCAGGCATGGTGGTGCGCGCCTGTAGTCCCAGTTACTTAGGAGGCTGAGGCACAAGAATTGCTTGAATACAAGAGGCAAAGGTTGCAGTGAGCTGAGATGGTGCAACTGCACTCCAGCCTGGGTGACAGAGCAAGACACTTTAAAAAAAAAAAAAAAAGAAAGAAAGAATGAAAGAGAATTAGAGATATAAGAATCATACCACTAAATGTAACAACTGTTAATATTTTTGTATATTTCCTTCTATAATATACATATATGTACCGATATAAACATATACTAGATATATATACACATACTTTTAAAATTCTGATTTTATTAAATATTCTTTTAAAATCTTATTTTAATAATTTCCTAATAGTGTACACTATTGTTTTATATCATAACATTTAATTATATTCCTTCCTGTTGAGCATTTAGGCATAAAACATGGGATTTACTAACTTAAACATCAAAACCAGGTAAGTCCCATTCTGAATTCTTTTCTTTGGGTTTTTTTGTTTGTTCATTTGCTTGTTTTCTCTTTTTTGAGACGGAGTCTTGCTCTGTCCAGGCTGGAGTGCAGTGGCCCGATCTTGGCTCACTGCAACCTCCACCTCCCGGGTTCAAGCAGTTCTCTTGCCTCAGCCTCCTGAGTAGGTGGGACTACAGGCACGCATCACCACGCCCAGCTAATTTTTGTATTTCTGTATTTTTAGTAGAGACGGGGTTTCACCATGTTGGCCAGGATGGTCTCGATCTCTTGACCTCGTGATCCGCCCACCTCGACCTCCCAAAGTGCTGAGATTACAGGCGTGAGCCACCGCGCCTGGCTCTTTTCTGTGTTTTTATCCCGCAGTGTACTACAGGTTTGGGTTGGCTCAGAGTTGAGGTCTTTTTGTATCAAATCCAGTTGTCCATTGAGAAAGCTAGATGGTCATGGCCATATCTCTATCACAGTTCTCTTCCTCCACTCCAAATATACGGCCAAGGTCTAATATAAAACTCTTTAAATGAAAGAGTGGAAAGCAAACCATGTTGTGTTCTAATGGATGTTACATTCACAGATTATATTAGAGATCAGGCTCCTCCCTGCTTTAAGAGACATAAGGAATTCATTTAAGGTAAGTTATTTCTTACCAGAAAAACAAGTTCTTTATCTGGAATCACACAATCTTTAAATGAATTAAAGAATTTGAGTATGCAGTGTTGTCTTTCTGCAGAGAATGTCTTAAGAAAAACTAATTTGTTCTGAAAATTGAAACATGGAAACGTGGACAAACAGCTAGAAAAAAATTTTTTTAAGAAAAATTTAAGACTCATATTTCCCTTTATATACTTTTTAAAAATCAACCTCATATAAATAAGACAGAGCTTAATGGCTAGCTAAGCTAGGTCAGAAATAAAGCAATCCAAATGAAAATTTAGAAATGTGGTTGGTAATGGGAGCACAAGGGGCTGGATGGGAACAGGGAGTGAGAAGGAAAGCTCACAACAGTCCATTCCTAAAGCCCTCTGCAAAGACTCTTCACTCCTCACTGAAATGGGGGAGGGCTCTACCCTAGGACACAGATGGGTTTACAGCAAGGACACCTAGCCACTTCCAGATATCTCAAATGTCCCACAGGCTTCTTCCCTAGATGAACCCTTAATGAGACCTTGGATAATGTGGAAGTTACAACAGTGAACTACATCTTGAGATTGTTGTCCCAGAGGTATTATGGTAATTTAGTGAAAGCAGCTGAAAGCAGTGTTGAGTGTGTGACTGGCATGATTGTCAGGGGTCGGTGGGTAAAAATAAGGAAGAGGGCACATACTAATAATTAACATCAAGCACTTCTAAGAGGATTGTACATATTAATCCATGTATACCTCACACCACCAAGTAAATATTTTTATTATAAAAAGTATTTTATTCCTAATAATAACAAATCATGTTTGTATATCACTCATTGGACATAAACGAAGCCAAGGAGGATCTAATTCTTGAGTTCCCTTCAGATAATAGAGTGTTAACAATAGTTTTTAAAGGCTGGGTAGATTACTTCTTAACGCGGAATGAGAGGGTGCAGCCTGACCAGCTCAGAAAGCAACTAGGCTTCTCATTTACATTCTGAGAGCAGGTGGATTTTTGCCATCTGAGCTTGTTACTGGTGAGTGATTACCTTTTTACCTTCTATATTTAGTGCCTTCCTAGGACAGTTGCTTGTCCCAGGCTAGTTGCTTCTTTTAGAATCTTACCTGGCTATTTATCTAAAGATTGGACAAGCAGTGTAATCCAGAAGCAAAAATGTTGACTTTTCTTTTTACTTAAATCAAGAGATTAGAAAATGCTATTTCCTGGGAAGTGAATAGAAGCACACACTTAGCTTGACCACTGTCCCAGAGTGCTTCACATATATTAATATATTTAGTCCTGACACAACCCAGTGAAAATCCCCATGTACAGTATAAGGAGATTAAATCACTTACTCAAGATCACATAGCTCAGAAATGGTGAAATCAAGATTCCAACCTTCAAAGTCTGGACCCCCAGTACACTCTAAACCACTATACTCTGAAAACATCAGTGCCATATGCACCTAGTCATGTATACTTGGAGAAATCACTGCGTATCTCAGTTTCTCTACTTTTCTGCCACTGATTTACCTGCCTTAGAAAATTGTTGAGCATGGGAAATGATCATATATATATGAACGTGTATAATGCTACAAGATACTGTTTTAAGCATAAATATCTAGCAGTTGTGAGATCTCCCTTAATGATGATGTTATGTTACTACTTCTTTTCACTACTGTTGGAACTCCCAGAGCTGACTCTTTACATGTCTTTTTCAGAGTGTATGTTTTAGGACAAGATGGGGTTCAGGGGACAGTGAGCATTGGACAGCAGTCAAGAGGAGTTTGGTTATGCCTGTTGGTTGACTTGGTGCTGGTTTGTGGTCGGCTTCTCCATTGCTTTTTATTTTAAATCAGTGGCTGCTACTGCCAACTACCCTGGTACCTCTGACTGCCATGGTTCTTGCACTGCCACAGATTAGGACCAAATGTTGGGGAGAGATTATTAAATGGTAAGGATAAGGGGATAGAGTGATCGCTCTGAAGTAGGGCTAGAGGCAATATAGTTGAGTGAAAAGTAAAATCACAGCAGTAGGCATGTGATTAATATAAAAATCACTTAAAAATTAGCCAGAATATTAGGCTAGAGAAAGAGGAGGGAAAAAAGTATCTTCCCTTCTTCCTAGTCCTGTGACTACTCAGTTAACACAACAGTTCTGAGACTAGAAATGAATTGTAATAAAATAATAACCAAACCTCCTGCCAGACTAGAAGAAAATATAAAACCTTGTAGTTCAGTTTTCACTGATCTTAAAATTTACAACTTTTGATCAGCATCCTGATGATGTTATTTTAATTTTAGATATCTTAGTAAATACAACTCCATAACTTAAGTAATTCTTATTAAGAACTAGAATTGATTTTTAAACACCTAAGAAAAAGCATAAATCCAATAAGCTGGCTTAAATAATACTTTAATTTTTGCTATTTGTAGTGTTATGCTCTTTGCTAAGCAAATTTTATTTTATTCTTATTTATTTATTTATTTTGGAGACAGGGGCTCACTCTGTCCCCTAGGCTGGAGTGCAGTGACACAATCACTGCTCACTGCAGGCTTGACCTACCCTGGCTTAAGCAGTTCTCCAACCTCAGCCTCCAGAGTAGCTGAGACAACAGGCATGCATCACCACAACCAGCTTTTTTTAGTAGAGATGAGGTTTCGCTACGTTGCCCGGGCTGGTCTCGAACTCCTGAACTCAAGCAATCCACCCGCCTCAGCCTTCCAAAGTTCTGGGATTGCAGACGTGAGCCACCACGCCTGGCCTAACAAATTTTAAGATTCTTTTGTTATTCACATGCTTACTGCTGTGGCTTTATTTATTTTATTTTATTTTATTATTTTTTTTGGTTGAAGATGACGTCTTGCCCTGTTGCCCAGGCTGGAGTGCAGTGGCACGATCTTGGTTCACTGCAACAACCTGTGCCTCCTGGGTTCCAGCGATTCTCCTGCCTCAGCTTCCCGAGTAGCTGGAACTACAGGTGCCTGCCACCGCACCTGGCTAATTTGTGTATTTTTAGTAGACACGGGATTTTGCCATGTTGGCCAGGCTGGTCTTGAATTCTTGACCTCAGGTGATCCCCCTGCCTCGGCCTCCCAAAGTGCTGGGATTACAGGCGTGAGCCACTGCGCCCAGCCTATTTTTGACACTCACTATAGTTTTGGTTCTTATGGATTGTCAGATATTACACTGAACAATTGGGACTTTTTTTTTTAGATTGTACAAATAGAACATTTGCCACAGTTAAAATGTGAAGAAAACATGCTATTTCTATTTTGGAAAATTTCTGCAGAATGTTTTTCTAAAAGACAAAGCATGTTTCATTGTTTACTTAAGCCATAAAGGTCCCATTTATATTATTCGAAGGAGGGACTGTAGGGCTTGGGGAATATAAGGTATTTGAAGCAAAGAGGGGTTTAAGAAATAACTCAAATGATTAAGATTTCCAGCATGGAGTTTGTTTAGTGATTTCATCAATCAGTCGCTATTTCTAGATGGAAATGGGTCTAATAATAATGCAAGCTTTAGCATTTGATTATATTTTAGACAAAATAAGTTTAATACCAAAAAAAAAAAAGTTGTCATGTGTTAGCTGAGTTCCATTTAAAGATCCTGGTATTTTTACTTATTAGCATAGTTCTTTCTGCTTCTGTGGGCCTCAGCTATATGAATGTGGTGCTTATTTGCTTTATACTATATTCCATTTTGTTAACTCAACAGAGACCAGACTGCCAACTGCAAAGTAAGTAATGCAATAAATGGGTTAAAAATACACCATGTCAATTTTGTACAGCTAAATTAAATAAAATATATGACTACAGGTTCACAAACCCTTACCTGAAACTTTAACAAAAAATTTTTGTCTGCTTGCTTTTTGTTTTTGAGATGGAGTCTTGCCCTGTTGCCCAGGCTGGAGTGCAGTGGCACGATCTCAGCTCACTGCAACCTCTGCCTTCCGAGTTCAAACAATTCTCCTGCCTCAGCCTTCCGAGTAGCTGGGATTACAGGCACCCACCACCACGCCTGGCTAATTTTTGTATTTTTAGTAGAGACGGGGTTTCACCATGTTGACCAGGCTGGTCTCAAACTCCTGACTTCGTGATCCGCCCACCTTGGCCACCCAAAGTGCTGGGATTACAGGCATGAGCCACCGTGACCAGCCAAAAAATTTTTAAAATTCAGTAGTTTGGGGGGAACAGGTGGTTTTTGGTTACCTGGATAAGTTCTTTCATGGTGATTTCTGAGATTTTGGTGCACCTTCACCCAGGCATTGTACACTGTACTCAGTGTATTGTATTTTGTCCCTCATTTCCCTTCCACCCTACCCCAAAGTTCTCAAAGTCCATTATATCATTCTTATGACTTTTCGTCCTCATAGCTTAGCTCCCACTTACAAGTGAGAACATCTTACCTGAAACCCTTGAGGTCATATGTTAAAAATGTTTCAGACATTTTTTTAAAAAACACGCTGCCTTTCATCATGCATGTAAGATTCCATCAGGGTCTGAGGCAGCACTCTCTAATCAAACATAGTGAATATATTTGCAGTAAAAAATATATTCACATTAAGCGAATTAACGTCACATCATTTCTGGTAGATTCTGCTGCCCAATAAGCATACACTAAATTTATGAAAAATTTAGTGTTCAGAATTTTTGTATTTTGGAATTGTAAAGAAGAGACAGACTATAATGATGTCACAAGGCATCTAAAGCTGCAAAATATTATATTCTTCTCTTGTTATAATATATACTTATGTCCAAAACAAAATATGTATTTTTAAAAGTAGCATTTTTTAAAACAAAATAATTTAAGAAAAGCAATGTGTCATACTTATCCTTTTTTATTAATGTCCTTCTTAGAATCAACAAAGTAGTCTATTATAATTATTGTGTATTATAAATTTTGTATATTATATATTTTAAATATTGACATTTTAAAATCTTGACATTAGACTGAGTGTGGTGGCTCATGCCTGTAATCCCAGCACTTTGGTAGGTCAAGGCTGGTGGATCACCTGAGGTCAGGAGTTTGACACCAGCCTGGCCAACATGGTGAAACCCCGTCTTGATAAGAACTACAGAAAATTAGCCAGGCGCACTGTAGTCCCAGCTACTCAGGAGGCTAAGGTGGGAGAATTGCTTGAACCCAGGAGGCAGAGATTTCAATGAGCTAAGATGGCACCACTGCACTCCAGCCTGGCTAACAGAATGAGACCCTGTCTCAAAAAAAAAAAAAAAAAATTGACATTAAAAAATATTACTCTTTAGTAATGTTTCTAATTAACTCAAAGTACAATATTAAATTGATACCTATCATCATTTGCTTTGCAAATACAGGATTTATTATAAACAGATATCTAAAATTTGCCTTTAAAACTTCAGCCAAAAAAACAAAGGAGGAATAGATGAAATAATATTGGCAAAATACTAGTAATTGTTAAAGCCAGGTGGTAGGGGTTTACTATATCATTCTCTGTTTTTGTGTATGTTTGAAATTTTCCATAATAAAAGTGTTTTTATATATGGATGAACAATTTCCCCTTTAACAGTCCTAATTACCACATAATTCCTTCTCTTTGAACTCAGATTTTCATTCTACTCTCCTTTTATGCTTTTATCTTAATGTAGTTTTTAAGCTTGAAAATGTTATTTTGATCACCCTATCATACTTTTCTGTAACAATAATATCCATATTAATTGAATTATAAAATGACATTTTGTGATCCTAAAGCTCTGAGTGTTAAAATTTCTTTCTGCAGTTTTCAATGAAACAATACCTTGGTACATAAAAGAAGTATGGTACATAAAAGAAGTATAGTACATAAAATGTATGCAATTATTAGAAACAAAAGCTAAATTTTTATTGGAATTGCACCCTTAAGGAGATGGGTGGATCTATTTTTTTAAATTTCAAATTAGGATAATTTTACCTTGATGAATATTACTAGCTGCTAGAATGAGACAAGGTTCAGCATAAATTCCATTCTTTCTTTTTAATATGCATATTTTACATCCTGAGAAACTGTGCTTACATAAATAAGTAGATACAAATGTAAAAAGTTTTGCTGTAGCCATGTCATTTTGAAGTCTTTCCAGGTTATGCAAAAAGAAAACCCACATGATGACTTATTATTAAGTAATTTTTTTCTCACAACTCTAGCATGTAGTTTTAAAAAAAGGAAAAAGTTATTTTTAATATATGTCAGCTGATGTAATGGATTATGTCCTCCTCCAGTTCTGCTGAAAACAAAGAATTGGAAAACCCAGCCAGGCATGGTGGCTCATGCCTGTAATCCCAGAACCTTGGGAGGCTGAGGTGGGTGGACCACTTGAGGTCAGGTGTTTGAAACCAGCCTGGCCAACATGGTGAAACCCCGTCTCTACTAAAAATACAAGAATTAGGTGTGCTCACTTCAACCCAGGAGGTGGAGGTTGCCCTGAGCTGAGATTGTGCCACTGCACTTCAGCCTGGGTGACAGAGCGAGACTCTGTTAAAAAAAAAAAAAGGGAATTGGAAAACCCCTCACTTGCAAAAATTATTGTTACCCTGTCATTAGAATAATTCACTTTCTCAACGCCAACTTTACTACTTCAGTTTTTCCCTTCGTTTTGTACGCTGGAGGTGTTTATACTTGAAGCATTATAGTAAAGTTCAGGATGATTGAGAAATTTGCCTTTCTTTTGTAATGAGGGAGATGAGCCATGGTAAAGATCTCTTGGGAAAGAGTTCACATGAAGATAAAGTCAAGATCTGGCAAATGATTCCCTTGAAATAGCTGTGACTTTCCATCTTACTCTTTTGGTCTTAAAGTGATTTTTTTAATACAAAAAGTTGCAAAAGTAATACAGGCTGCTTGGGGAAGAAAGGTCAACTGAAATAGATGTTTATAATGTCATTTCCTAGGCCAGGTGCCATGGCTTACATCTGTAATCCCCACACTTTGGGAGGCCGAGACGGGCAGAACACTTGAGCCCAGAAGTTCGAGACCAGCCTAGCCAATATGGCAAAACCCTGTCTACAAAAAATACAAAATTTAACTGGGTAACTACAGGCGTGAAACACCACACCTGGCTACTTGAGAGGCTGTGGCTGGAGGGATTGCTTGAGCCCAGGAGGTCAAGGCTACAGTGAGCCACGATCTCACGACTGCACTGCAGCCCAGGCAACAGAGTGAGACCCTGTCTAAGAAATGATAATAATAATGTATCTCTACCCCCAAATATGAATTTAAGTTTAAAGATTGCTCAGAGATTGGGTCAAAGAGCCTAGTCAAAATTAAGAGGCAAACCAAATATAAAATTCAAAGATGTAAAAGGAAGAACAGAGGACCAGCTTTAACCGTGAACACAGGAGAAAGTTCTTCAAAGTATGATGTGAGTTGACAGGGAAAAGTCCCCAAATATTTTTTATCCTTAAAAAATTGAGCTAAGTTCTAAGTGTCCATGTTGGGGGTTAGACAGCTTATTCCAAGTGGCTAGGTGGGAGTAGAAGATGCAACTGTGAATGAAGTGAGCAAATACTGTAGAAGCGAGCCAAGGCCAAGGTGAAAACAGCAAATAGGTGGAGGGTTCACAGCTTACGCAAAATCAAAGGGAGCCAAAAGTAAATTATCAAACTGAGGCAACTGAACCGAGAAGCTGGGGCATAGAGAATTGACAGGCGCAAGTGAATTGGGAACAAATAGGAAATGAATGGGAATTCCAGTGGGTAATTTATCTTCTAGAATCTGAGTACTTGTCTAGACTCTAGAGATCTCACAGATACTTATTTGTATCTTGCTTTCATGAGTGGCCTGGGCTATGGCGCATGGATAGTTTGTCCTGACATAAAGTGCTTTGGTAGAAGAATCCTAACGAGAGTTTTATCCCTTTGGTTTAAAGGATGTGAACAGAATTCTGTTAAAGTGTAAATGTGCCTGAAATAATGAGTTATCAGATCCTTAGCAAGGGTGACACAGAAGCCTTAAAACTAAATGTATAGTGGTGTTTCTGTCATTTGTAAAAACTTATTGTATACTTAAAACTGATTGAAATTTATTATATATAAATTACAGTTCAATAATTTCAATGAGAAAATCAGGTAAACAGAAGATAGCATCTTCAGATGGGAAGAATTTTAACCGTGAGACAATTGGACTACATGGTTTGCAACTCTGTCTCCTTAACTTGATCTTCTTGAGATTTTTCTCAAATCAATTTCTATCCATGCAACACATTTAGGGATGTGCTTTTCTCACTTCTAAAAATGTTTCTGTCAGGCCAGGCATGGTGACTTATGCCTGTAATCCCAGCACTTTGGGAGAGTGAGATAGGCCGGTCGCTTGAGCCCAGGAGTTCAAGACCAGCCTGAGAACATGGCGAAACACAGTCTCTATGAAAAAAAAAAATGCAAAAATTAGCAAGGCGCGGTGGCACCTGCCTATAGTCCTAGATACTCAGGAGGGTGATGCAAGAGTATCACTTGAGCCCGGGTGGTCAAGGCTGCAGTTAGCTGAGATCGTGCCACTGCATTCCAACCTGGGTAACAGAGCAAAACCCTGTCTCAAAAAATATATAATAAAAAATAAAATAATAAAAGTGTTTATCTTTTTTACTTAAAAATATTTTTATGATGATGAAAATAGTTGAAAATTACTAAATTTTACCAAAATTATGATGTTTCTTTACTTTTCCCTGCAACTTTCCCTCCTTAGATGTAACCTTTTTTTTCTTTTTCTTTAATTTTTTTTTGTTTATTTTATTTTAAAAATAGAGACAGGGTCTCACTATGTTGCCCAGGCTGGTCCTGAACTCCTGAGCTCAAGTGATCATCCCACCTCAGCCTCCCAAAGTGCTAGGATTACAAGAGTGAGCCACCACACCCAGCAAGATGTGACCATTTTTAACAATTCAGTTTCTAGCCTGCTATACCTTTCATTGTAAAATTCAGACATACGTTATTTTTGTTAACCATATTGTATCATAACTAATACATTATGCTGCAACTTGCTTTTTTATTCAGTAACATATCACAGATATCCTTCCACTACTTGTACATCTGCTTCATTATTTTAAAAGTGTGAATTATATTCTAATGAATGTGCCACAATTTAATCAGTCCCCAAATGATTAAATTTGTTCTAATTCTTTATAATTTCAACACTGCTGTTAAGAATATTCTCGAACATACGGCTGGGCGCAGTGGCTCATGCCTGTAATCCCAGCACTTTGGGAGGCCGACGCGGGGCGGATCACCTGAGGCCAGGAGTTCCAGACCAGCCTGGCGAACATGGCGAAACCCCTACTCTACTAAAAATACAAAAATTAGCCGGGTGTTTTGGCGTATGCCTGTAATCCCAGCTACTCGAGAGACACGAGAATTGCTTGAACCCGGGAGGTGGAGGTTGAGTTAGCCAAGATCGTGCCACTGTACTCCAGCCTGGGCGACAGAAAGAGACTTTGTCTCAAAAAAAAAAAAAAAAAAAAATTATCAAACATATATCCTGGCCCACTTGGGTGAATATTTGTATAGGAGACATACTAAGAAATAGTCCTGATAGGCCTAAAGGTATGTGTGTCTTGACTTTTTAAAATAGGTGCTATTTTATAGTCCCAAAAATAGTAATAAATATTTTTATAGGTACTAATTCAGAAATCCTGTCCTCCATTGTGATGTTTTGAATTTTTATCTATCTCATAAATAAAAATGGTATCTTTTTTTTTTTTTTTTTTTTTGAGGCGGAGTCTCTCTCTTCGCCCAGGCTGGAGTGCAGTGGCGCGATCTTGGCTCACTGCAAGCTCCGCCTCCCGGGTTCCCGCCATTCTCCTGCCTCAGCCTCCGGAGCAGCTGGGACTACAGGCACCCGCCACCACGCCCGGCTTTTTTTTGTATGTTTAGTAGAGACGGAGTTTCACCGTGTTAGCCCGGATGGTCTCGATCTCCTGACCTCGTGATCCGCCCGCCTCTGCCTCCCAAAGTGCTGGGATTACAGGCGTGAGCCACCGCGCCCGGCTAAAAATGGTATCTTACTTCAATTTGCAGTTCCCCATTCACTAGTAAGATAAAGTGTTTTTAAATATTTACTTAAATATTTATTAGCAATTTGTATTTATGTTCCTAGACTTGCCTGGTCATATCTATGACTATCATTAGCCTTGTCTGTGGGAGCAATTTGTTTATAAGGGATGTGAATCATTTGTCTTATATGTTGGAAGTATTTTCTTTAGGTCTGTGTCTACAATTTGAAGATCAGAATTTTGCTTGGGTACAGAGGAGAGTTAGTATTTAGTTACAAATTGGGAATGTAATGATTAAAATAAACTGTAAAATGCTTCAAAGTCAGAGAGACCTAAATTTGAATCCTCTCTGCCATTGCCCTTGTGATTTCACTCTAAATACTTGGCCTGAGATTTAGTTTCATCTTCTGTTAACTAGGGATAATAATACCTACTGCATGAAATTTTTATTTGATAGGATGTGTATATTTGGCCTGGTTCTATAGATACTTAATAAACGAAAGCTTAAATTATTTTATTCTATATTTTTATTATTATATTCTCTAGATCCTCCAGATCTTGTTTCATCTTAATTTAAATCCAGCTGTTGTTCTGACAATTGAAGAAACACAGTTTTAGAAAAACTGTGATGTATTAGTTGTGAAGGGGATGAGGGTGAATCTGTTATAAGTTTTCCTTTACTATAAATATCTTTTAAAAGGCAGATGGTTTTTTTGTGTGTGTGTGGTTTTTTTTTTTTTTTTTGAGACAGAGTCTCACTCTGTTGCCCAAGATGGAGTGCAGTGGCGCGATCTTGGCCCACTGCGACCTTTGCCTCCCAAGTTCAAGCGTTTCTCCTGCCTCAGCCTCCCAAATAGCTGGGACTACAGGCGTGCACCACCACACCCAGCTAACTTTTTTGTATTTTTAGTAGAGACAGGGTTTCACCATGTTGGTCAGGCTGGTCTCAAACACCTGACCTCAAATGATCTGCCCAGCTTGGCCTCCCAAAGTGCTGGGGTTATAGGCGTAAGCCACTGCACCTGGCCAAACGGCAAACTATTTTAATGTCAAAATATTTCATGTTTAACTATTACCTCAATAATATTATATTTTGATACTGCTACTACAGCATTAAGAAGCACATTATCATCAACAAATATTTCTTATGCACCTAATTTGCACAAGATGAAAGGTGTGTGGAAATTTATATTTAAGTAGTCTTTCGTAAATATAAATGCTTTAATAAGTTTTTCTATTTTATTTTATTTCCTAAGATATTCTGTATGTAATATAGAATTTTAAAATATTTTAATAGAATTTAAAAATATTTAACTGTTTGGCCACCACCACACTTTGCTGGTTTGTAAATTTATGTAACACCTTTGAGGAGCAATTCGGCAATACAGTGTGCTTTGTTGGATCTAAAACATCACTGATGTTGTAGGGGCAGCAAAATTCCACCTCCATCTTCTTAGGGTCCCAGCTGAGTCCAAGAATTAAATTGACATAAGACAGATCAATAGGAGAAAAGCATACAAAATTATTTAATATAAGTTTTAGGTGGCACTGGAGGTATCATAAAGAAACAAAGACCAGAAGAAACACAGTCACTTACTAATGGATAAAGAATAGTAAGTTATGAAGTAGCCATAAATTATTTGGGGAGATAGGAAAGTTAGTTTATCAAGTTATGTGTAAACTTCTCTTGGTCTTGACTTCTTGTCCTTGAGGATAAAGATGTTGCATCTTTCACATGGGAATCTCATCTGCTGCTTTTAAGAAACAGCACAAAGGTCAGAGTACAGCTACTGTTTTTCCAATGCCTTTAACTTAAATAGTCAGTATTTTAACTCCATTTTCCTCCATCGGGAACTTCCCTAGAAGTTTCACATATTAAAAGCTGAGTCGCTAGCTGTGAAGAGAGAAATCAAATGAGTAGCAAAATATCTGCAAAGGGAGAGAAGAACATTAATTGGAACAAGCAGAAGATAACAATTCTAAGTATATTGTCCCAAATCTTAATGGATCAGTCTTAGTTACGAGAATAGTTCAGTCCGGTTAAGCAGTTGTATCTCATATTAGGAGGCAATGTTGTAGGTGGGCTCCCATCTAAGTTAGACCTCTAGATGATGTAAGCAAACAAGTGCTATATAAGAGGCATTTCTTTGGGGGGAAAAAAAAAGGAAAAAGTATAATAGTTGGAGCAAGTTGTAAACCCAATTTTTTAGTCCAGTGGGCAGTCAGTTGAGAAGATGTTTAGATGTTGGGCTCTTAAGCATCTTTAGATAGAGGAGTGAGTACAAGTAGTGGCAATTGTGATGAATTTCCTGGTTTGTAGTCTGAATATCTCTGGTAATGCCATTGGGTGTGCTGATGAACTTTCTAAGTGATCTATATAGCAGCAGGCATGAAAGTTGTTCACACATGATCTCATAGAATGATTTCTCTGAAGTTTATATTAGGTTGTCCAGTTTCAGCTTTCAGGGTCTTAGGAAAAGGGCAATTTTAATTTTTTAGAGATTTCAAGTCAGAAGGATGGGAGAAATTTGGAAATATTAATTTGGAGAGTTGTCAAATATTAGAGGAAACCAGAAGAACTCATGATCTAGTAATATGAGTATTTTGGAAATAGTCATATTAATAACATAACAAATATAGCTCAAAGAAGGGTTAAATATACTCTTTTATTTAACAGTGCATCCCATGTACGTTTAGCATCCCAAATAAGTCTAATTAGTTTAGGATCTCTCTTTTTATAAGGAGAGAAGATAAATGCTTTTCAGACATTTCAGGGTCCCATTTTGAACATTTTTGGCTGGGTGCAGTGGCTCACGCCTGTAATCCCAGCACTTTGGGAGGCTGAGGCAGGTGGATCACTTCAGGTCAGGAGTTCGAGACCACCCTGGCCAACATGGTGAAACCCCGTCTATACTAAAATACAAAAATTAGCTGGGTGTGGTGGTGGACACCTGTAATCTCTGCTACTTGGGAGGCTGAGGCAGGAGAATCCTTAAACCCGGAGGCAGAAGTTGCAGTGAGCTGAGATTGCGCCACTGCACTTCAGCCTGGGCGATAGAGTGAGACTCCTTCTCAAAAGAAAAAAGAAAAGAAAAATTTGATTTCAGAAAGTTGTCAAAAATGTCAAAATGTTTAAACACTTGATTAAAGAGGATCACAATTAACTGTGAAACCATACCAGAGTAACAAAAGATTTTAAAGGCAAATATGGAAACTTAAAAAAGGTTGTAGGGAAAAGCTTAGCTTCTTTAACAGGGCTCAGTTTTTTAAAATTATTGAGACCTGATAAAAGACAACATGAAGCACAAGAAATTATTTTGGTAAAACACAAAATCTTTGTTTTCTAGGCAAATTATTTAAAAGATAAAGTAAAATGGTTTTATAGTTTTCTTATCAACGTCAGACTAATCCCCAAGAAAACTTTGTTCTTTTAATAGAGAAGACCAAATTCTAGTTTTGAGTCAGTTTACTCCTTATATTAAGGCTTATTCTAAAAAATCTTGTAGTAAATTCATTCAATTTACTCAGCTTGATTATATAAGATTTCCTCTTTTGTTCTCTTTTTGACTTTCTGTATCCTTTCAGTTTTTATCCTTTATTCATTGATTCTTTCTGAAACAACCTTTGAAATAGCTCTAAACTAAAACAAAATTACTCTTTCCATAACAAAAATACATCTTTCATATCTTATAACTTTTCTTACCAAAAATATCTTATTTTCCTTGTGTACTTTGTATACAAAGTTGTTTCCCCTATTATTTCTAGTAACTTTGAGTATATACATTAATTAGATTCTTAACTCCTAATGACTTCGGTTTCTGGTGAGAACTCGGAAGCAAGCATTGTCTTTCATAAATCAGTGAATACATTATTTCTTAATTTCTGGAAATATATGCTATCTTATAGCACAATTTGTCAGTGTGGCACAGGACATGTTTATTAATAGACCCAAATATTTTTTGTTCCTCTGTAACAATAAGTCAAACATAAACAAGCTTAAACTTATTTTCAGCAATTAATGTTTGAGTATTATATTTTATTTGGAAATGATCTAGACATTCCATGAATATCCATCATTTCAGTTAATATAACTTAAGGTTTTAAGTCACCAAAAAGATTCTGGAAACTATGTTTAGATAGACATAGCTTATAAAATGTATCAGTGTTGAAAAGTTTATTTGTAAACTGTTATTCTATTTACATTAACATTTATTAATTTACTTTGTTTTAACAATTATACTTGGATTGTTCATGAAAACTTCGTGAGACATTGCATCTCATCATTAACGTATTGTTTTGCTGACCATTTTTATCCTTATCTATATATATTAGGCAAGTATTAAACACTATCGAAATAAAGCACCTACAAAGTTAAACATTCAGCCTTTCCTTTTTCTCTTTTACTGTCATGCTTGACATACATTAGGTAATTTACTTTTATTGTACATTTTATTCTTAGATTGAATTTATAATTTTACAATCTTAAACATATGTAAGATTTTTGATTAGTAAATCCAGGTAGAATAAGTTGTATGCATTATATTTAATGTTGACAATTCTGAAGGTATGCCTGCTTTAATTAAACCACTAACCTTAAACTAGCTTTTTTTTAACCGAAGGATTATCTCAGATCACATGACCTTAAAGAACATTTAAGTTAGTTTTTATTTATCCTGAGATAATATTTTATTTATGTAAGCACTTATTTTCTTGCTTTAAACCATATCTTCCCATAGGTACCAATAGGACAGTTTTGGTGGTTTTTTGTTTGTTTCTGGAATGAGAGCTATCCATAAAAATACTTTTAGTTAAGAAAAAGCAAATCTACTACATAATCTAATTATACCTACTTTAATTTTGACTAAAAACCAATAAGCTTTTTTTATGGCTTAAAATCAGTAAGTCTTTTCATCCTAGATGCAAGAGCATGTTCCAAAGAGGGTGCAAAAGATGCAGTCCACCTCAAGATCCAAAGTTACTCCCAAAAATAGCCTAAGAAAGCCAAGACCTCCATTGTTAACAAGGCATGGAAGGTAGAGACAGTTAAGACAAATTCCCCTGAGAGATGGCATTGTCAGTCACAGTAAGAGACACTTTGTGTTTTTGACTCCTAGCCAGCGGGCTAGCTGAGCTGCCCGATGCAAGCCTAACAACTTGCACCCCCACTGGCTGGCAGAGACCAGAGATAATATTTTCACTAGTCACAAAGCTGAGCTCTCAAGACATAAAAGAAAATAAAAGGAGAATCTTACTGTGAATTTGCTCCTTATAACAAATAATACAAAAGAGAAACAAGGAAAACAAGAACCATTCCTGAATGTGTGGATCAGTGACCAAGGAGTAGCCAGATCCAAATTCAAAAGGGTCACAATTCAAAGAACCAATTGTTACATTTTTCTTCTGCCAATCTGAATTTGGAAAGGAAGGAATAAGGAAAAGTTTTTTGTCTTCCTCTCTCAACCAGACACTATAGACAGAGACCCAGGATAACTGGCTTTGTTAAGAATTCCTGCCTTCTGCCAGCTTTTGTCAGTTCTCCCAGGAGCACCTCCTCAGGCTCCAGACCAAGTGGAGCAACCCAGTCTTTGTTTGTTTGTTTGTTTGTTTGAGATGGGGTCTTGCCTTGTTGCCCAGACTGATTTTGATCTCCCAGGCTTAAATAATCCTCCCACCTCAGCCTCCTAAGTAGGTATTCCCATCTTTTAGATTCCCATCTTTATTCCAAGAAACTGTAGAGATGGAAAAACTCTATCTCCATCCTCTTAGGATCCTGGCTGAGTCTGAAAATTAAACTGACATAAGATACATCATAGAAGAAAAGCACACAAATTATTTAATACAAGTTTTATATTGCACTGGCATCTTCATAAAGACATGAAGACCTAAAGAATCAGTTAAATGTCAGTTGCTTACATACTGAATTGGACAAAGAATAATTGTGAAGATGCAACTAAATTATGTGGGGAGCTTAAAAGATAATAATTATTTTAATGCGTCTGTATATAGTTCTCTTGGTCTTGACTTCTTGTCCTTGAGGATAAGGATGTTGCATCCTTCACATGGGAATTTCATCTTCTGCATTTAAGAAACAGCACAGAGTTCGGAGTGATCTTTTTGCACCTGCTGTTTTTCAAATGCCTTTCATCTAAATAGTCAATAGTCAGAATGTCATTTTTTTTTTAACTCCTTTAATTTTAAGATGCAACTTTATCACTAAGGAAGAAATAAAGCTGCCTATACTTTAACACAATGATTTCTTATCATTTATAATATTTGTTTTATACTTAGTTATTTTAGAATTCTTTAGACATGAATTTTTATTATTTATATTTCTAATGCCTGTATAAAAAGAAAAATACAAGCAAACCACTTTATATTCAGAATCCAAATCTCCGTGTTACTCTTTTACTTGGAGTTGTTTATGTCCACATTTCTCTACATAATTTTGTCTCCTGTGCTATCAAGGATAAAATGTTATGTCCTTCTTTCAGTGGGAGTGGCTAAATCCCAGTAAGTAAGTTTTGAAACATGTGTGTTCTTGATCTTGCCAGAAGGATGTCAATATAAATTTCTCAGGGAATAGCCAAGACTGTTATTTTTTCTTCAAAAGATCCCTTTTGGAGCTTGTGAACCAAAATGGAGGGGGGGTACCGTGATCCAGTTGTTGCTACCAGGTGTACCCACTAAGTTGACACACACGAAGGCAATGAAAACTACTGCCTAGCCAAAAGTGAAATTTGACTTCATGGGTTGTATGTTGCATTACAAATTCAGAGATTTAAAAATTTTTAAAAATGTGCGTCATAGAACTAATGTTGAATAAAATTTTAAATGATTTATATATTTTGATCCTCTTGCTAACAACCATCTTTGCTAGAACAAAAGATTGTTAGAAACAATCTTTTTTTCAATGTAATTGTAGTAACAATGTTACTTATATTTGAAAAGAATATATTCTGTATGTCTGGCTATAGGAGAATGGTTAAATAAGATGGGGTAGATTCACACAGAATGCAAAACAAGTGTACAGATTTGTATGGTTTCAATTATATGTATTAAAAAATGCCCAAGCCTTATGTTTGAAAAAAAGATATGAAGAAAACACATCAACATGTTATCTTTATTTGTGTTTGGCATGGTTTAGTATTTGTTTTTGCTCTTTACCTTTCAGTATATTTTAAAATTTTCTTTTCAATTTTTTTAATTTCTAAAAGTATATACTACTTTTATTGTTGATTTAATATTTTTGATGTTGTATTATTATTAATGAAAACCACAACCCCATATCATATAATACAGTTTTAGTTATCTAGATTTTCCATTGTTATCATATGCTGCAGGAATTTAAAAACCTTGTAGATAGGAAAATATTTGTCAGGATGTTTAATACGTGTATTCCTTTCCAAGATCTTTAGCTGGCTACAAAGTGTAATTCTTTCAGAAACTTAGAATATAACATTTCAGTCTGAAAACATCATTGCAAATTAATTAGTTCAACTGCCTTTTTAATTCCAAGCATTCTTCTGTCTCTCCATGATTTAGAAATAGCAAGGCATGTTACTAAAGTATCACCTGCTTAGTCCTGTGAATGCGTAAACAATACAGATTTATCTAAAATAAATTTTGTCTTTAACTTTCCGATGACATTTTCATTAGCTCAGTTCTAGTAACTACTCTGTTAACATTATCACCTTTCTTGTGTATAACCCTAGATTATATTTTGCAAAACAGTAACCATGTGTTTCAGATAATTCTGATTTCAAATCAGTTATTTTATCCCTGTAAGTACATTAATCTCATTTTGTGCCTTGGAAATTCCAAATCCAAAAGTCATTGAAAGGGAAAGAAATATGAGGTTTGCTTTGAAATTAAGATAGCTAAATTTCTATCCTGGCTTTGGGGAATGAGGCAGTTTTATGAATTTTAAGGGTTTTAGCAACATCCATATTCAAACACAGATATGGAAACACATATCAAAGTTTAAGAAAATGTTTCTTTTATTTACACTGTATTATTCACATTAATGTTGCCTCCCATAGTATCTGAAATAACTAAACAATAGTATTTTTCACATGTATTCAGTTAAGGAAAGGATGTCAGAATCCATGTGGTATTGGAATATGGGATCATTTGACTTTGTCATCTTAACTTTGTCATATTATCTAGCAGTGCTACTTGGAAAGTTAGTTATATTCTCCCAAACTTGGCTTCCTCAGTTGTAAAATAGTAAAATGATAATGTTTACCAGCGCAAATAACAGGCCTTTGGGTGGATCACTGCAATTTCCCTTAACTACAGCTTGATAAAACATTTTCTCTTTATAGTCTTATCAATTCATATTCTTTTGTTATTTCACCTCTGATCTAGAAATGCTGGAGAGGATACAGTCCTTCCAGGCCTTGTGATTCTTCACAGGGTGCTGTATTACAAAACAGAAACATGCCTCATGAGTAAGATAAAGGTTTCCAAACTGGTTTTGCCAAGGAAGTGTTTGGGGATACTTTGTGTGTGCCATCTGTAGTTGCAGATACTGCAAAGTCAAAAACACTTGTAAACATAGTGGTCAGGGCCCTGTCTTGACTCTGAGAATAGCTGTAGGGAGATTCTTCATAGCCATAACTCAGCATGTATTGCTGCCTTTAAATGTGTAAGAAGTGAGTATAACCCCCAGATAACTAACATCTTATACATAGAGCTTAAGAGTGAAAGTTGTAATAGCTTGCCAAGCTCACTCAGTGGAAATAAAATTATACTATGTAGTTTTCTTTTAACCTGTGTTTTTCTTTGATGGAAATACGAACTTTCCCCAGATGTGCCAATGCCAACAATAGAATGAAAAAATAGCCAGGACAAGCTGCTGCTGAATAATGTTTTGGGTCATAAGGAGTGTCAGAAATCACTCTGATGTCTCCCCATCTATTAGATAAGCCACTGAAAGCTATACTTTACCCAACTCAAATCATTGCCAGTAGAAAATATTTTAGAAGTGGGAAAAGAAAATGCTTGGTTTTGCAAAATAGTTTACTTTTAAATCTTATTTTAAGTGTTGATTGACCTTGGCTTCAGGATTCACATGAATCCTTTTTTATTTCAAAATGTTTCATGCATCTCCTCCAGCACCCCCCAACCCCTAAAAAGAAAGGTTAAGAAACATTGGTCCCATCTGAATAGGGGCACCCTGTCTGACTGGGAGTTGATTTTCCAAGTCAGCAGAACCGAGGGAAATTATCTGGAAGCGATGCTGCCTGCATTGGCAGCCTGTACCGAGAGGGCTGGACCCACTTCAGAGTCTGATTATACCAAAGACAAAGAATTGTTGGCATCATCAATTCCCTGAACAAGCAACAAGTGGGCATTCCATTCCAGGGTGGACCGAGTGACCTCATGATCCTTCCCCAACTGTGAGAAAGTTACTTGTAGCTCAGCTATTAGGAAACAAAGAAAGTTTTATATTTTGTGAAAACCGTAGCTTGACAGAGATCTTATTTGGTCAAGAGTTTTATTGACTGAGAAAAACTAAAAATGTTTTAAAGTACGCTTTGTTTGAAATATTAGATATATCTATATACTCAAATTTTTTTTTAATTTATTAAACACTTATTAAGCATTTGCTGTGTGCCAGGAACTTTGTTAGGTATGCAAAGTCCAAAAATGAGTAGGACATGCTGTCCTCAAGGAATATGCAGTTTAGTGGACAGACATTTACGTATTAGGTATGTTATATATAAGACAAGTTCAGTCTCTCTGATCATTAGAATAACGTCTACTAACACAAGGAGGCGGAGTGATACAGAGGAAATATCAGGAATTTAGAATCCCAGAGACCCGGTTTTAAATGATGACTCTATGGATGTTAGCAAACCATGTAAATTTAAGTTATTTGGTCTCTCTGAGTCTCAGTCCCTCATCTTTAAAATGAAGCTATGACATTTTTCTGATTGTGCTGATGTAAGGATTAGACATATTATTTGTAAAGGGTTTAGCATACTCCCTGGCCCAGAGTGAAAGATCAGTAAAGTGGGTCTTGTATTAATCCTATTACTTTAATAACAATAATATTGATTAGTGACTCCTCCTAGGGTAGGCAAAGTAAATGTCTAGGAAAAAAGTTCTCTAAGCCTTGATTAAATACCTTACTTTTGAAGAATACATTACTTTTCTATATTTACTAAGGGCAGAGTGTTAACTAAAAAGATAGCATAAATTCAGACAGATATTGTATTTCCAAAAACAAACGTAGTGTCAATGTGAGGCAGTAAGGGTTAGAGAACTAGACTAGGAGTTCTGGCTCTGGTTCGAACTCTGCCTCATAGTGACTGAGAGAAAGTTAGGTAAGCCTGTTAATGGAATAGGGCCAAGGACCTTGGGAGTTGTGGGGCCTTGGGAGAGGCCATCAGCAGCCTCAAGCGCCATCCATTCTGAGTGAAATAGTGTACCTGCTATGCAATGGTGTCTACAAAACCAGTTCTCCAGCTTTGTGGCCAGGTTGCCATGCCAACGCCCTACCTGCACAGAAGATCTGGGGCTGCCACCATCATCCAACTTTTACAATCTTAGTTTCTTCTTCTATAAAATGAAAATAATGCCGGTCCAGCTACTTTAAAAGGTTAGTTGAGAGGATGAAATTATATACATGCAATTATTTAAATAAACGATACCTTTTATTAATGTTTCTCAACTGCTAACCTACCTGAGTCTATGTCACTGGGGGGTGGGGGGAGCTGCTTGTTAAAAGAGCAGATCCCTGGGTCCCATCCTAGACCTGCTATATGAGAATATTTGAGAATTGAACCTAGGTTTCTGCGTTTTAAACATGGCTCTCAAATGATTCTTATACACAGTGAGTTAGAGAAATTTTACCTCATTCAAATGTGTTATATAGTTATGACTAAAATATTGGATTGCATGCGGAAAGGGATTACCTTCAGAACTAAAGTTTGGAAACAGTAAGTGACCTGCCCAAGGTTACTTATGAGGTGGTAGAAAAAGGGCCCCAATCCAGTCATCTGTAAATCTAGCTCTCCTTCTACAACATCAAGTTGTTTTTTTAAGAAAGGATTATATGAATGAAAAGAGACAGCCTGATTAAAAAAGCACCACTTCCATGCTAGACAGGGGCAAGCAGTGGTGGTTCTGAGAGCTTGGCAGGGATGATTCTCTAAGGATCAGACTAAAAGAACAGCACCTGGTGGATCTCAGCCCCTGGCTGCTACTTCCTTTTTGTGTTCTCCTCTAGAACATGTGTTCCCCGGGGCAAAGGAGCAAATACTGAGAAAATGGGGAAGTTCCACTTCATGTACTCTTCTAAGACTTCAACCTCAGTAGCTTAACTTTCCATCACAGATCCCAAACTGTGTGCCTTAGCACCCTCAATGAACTCACGGGGGATCACAGTGTTATTTGTAAATTCCAAGCTCAAAATAGTTCAGTTTTAAAATTAGTTCATGCTAATCCTCCTGTAATATTTTCGTGAGGTTGGGTTTTCAGCTGTTGCTGAAACAAAAGCAGTTGCTGATAAAAAGTAGTTACCCTTAGAAAATCCATGTGTACGCAGAAACTGAGGGTGGTGGTGTCTGAGGTTTGAGAAGTTGTCCAATCCCCAGCCAGCACACATATCCCCTCAGTAAGTAATTGAGGCCCTTTAGGAGCAAAATGACAGTATAATTTTTTCTTTTATTTATGTATCTGATTTTTTTCAAATGGCCATTACTTTGATAAGACATATGTATTTATTTGTCAAATTAAATTGGCCCTAACTTCCTAATAAACCTAACTATTAGGTATTTCTTTTCTCTCTCTCTCTCTCTCTTTTGAGACAGAGTCTCACTCTGTCATCCAGGTTGGAGTGCAGTGGCGTGATCTTGGCTCACTGCAACCCCCACCTCCTGGGTTCAAGCCATGGTTGTGCCTCAGCCTGTGAAGTTGCTGGGATTACAGGCATGCACCCCCATGCCCGGCTAATTTTTGTATTTTTGGTAGCGACGGGTTTCACTGTGTTGGCAGGCTGGTCTCAAACTCCCAACCTCAGGTGATCCGCCCACTTCGGCCTCCCAAAGGGCTGGGATTACAGGTGTGAGCTACCGCACCTGGCCTATTAGGTATTTCTTTTGGCCTGAGGCATATGATAAAAATACTGAGACACTAAGTGTATCACAAAGCCATGTATTTTGGGAACTTTTGCTTTGGAAGGGAAGGAGTTGGGTGGGGGTAGTGTGGGGAAGAATTTCTTTAAAATTTTAAATGCATTTCAACAATTTTTTTTCAAAGAGAAAACACTCATTTCTTCTAGCATTGGAGGTAGCAATCAATAAGCTGATGGCCCAGACATTCTGGGTCCTCTTAGCTGTAACAGAATTACATGGGGCTTAGGTTGCCCACCTGTGCTCAGCTATTTCTTCCTGGCAATAAGAGATAGAATTGTTCCTGACTCATCTGTGATCTATCCCAAACCTTTCCCAACTTCTTGGTATGCACCTCAGACAAAGATTGCTTGCTTCAGCCATAACTGATTGGAGGAAGCAAAAAGAAAAGGAAATGCTGCCGCCATTCTCCCCTCTCCTTGCCATCTTCTCAGTACAGATGTAGAGGAATCAAGTTTCATGGTCTTGAGGTTACTCAACATAGAGATTATCTAGCATTTACTACATTTCTCTTTCTGGGACTTTGTCAGTCAGTTTACAGAAATGTCTTGCAATATTTTTCAAGAAACAAAAACAAGCCAGGGAAGAATTTATTTCATTTGTCCAGAATCCACCACTGAATGGAGAGAGGCTGCCATGGGTGGGAAATGTGAGGCGCTCAGTGCAGTTGTGTAGAGGATGAACGCTAACTTCTTGGCTGTCTTTCTGGCTTCTCATTTTGTGAAATGGAGATAATAATGCCTACCTCAGGGGGGTTTTAAAAGGGCTTAATATATGTAAAGCAAGTGATAGCACAGTTCTCAGCGTTTTTTAAATGTCCAATAATCTCATAGTAATTACATGTCTTTTGAAGATTAGTTATCAAACTTTCCTGGGCCTTAGCTTTCATGTTGAACTCTACCTTGTAAGTAAGTGTATTTGTTTTTGTTTTGGGGGGTGATTTTTTGTTTGTTTGTTTTTTGTTTTTCTTTCTTGTTTTCTTTTTTTTTTTTTTTTTTTGACAGAGTTTTGCTCTGTCGCCCAGGCTGGGGTGCAGTGGCGTGATCTCAGCTCACTGCAACCTCTACTTGGTGAGTTCCAGTGATTCTCGTGCCTCAGACTCCTGAGTAACTGGGATTCCGGACTTGCACCACCAAACCTGGCTAATTATTTTTGTATTTTTAGTAGAGACAGGGTTTCGCCGTGTGGGCCAGACTGGTCTTGAACTCCTGGCCTCCTGTGATCCACCTGTCTCAGCTTCTCAAAGTGCTGGGATTACAGGCGTGAGCCACTGCGACTGACCAGGTACATGTATTTGTAATATCAAGAAGCAGAGCTTACATAATGTCTCAAGCTTCAAGAAAGACAACTTTGTCTCTACCGTCTTCTAAAATGAACTATTTCGGCCACTTGTTGCTTGGCTTCCTGCTGCATCAGGAATGGCTTGGGAGATGGGACATCCTGTGGACCTTACCCTGCACTGTGAAAGAGTTGGCCAAAAGCCTCCCTTCCCACATGTAGTTCTCTTCCATCCTCGCCCCACAGTGTAAGTTATGGAGAAGTCATTTGCTTTCCATCTCTGCTCTCCGTTACAAATAAATACTCAATGCACACTTTCTCCAGCACATTTCTGGGATATTTTCTTCTGTGTCTTGGCTCACACTCAAAATTTATCTTTTCCCTTCTCTCTCTTTGCTCTCTTTATCCAAAAGTTACGCATTTCTTTAATGATGCTTTTTCTGATCCATCCATCTTAATGGATTCTTCCTAATCTGAAATCTCTTCACACTTATAGTCATTTAGCACATATAATATATAGTGCAGTGTCTTTCCCATTTTTTTTTCTGTTTATAGTTCATCTTCTGAGTCACATTCTCAGCTCCAGTTCTGGCTGTGTGACACTCTGCAAGTTGGTCTCCTTGAGATTCACTTATCTCAGCTGTTAAAATCCAGGATAACCTGAAATGTCTCTGCCTTTTGTATCCCTGTTGCACAGAGCCTTGAAAGTAGTAAATCTCAACAAACACTTCAGATTGATTACAAGGGCTCCCTGTGTATGTTATAGACTTGAAAATGCACAGATGGAAGATACGATCTAAAATGTTAGCTATTATTCTAAATTAATTCTATTCATCTGTTGAGTGTGTTATTTCCCTCAAAACTGACTTTGTTACACTGTGTTTTGCTAAAATTAAGTAAAAGCCTCTTTTTTATATTCTTAACATATGTTAGATCTAGAGGAAGAAATAAGAGATTATTAATCCTCTTGATGAAAGGCTCTAACATGCTATCAACTAGAGGGTCAGTAAACAATAACTACTATTACAGATAACATATATCCAGTGCTTCCAATGTGTCAGGCAGTGTTCCATGCTCTTTAAATATATTAACTTATGTAATCTGCAAAATAACCATACAAAATAGGTAGCATTCTTATTCTTTCTTTATAGATGGAGAAACTGAGACAGCATTTATGAGACTTCCCTAAACTTAGGTCTAATGTGGTAGGCTGAATAATGGTTTCTCAAACATGTTCATATCCTAATCCTCAGAAACTATGAATGTTACCTTACATCTTAAAAGGGACTTTGCAGGTGTGATTAAATTAAGGATCTTGACATGGAAAGATTCTCCTGTATGTACTATCCACGTAAGCCCAATATAATCACAAGCATTCTTAAAACAGCGAGGCAGGAAGATCAAAGATGATCAAAGAAGGAAATGGGCCAGTGGAAGTCAGAGTGATGCGCTTTGAATGTGGAGTAACAGGGCCGTGAACCAAGGAATGCACGCCATCTCTAGAAGCTGGGCAAAACAAGGAAATAGGTTCTTCCCTGGAGCCTCCAGAAGGAATGCAGCTCTAGCAATGCTGTGGTTTTATCCTAGTAAGACTCATTTTGGACTTAAGGCCTCCAGAACTGTAAGAAAATTAATTTGAGTTGTTTCAAGCCACTAGGTTTGTGGTCATTTGTGACAGCAGCAATAGGAAACTAATACAACACAAGTATATTTAGTTCTAAGGGACTTTAGTCTGGAAGTAGAACAGGCTGAAAAATGTACTTTTTGGAAATGCTAAAAGAAATGACTTACTAAAAAGCGATAAACTTAAGGGATTCTAGCCAAGCAAAAGAGCTCCACTTGAGGAGTCATTTCCAGACCTTGCTCTGTTACTGGCTAGCTCTCACGCGGAACAAATCACCTCAGCTCTCAAAGCGTAGTTTTCTCATCTTTAAAATGAGGATAGTGGCTGGGCACGGTGGCTGATGCCTGTAATCCCAGCACTTTGGGAGGCCGAGGCAGGCAGATCACTGAGATCAGGAGTTTGAGACCAGCCTGGCCAACGTGGTGAATCCCCATATCTACTAAAAATACAAAATTATCTGGGCGTGGTGGCGGATGCCTGTAATCCCAGCTACTTGGGAGGCTGAGGCAGGAGAATCTCTTGAACCTGGGAGGCGGAGGTTGCAGTGAGCTGAGACAGAAGCCACTGCACTCCAGCCTGGGTGACAGAGCAAGACTCTGTCTCAAAAAAAAAAAAGAAAGAAAAAGAAAAAGAAGAAGATAGTGTACTGGTGTAACTAGGTCATTTCTGTGAAAGTTATTTGAACAGGTAATATATATGTGCTGATAGTACAGAGTTGAAAAAGTTTACATGAAAAGTTGTTCTCTCACTCCTTGTCCTTCAGATGTCCAAGTCCCCTTCCCAGAGACAATAGTTACCCATTTTCTTATGTATTCTTCTAGAGATTTTCCATGCATTTACAAAGGTATACATATGCATATTATTTTTATTGTACAAATGATTGCACCTTAAACATATGGTCCTGCACTTTGCTGTGAAAATGACAAATAACTTGGGGATTATTCCATGTGATTTCATATTAGTGTATACTGTGATTCATCATTCTTTTAAATAGCATATTCCATTGTTTCTCTTTACCAGACCGTATTTCACCTGTCCTCTGTGGAGACATATAGATTATTTCTGGTCTTTTGCTAATGTAAACAAAGCTACAATGTATATCTTGTGACATGTTACTTTGTATGTGTTTCAGTATATCTATAGAGTAAATATATGAAATTCTGGGGTTAAAATATGTATTAATTAAAAATTTTAATATTGTCAAATTGTATTCCCAAGTGGTGTATTCTGGTTGTCTCTTGCTATATATCATACTACTGCATACTTAGTGACTTATTATTATCTCTCACTGTTCTGGGGGTTGATGGGTTCAGCTGGGTGGTTTCTGCTTAATGTTTCCTATATACCTGCATTTGGATGGTTGCTGAGGGAAGAGTCATCTGAAGACCTTTCACTCACATATTAAGCACCTGGGCTAGAACAGCTAGGGAGTGATAACAAAAAATTTTCAGCCAGCTTTTATTTACCTTAAATAAAATACCTGCATCCCCACCAGCATGTCCCAGACATATCACAGAAGCTGTGAAAAGCCACAGACCTAAAGAGGCCATGTAGAGAGGAAAAGTGGCCAGGTAATGTCTGTGGACAGATGATCAACAACCAGAAGGACTTCTTCAATGCCCTGTGTAGAAAAATCCCTAAACTATGACTCATCAGGAGGTGAGGTGACAAGATGTAGAAACCCTCAATATAACTTTCTGCCAGCCCTGCAGAATAAGGACTGTGAATATAGAACATTAAATCATATTTCTTATTCACCAGAGGTGGTAGACTTCATTGGTCTACATACACTCTGCTCTAAAATATAGAAATATTTCCATTTATTCAATAAGTGTTTTATTTAGTACATTTTTTTTGCTAGTCACTGAAATAGCAGACATAGTTTCTACTTTTGTGACTCTAACAGGCCAGGAATTAAATGAATCATCATAGTATCACCTACTTAGTTACAATAATGAAAAATACCATGAAGGACAAGCAAAAGGTGTGATGAGGCTTTATAACAGAGACCTAATCCAGGAGCTCAGGTAACCTCTTTGACAAAATGATATTGAGGGAGAGAGGCAGCTTTTCAGAAAAAGTGTCCAAAGAGAGGTACACTTTTTACAATTTTGAAGTCGATGAGGACAGTGATGGAGTTGGACTATGTTTCATAAGAAGTTGTTGTGGAAATAAAGAACATATTTTTACTTTTGAATTAAAAGGTTTAACCGCTAAAAACTAGAAATTTTAGTTTAGCAAATGAATATGGAAGAAAATAATACAAGTGTCTTGCAAAAAATGCATCTACAATAATTTTTTAGTGATTGTTCTAATAGCCCAAATTCAAAACTGCCTAAATATCCCACAATAGTGAATTATTTAAATAAATATGGTACAAAACCCAGTAGAGAACTATTCAGCTTTAAAAATGTGGTTGTAGGTAATTTATTAATTGATTATATGAAAAAGAGCTGAAAACAATAATATCCTATTTTATGAAAAAAATTTAATAAAGAGATATATGTTGACATAGGAAATCAGATAACTAAGATTACTTCTGAGCAGTAAGGTCATTTTCATTTGGCACGTCTGAATTTTCTAGTTTTTCTCCAAAGTTTTGTACCAAGGGAAAAATGATAAAAGTACATTTTAATTTTAAAAAGTCATTAAACCTGTAATATTTTGGCTGGATATAAAAAGTCTTGGTGAGAGGGGGCATGGGACTGGGGAAAAGAAAGTAGTAGCTGGGGAGGACTTATGTCCATGTTTATATTCAACACTTTCCCTGAGAACAAAAGAGACTTTTTAACCTTCTGCTAAAAGGCAGAATCAGAATAAAAGTATGATGTACAGCAGGAAATTCCAGTTCTGAAGACAGAAGAGTTTCTCTGGCAGAAGTAGAGACATCCAATGGGATGAGGCTGCCTGAACACAGGGTGGGATCCCCTTCCCGCTATGTGAACAGCACAACTGCCCAAGAAGGCACAGGGATCAGAGGTGGCATGAGGGACTTCTGTGTAGGTGAGCGTTAGACAGTTACTCTGGAATTCCTTCCAGATTTTACGTCTGTGATTTCATGAATTTCAACACCTCCTCTCAGGCCTTGCACATAGCCATGTTTGGGGTGTCTTGAGGCTCGTATTTACTGGCTCTTGTCTGGGAAAGTAGAAAGGAATGCCTGGATCTCTTATTTTTATTATGTTTTAACTTCTTCACTAGAAATCAGGCTTGTGAAAAAATATGTGATGTTATTATTTTAATTTTATTTACAGGCTCATTTGATTCAATTATTCCCATGAAAACTAGTTCTGTCTTTTATTTTTGTTCAAAATCTGTCAGCCCCAGGACATGGCAAAGGTTTACTGTCTTTTAAACATCTCATCTAATCTTTTTAAAGAACAGCTTGAGTCCAAAGTTCATGGCTTTTGGCCATAAGGAGCGGCGACAAAATAGAGGTCTCCCTTGCTTATAAAAAAGGCATCTATTGTAAGAAGTATACTTATAAGAAGTTCACATGTAATAATGATACAGATTTAAAGGTGGAGAATCTCCTGAGGTTCAGATCTTGTTCCTGTGGTTACTCTGCTGTCTGACCTGCATAGACTCTCCCACTGAGAACTATGTGCTGAAGCACATTTCATGCATCGTGTTCTAATCTTTATTCCTCTGTTCCATCTTGGACCATTGCAAAAAGCATGAGCCATTTTGGAGCTACATTCAAAGAAGTGTATGTGTTATTTTGACAGTGGCGCCACAGAGACGAACCATTTATACTTGCTCCAAATACCGTGAAAAGCATGAGAGCTAATGCATTCAGTTGCTTTCATTTTCTAGGAAAATAATGCTGTTAGTTTATTTAGAAGCCCCTCACACAGCACAATGGGATACAAACTGCTGTTTTGTTTGCCAGCAGGGTGGACGCTTTTAGAATACAAATTAGGTGCTGAGCTCCCCCTAGTGACAATAATATAGGTACATTTAAGTACTTTAATACCTTTGCATATTTTGCAATTCAATTCAATTTTGTTTAATTCTGTTAAGTTCAGTTGCTTTCATTTCCCTTTCATTTTATATAACAGGTATTTATCAAGTCAGAAATTTTGCTAAGGAAACATTTAGTAAAACTATAATTCTAAAGGATCACTAAAAATAGAAATTACAATAACTGAAAATATTTCGTGTGAGTACAGCAGAGTGTGAAAAAGACAATATTCAAGCTCTATTAGTTTGCTTTCTTGACTGCCATCTCCTCAGTCTCGCCACTCCACCCCAGCTTCTGGTAACATTCATTTTACTCTCTGTTTCTATGTGTTTGTCTTTTTTATACTCCATATATAAGTGAGATCATAAATGAGGTATTTGTCTTTCTGTGTCTGGTTTATTTCGCTAAACATAATGTCTTCCAAGTTCATCCATGTTTTCACAAATGACATGATGATAGGATTTCCATTGTGTGGAAATTTTCCTTATAATTCATAGAAGATTATAGGTCATTGAGTATGACTTTAGCTATGAGATTGTCCTATTGGGCCTTTATTGTGTTGAGGTACATTCCTTCTATACCTATTTTTTGAGAGTTTTTTTTCCTAATCATTAAAGGATGTTGAATTTTGTTGAATAACTTTTCTGCATCTGTTGAGATTATCATATGGTTATTGTCCTTTATTCTGATGTGATATATCACAGTTTTTGATTTGCATATGGTGAACCATCCTTGCATCCCAGGGATAAATCTCACTTGATCAAGGTGAATGCTCCTTTTAATGTGCTGTTCAATTTTGTTTGCAAATATTTTGTTGAGGATTTTTGCATCCATGTTCATCAGGAATATTGGCCTGTAATTTTCTTTGCTGGTCTTTGGTATCAGGAAGACGCTGGCCTTGTAAAACAAATTTGGAAGTTTCCCTTCTCTTCAATTTTTTGGAAAAGTTAGAGTGGTACTGGTATTAGTTCTTCTTTAAATGTTTGATAGAATTCAGTAATGAAGCCATCAGTGGAACTTGTTTACACTTTATATCACTTAATCTTCACAACCCTATGACATAGTTACTATTTTCATATTATAGATGTCACAACTAAGGTACAAAGAGGTTAAGTAACTTTTCTAAGGTTACACAGCTGGAAAGTGACAGAACTAGAAGTTTGAACCCAAGGAGTAGAATGCCAAAACCTTTGCCACTGACCTTTCTTGTTTCCCCCAAATAGTATTTCACTGAGTTCCTTAAGAAACATTTTATTGAATGCTGTCAGTATGCTAGCCTTGTGGTGGGTTCTGTGGATACCTTGGTGTGTAGGACTGACTATAATGATGGAGGCCAATAGATGGTTACGGAGCAGTGTAATAGGTGGTGGTAGAAGTCAACATAGGAGCTTAGAGAAGAGACTGGCTAGAAAAAGCTTCTTGTAAGTGATAACTGACTTGAACTCTGGTAAGTGTGTAGGGATCAGAAGCTGGATGTCTGAGGGACTGGAGGCTCTTGGAGAGCAAATTTGCTGAGATAATGAAAGTGATCAACATGATGTCAGGGACTGGGAGAAGAAAGGGAAACTGCAAAGCTGCACAGGCCAACACTGGATATCAAAGAGTCTCTTTATTTAATATTTTTAATGTTTTCTTGTTTCTGTAAAAATGAAACGTTCATTTTTTGATAAGGGTTTTGATATTGTATGTATTAAAATAATACATACAAGCACAAAGAAAAAAATAATCATCTGAAATTTTTCACTCTGAGATTACACCTGTTGACATTTTATTGAACATCCAGTAACTTTATACATATATAAACATACATATACCCATATATGTGGGAGTATGTTTATAGTTTAGAAAGTGGGATCATACTCTGCATGCTGTTCTGTAACTTCCTTCTATTTGTATGTTAGTGATAAGAATCTTGGACTTTATTCTGAAGAAGGGTAAGTGAAAAATTTTAAACATGATAGTAACAATTATATTTGTATGTTATGAAAAAATATTATAACAGCATTGTATGGTAGGAATTTGAGGCTCCTGGTGGTGGAAAGACTAATTAGGAGACTGTTATGGGGACCCAAGAAAGAAATGATGACATAGACCCAGGCAGTGGCAGTGGGATGGAAAAAGGGGATGGGTTCAGATAATGTGGACGTAAGCTCAGTTGCTTCTGTGGCTGTAGAGCCAGGGTTGTCAAGCAGTGGGAGATGAGAGGAAAGAGAGATATCTTCAATAACTCCCAGGTTGCTGGTGCAGGACCATGTGTAGGTGTTAGTGATGCTGACTAAAGTTTAGGGTGCCTGCGGAATAGCCAACTTGTGACAGCAGGTAAGCATTTAATATGCAGATGTGAAGCTCAAGATAGAGGTCAGAGCTGAAGATAGAATTTTGAACATCATCAGTGGTTAAAACCACAAAAACTGAGGACTTAATAATGAGAGACATCAAAATGTACAGGCCAGGGAGAGGACTTTGAGTAGGGACTTTGTTTGGGTCAGTGTTGTATCCTCAGACATCCCCTAGCACATAGTAGGCTCAAAAATGTTTCTTTAATGAATAAATGAATAATAATAATAATAAACATTCTATTTCAATATGAACTCTTCTAATTGTGGCAGCATAATATTTCATTGAGTAAATACAGCACAATTTACATATCTATTTCCTTATTGTTCTAGTTATCAATGGCTCCGTAACAAATTGCCCCAAATTTTAGTGGCATAAAACAAAAACTATTTTTTTCTGCAAATAGATCCTGTGGGTCGGGAATTTGAAAGGACCACAGAAGAATGGCTTGCCTATTCTCTCTGGGACCTCAGCTGGGGACATTTTAAGGCTGGGATGACTTAATGGGTAATGCTGAAATCATCTGAAAGCTTGTTTGCCTACATATCTGGTTCATGCTGGCTGTCAGTTGAGACCTCAATTGGAGCTGTTGATGTAACATCATGGATTTCAAGAATGAGTATCTCAAGAGAACTGGGAAGAAGTTGTATGGCCTTTTATGATCTGGCCTAGCAAGTCAAATGGTCATACTTCTGCATAGTTACAAACCCACACAGATTCAAGGGGTAGAAACATAGACCGCCACCTGTCAGTGGGAGGAGTGTCAAAAGTCAAAGTCACATTGTAAGAAAGCGTGTGGGATGAGAGATACTGTTTGGAAAAATACACTCTGTCACAGCTCTTCTACCTGTGTTCTGCACTATTTGTCAATGATCATAGCCTTTTATCTATATCTCTCTTAACCACCATGTCACAATATTGACAACATTAAGTAGACAATCAGCTAAAACCACTAAATTGTTCCCAAATGAACTGAGAACCCGGCTACTTCCCTTTCATCTCATACATGCTTTTAAACACAAACTTTGCATTAATTACAATTAAATATAATTATCATTCAGTAAATTTCTAATGAGTCTCTGTCATTTGCTGAGTATTGTTCTTGGCAATGGGGATAGGCTGAATATGACACAGAAAATGTTTTATTCTTTCAAGAAGTTTACAATCTAGAGGGATAATTAGAAATTTCTATATGAGGTGATGGAAATTTATATTAGCTTACTTTTCTAACCATCAATCACTGGTAAGATATAATTAGTTTTTAGAGTACAGTATCATTAAACAATAATTTAATGGCTTTCTAGACACAAGACATATGATGCCACTGGCATTCCCCGATCTACTAGTCTGATGACCTCTAAAAACAGGAAATGAAATGATTGAGGCATGACTTGTGCTTCATCAGTTCATATGGACTTGGAATGATCACTGCTTCCCTTTTTTCCAACTCTTTTACTTATTGTAAATATCTTAACAATCTTAAACATCTTTATTAGTGTTTAGTGGCCATTTTTATTTTAATTTTTATGGGTTTGGAACTCCCTAGAATCTCCCTGAAGACATTAAACATACTTATTTCAGCACCTTATTCTGTGCCCTATATTGCATTTTCCCAGGTTGTAGTTTCTGATTATTGAGTTTGTTGCTTCTCTGTACATCTTCTTCTTCTTGTTTTGCTTTTTTTTTTTTTTGAGATAGAGTCTTGCTCTTGTCACCCAGGCTGGGGCAGTGGCACAATCTTGGCTCACTGCAACCTCCGCCTCCCAGGTTCAAGCAATTCTCCTGCCTCAGCCTCCTGAGTAGCTGGGATTACAGGTGCTCACTACCACACCCGGCTAATTTTTGTATTTTTAGTAGAGACGGGGTTTTTCCATGTTGGTCAGGCTGGTCTCAAACTCCCGACCTCAGGTAATCCGACCACTTTGGCCTCCCAAAGTGCTGGGATTACAGGCGTGAGCCACGGCGCCCAGCCTCTCTGTACATATTTTTGGTTGTTTGTTGATTCTTGGTTGTTTGGTCATTTTAATAGACAGGATACTAATTCGAAGATTATTGGTTTCTGGAGAGTGTAAAAATTCTTGATTGCCAGAACTACCACTCCTCGCAGCAATCCCATTACTGGATATGTAACCAAAGGAATATAAATTATTTTACCATAAAGAGACATGCATGCAAATGTTCATTGCAGCACGATTCACAATAACAAAGACACGGAATCAACCTAAATGCCCATCAGTGGTAGACTGGATAAAGACAATGTGGTATATATACACTATGGAATACTATGCAGCCATAAAAAAGAATGAGACCGTGTCTTTTGTGGGAACATGGATAGAGCTGGAGGCCATTAGCCTTAGCAAACTAACACAAGAAAACCAAATGCCCATGTTCTCACTTATAAGTGGGAGCTAAATGATGAGAACACATGAACACAAAGAAGTGAACAACAGACACTGGGGTCTACTTTGAGGTTGGAGGGTGGGAGGAGGGAGAAGATCAGAAAAAGAGACTATTGGGTACTTGGCTTAGTACCTGGTGATGAAACAATCTGTACAACAAACCCCCATGACACGAGTTTACCTGTGTAACAAACCTGCACGTGTACCACTGAACCTAAAATACAAGTTAAAAATAAGTAAATAAAATAAAAGAATTCTTGTTTGCATGGCTAGAAGCTTAAGTTTGGATTAAACCAGCTCTGACTCAAGCAGCTACGTGTGGCAGAGAGAAGGTGGGCTTTTCCTTAAGATGTTAGTATGGTTTGTTTACAGAATATGCAGCTATCATTAGCTGGTGGCGAGGCCCTAACTCTCTGGATTAAGTGTCCATCTTGAGAATCTTTTACACAGAAGCTCTCACTATGTACAGCCTGGAGCACACGTCAGCAGCGGACCTTAGGTGGCATGAGGACCAGCTCTGCTTTTACTTTTTGCCTGGCCCCTGCCCAGGGCTTACTTTTTCCAGCCAGCCTGTTTATTTTGATTGTGAGACTTTTGCAGAATTCTGCTGGGCAATCTTTTATTTTTAAAGTTCTTGTTCATGGGTCTGGATTCATGGGTTGCTTAGCTCTGTATTTCAGCATCAATATATTCCAGAAATTCCTCAATATACTCCAATAACCCCTTCTGAATTTTCTAAAATTTATGGAGATTTATTTTTACTTAATTTTACTCTCCTGACATTTCTATGGGATTTGGGAAGAAAGGTAAATGCATGCATCCAGTCAGCCAGCTGTATCAGGAAGCCACTTACTCCTTTCCATGGTAACCAATTACTAGAAAGCTGCACTGGGAATCACAGCAACCTTGTCCAGTGTGTGCGTTTTAGAAGACAGAATTTTTTTTCTGTTCTTACATTAGATCATGCTTAGATCCCTCTCTGAAATTTTTAAAAGATTACTGAGAACAGACCTGTGCTGACATGGACAACTCCTTTTAGTGCTCTGAAAAGTATTTCTCTTGAACAATGAAAATAACTAAATGGAATTAATATTCCTCATCTATCAAATGAACTTTGGGTCTTTCTTAAATGTGCTTGTTTTATCTTTTCCAAGTGCTGAAAGTTTTCGTTGAAATTATTTTTCTTGATAGAAAAGAAGAGGATCAGACAGAAGTTGTGTAGTTCTAAGTGTTTATTTTCACCTGTTAAACATTGCGCCACCATCACTAATGATAAGAAATCCTTCTTGTCTTCATTATTTCTCAACATTAATTGCTTTCTCAAGTCTAAACTCATTTATTTATTTATTTTTAGGAATGGGGTCTTGCTGTGTCACTCAGGCTGCAGTGCACTGATGCAGTCATGGCTCACTGCAGTCTCAAACTCCTGGACTCAAGGAATCCTCCTGCCTCAGCCTTCTGAGTAGCTGAGACTTCAGGTGTGTGGCACCATGCCTCACTAATTTTTTTTATTTTTTATTATTTTATAGAAGTGAGGATCTCATTAAGTTGCCCAGGCTTACCTTGAACTCTTGGCTTCATGAACTCATTTAAAGATTTGGCATCCTAGCATTATTCGTAGAGGTCCAGACATGACTCTCAATTTGTTTTTTATTTTATACCTCTGCTACAAATTTTTGTACCTGTCCATTTAAAATCTGAGCTTTTGAAAGAACTCTGCACAACATTCACAGCACAAGGGCATTAAGGCAGAAGGGGAAACTAAAGGTCAGAGAATAAGGAGTGAATCATTGGTGATGAAATACAGGCAGTATGAATAGCAAATTATGAAGAATTTGCTGGTGAACTGTTTCACATGTAATAGTTCCTCCTGCTAAGATGGTGGATTCACTGTCACATCTGACCCATGTTGTTATAACTCTTTTCCACTGAAAGGTACATCTGTGTAATCTAGACCAGCAGACATTTCCTCTGACTGCCATCATGTACACAGTGTCCTATAGATTCCAAAGCTCTTTCAGATATGCTATTACACTTACATTTCCTTCCCATTTTCTTTTTTTTCCCCCAATAGGAATGGTGTTCTTAGCCTCCCATGTTCATAACAATTTTTTTTTTTTTTTTGAGATGGTGTCTCGCCCTGTTGCCCAGGCTGGAGTGCAGTGACACAATCGCAGCTCACTGCAACCCCCGCCTCCCAGGTTCAAGCGGTTCTTCTGCCTCAGCCTCCTGAGTAGCCGGGACCACAGGCGCCCACCACCACGCCCAGCTAATTTTTGTAGTTTTTAGTAGAGACGGGGTTTCACCATGTTGACCAGGCTGGTCTTGAACTCCTGACCTCGTGATCCACCCGCCTTGGCCTCCCAAAGCACTGGGATTACAGGCGTGAGCCACCCCGCCCGGCCGTTCTGAACGAAGGAGGTTACTGGTAGCCAGGGGAGAACTGACTGTGCTTTCAGGCATAGAGAAAGGGTTCAGGAGAGGAGGGGAAGTGAAGTCATCAGGTGGGAATGTGTAGCAAGCACCTATCTCCCTGGTTCTTCTATAATCACTCTTTCTCTTCTTTGAAACTCCTTCCTGGCTTCATCCATACTACATGCTCTTGATTTCCCTCTTACATTTCTGGCTCTTCTCAGTCTCCTTTTCTGGCTTCTTTTCATCCATTACAACTTCTAATGTTTTTAAAAAGGCAAAAGCTTGCAGCATCCAAAGTGATATTCTCTATGGAACTTAACATGGGATGTTATTTTTGCCTTGTGAGAAGCACTTTTAGGTTATTCAAAACAAAAGCTGAAATTGGAAAGAAATGTAACCAAATGCTTAGTGTAATAAAAATGTGTTGATGGTCGGGTGTGGTGGCTCATGCCTGTAATCCCAGCACTTTGGGAGGCCGAGGCAGGAGGATCACTCAAAGCCAGGAGTTTGAGACCAGTCTGGACAATACAGCGAGATTCTGTCTCTACAAAAACTAAACTTAAACAAAAAAATTAGCCAGGCATGATGTCACATGCCTGTAATCCCAGCTACTTGGGAAGCTGAGGCAGGAGAATCCCTTGTGCCCAGGAGTTCATGGTTACAGCAAGCTATGATTGTGCAGCCGCACTCCAGCTTGGGTGACACAGCATGACCCTGTCTTTACTCAAAGAGGAAATGTCTATCACAATTCCAAAATAAGCATAGTTTCCTTAAAGAAAATGGCAGAAATACTCCGGTGCTTTCACTAACTCATTTAAAATCTGCTTAAACTTATTTATCATTGTATTTTAAAACATTTTTGTTACATTGTATTAGTGAACACAATTCAAAATAATACCAACCATTTAAAATAAATTTAAGAAGCCTAGTTGGAAATGCTAAGCATCACCTAGATATGTGCAAATACAGATGCTCCTGACTACCAATGGAGTCACATCCTGATAAACCCATCCTGAATTGAAAATACCATAGCAAGCCCATTTTAAGTTGAGGAATGTACAGAAAGTGAACCACTTTCGAGCTATTGTGAAGTGAAAAAATGCAAGTTGAACTGTCTTAAGTAGGGGACAGTCTGTAGCAAACAATTATATCCTCACCAAGTCTTGTATGTGCATCTTACTATTGACATAAAGGTGTTGGATCTAGCGGGCCTAATACCTGTGTATATTTTAAACATTTTGAAAATTTTACTTAAAATGAATTTTATTTTTTACCTTCCATGGGCAGCTTAGCTAGTCTGATTAAGGGAGACAGAGTCTCACTCTGTTGCCCAGGCTGGAGTGCAGTGGCGCAATCTCGGCTCACTGCAATCTCGGCCTCCCACGTTCAAGTGATTCTCCTACCTCAGCCTCCTGAGTAGCTGGGACTACAGGTGCCTGCCATCATGCCTGGCTAATTTTTATATTTTCAGTAGAGATTGGGTTTCACCATGTTAGCTAGGCTGATCTTGAACTCCTGACCTCAGGTGATCTGCCCGCCTCGGTCCCCCAAAGTGCTGGGATTACAGGCGTGAGCCACTGCCCACTGCACCTGGCCATTGTTAACTTTTTAGAGTGAGTGTTGGGGTGGGAGATGAGAGCAGAGACATGGGTGGGAGTGAGGGTGGGGGTAAGAGGGAGGTTGGACCGGTTGTGGTTGTAGCTATAGCCTGTTTCCCAACTTTTGGAAAATATGGTTTTTTTTTTCATTAGGAAGAGGAGAAATAGTCTAAATAACTAGGGAACCCTACACCAATACTTTAAAAAGAATTAGAACAAATTCCTCTAATTAAAATTTCATATGCTTTCTATAATATATATATTATATATATATGCAGTGGAATATTATTCAATCATAATAAGTATTAAAACTTTTTACAAAAGTATTGATAGTACAGCATGTATGAATCTCAGAAACATTATGTTAAGTGAGAGAAGCTAGACACAAAAGGTCAGACATTGTATGATTCTATTTATATGAAATATCCAGAGTAGGTAAATCCTTAGAGCTAGAACATAGAATAGTGGTTGCCAGACACTAGGGGGAGGGAGGAATGGAGACCAACTGTTTAATGGGTACCAGGTTTCCAGCTGGGGTGATGAAATGCTTCCGAAACTAGATGGATGTGCTGGTTGCACAACACTGTGAATATGCTAATAGCCACTGAATTGTTCACTTCAAAGTGTAAATTAATTTTATGTTATGTGAATTCCACCTCAATTAAAAAACAGTATATAGAGCATAAACCTATTTTTTGGAAAATATTTAGACCCACTTTTAATTAGAATAGTTTTACAAGTAACTTGATAGTTCTTAATAATAAAACACTGAAGGCTGGGTGCGGTGGCTCATGCCTGTAATCCCAGCACTGGGAGGCCAAGGCAGGCGGATCACCTGAGGTCAGGAGTTCAAGACCAGCCTGACCAACATGGAGAACCCCTGTCTCTACTAAAAATACAAAATTAGCCGGGTGTGGTGGCGCATGCCTGTAATCCCAGCTACTCAGGAGGCTGAGGCAGGAGAATCACTTGAACCTGGAAGGTGGAAGTTACGGTGAGCTGAGATCGCACCATTGCACTCCAGCCTGAGCAACAAGAGCGAAACTCCATCTCAAAATAAATAAATAAATAAATAATAAAACACTGATTTTAAAATCACATGACTTTGTAGGGTATCTGTATATAAATCCTGAAATTCTCTGTCTGCTATAGATAAAGTCCTGTGTGTTTTATAGCTGGTTAATGTGATGCATAAAACAGCACTGTGAAGCTTTATGTCTAACCAGGACTAAATACATATAGGTTATGAATAGTTTTCAAATTTGTTTTAAATACAGTTCTGCTTGGTAACAAGTTAACTGTCCTCCTAACGTGAAATGAATAGATTTTTAATGGAAATAAGAGAAACAGCTCTCTTGATTTCTTGACCCTTTCACAATAAGCTACAATACATTATATAAGGTTTATTTTAACAATACACATCTTAAGACTTGTCTAGCAAGCACAACCCACAGATATTTGAATCTGATACTTTTTACACCTGCAGAAGGTTTATCTATGAAAAGCCTGCAATGATGTGCAGCAAAATGTTCACAGTGCTTATTTTTTCTGCACTTCTCTGTAGTGAGTTTATTTTGTGATTATCTGTACCTTTTAACTTTTCAACAATGAGTATGTGTTACTTGAACAAAGATACACTTTTTATAATGTTGTCCATGCCTCCATATTTAACCTGCTATTCTTTCTTTGCAATCTCAGATATAGTCTTACTCTTGAACTTTATTGCCAAGTACAAGGACAATGGCTTTCTCTTTGCTTCCTGGTGACACTTTTAGGCAAATATCCTCTTTTCATCCTTCAAAAACCTGCTCTCAAGCCATGTCACTCCCAGGCATCTCAGCCAACTGTGAATGTCCTTGGGGTAAAGAAGAGCAGTATACAGATGCCAGGATACCCCACCACATTTCTGCTTTCATTGATACGCTCAACCTCAATCAACTGTATCTGCTCTTTATTCCCACACCTCATGGTGGAGCTTTCTGCCTCTTCCTGATCCAATAGGGCAATCAATCCGATGCCTTCATCTCTGGAATTCTTGTTTATGGGTTTATGAATTCTTGTGAAATTCAATATCCCTTAATCTCTAAAGGTAGAGATTTTAGGTAACTCCAGAGGGTACGTAAGGCCTTGTGAATTAAGGAAAATTGCCCAAGGTCACATCACTGGACAGTCATGTCTAGCTAGAATCCAGACTCCAATTCTAGGGAGTCTGGTTTATTTCTGTAAACTATAATGTCACAGATGTGAAGCCTAATTCAAGAACATCTCCATGGCAAACTCTCGTTTTAGTTAGAGAAATAGGAAAACATGACAAAGAATGTGTCATCGACTTCTATTTAAACGTTCAAGTTCCTCATCTTCAAGGATTTGCTGGATGACAGCTAACAAACAGTCAGATTGGATGATTCACAAAGACCATTTCCAGTGTTTAAAAAAAATATGCTGGGGACTTTCATAGAAATTTCTACTTTTCTGAAAGCATTTTATTTCTTCATCTTTCTCTTCCTGCTCATATGCACATTCTTGTTTTCTTCCTGCTGACTGCACATAAACAGGATGTGTGGAAAGCAAGTCTAAAGAGGTAACTAAGTGAAAGGTTCACCGTTGATGTAAATCAAGAGTAGATCAGTGAAGTGGAAACCAGCAGAACTGCTTTATTGTTAGTATTCAGAGACACTAGCAAAAGAAGCTAATGTTGGTTCATTGTGAGCTAATAAAAGCAATAACCACTGGAAGATAGAGCTGAACTTTCATTTACTTACTTTACTTTTACTATGGTAATATTACTTAATAACTTTCCTTTAATGAACTCATTAAGATCATAAGCGAGTGCTTTTAATATTAAGTATGCACCTCCCCCCCACCCCAAATTATACTGGTTGAATTTTCATGTTAAAATAAAGCAAAAATAAATATTAATATAAAATATTTAATCAAATATTTTAAAAATTTCAGTAGTAAAGTAAACTAACTCCAGCAGAGAAAGGGTTATCACACACACACACACACACACACACACACACACACACACACAGACACACACACCCTATCTGATGAGTTCTCTTTGCCAATAAAACAAACCAACAAACAAAACTGATCAAGAAACAAGACTATAGCTGGGCATGGTGGCTCATGCTTGTAATCGCAGCCCTTCAGGAGGCTGAGGTGGGCGGATCACCTGAGCTTGAACCCAGGAGGCCAAGGCTGCTGTGAGCTGAGATGGTGCCATTGCACCCCAGCCTGGGCGACAGAGCGAGAACAAAACAAAACAAAAGAAACAAGGCTATAGACAAGTCTGAGCTATTTTAGAAAATGGCACATGGTTGTTAATATCCAGTGAGTTCTACTTAGATTTTTCTTCTGTTTTTTCTTGTTCAACACCCAAATCTGTTAGTCAAGAGTAGTAAAGCCACTAAGTGTATTTTGTTGTTGAAGCTACAACATACAAGAAAAAAGAAAACATAGAAAGCAGCATTACTGAAACACAATTTTAGGAAACATTAATTCTAAGTATTGTGAACTAACTCCAAGAGGTATTCCGACGGACATTACCCCCATCATACTTTAGGATGTGGAGGACCTTTAATTAAAAACCCCAAGGAAAAAAATTTAATTATTTCCTTTTTGGAAAAAATCCATAATTCTATCAGCCTCATTGTTCAAAAATTCTTTCATTTCCTCTCTTTCATGGTGAAATTCCCTCCTTTGTCTTTGGAAGTGAATTTGGTTATTACCTTTTGTAAATATTTTAGATTATCTGTAGAAAAAGGGAGAACCATGAATAGAGTCACATTCTTGAGCTATGATTTGAGATACTTATTTGCCCTTAAGAAACATTAAATTTCTTCCTTGTTTTAGTAAGAATGCTTTATTTCCTTTAATGCCCAGGGGGTATGTTGTCACATTTTCACTTTGAAGATAGAAATTTCCCACACTTTCCCATACTGAATTAATATTGACATTCATTAACAAGACTAGCAACAAGTGTCAAAATATAAATGATTACAGCCCCGTGAGCAGGAAGGTAGAAATTACTTATTGTTTTTCCTTGGGGTGGTAATTAGCTACTGTTTGCCGTCTGTAAAATCACAAGTAAAATGTGGATTATGTTTCATGAGATGAAAAGAACATTTCAAACACAATATCTTGAGTTAGTTCTCACAACACCTCTGTTAGAAAGTATGATCATCACCATTTTTACTGACAAAGTCATCCACAGAGAGGATAACCAAGTAGAAAGAGGATTCAAACTCATCATCTTGACTCCAAACTGTAAGATTTTTCTACAGTGCCTTCTTCCTTCCCTCCCTTTCAAAGTTTTGTTTCCGCTCTTTTAACTATTCTTACTTCCAATTCAAAGGCAAAGCATTTGTATAAATACATTCACAGACATTTCTTATCTATAATGGGTGATTTCTAGTCCCCTCTTTTGAGTATTCCTAAAGCTGAGGGAGAAAGGATGCTTCGAATTAGCTTTTGCTATCAGTTACACAGATTTTTCTGTCCTCATTAACCTGAAGGAATCCCATAAACATAATTTAAGAATGGTAAAAATGGTTTTTGACTTTCTTTATTTTCATGTCTCCTTTCTCCTCCTCATTCTGTATTCTGGCATTGGAGAAGAGCTAGAGAGAACATCCTTAAAGATGCACTTTTTTTTTCAGTATGCCCTATTTTTTTTGATAAAATTGTGGTGAAAAACTCATAATATAAATTTATACTCTTAACCATTTTTAAGTGCACTATTACAATAGTGTTAACTGTATCCACATTATTGGGTAACAGATCTCTAGAACTTTTTCATCTTGCAAAACCGAAATTCTTTGCCCATCAAATAACAACTCCCATTTCACCCTCCCCTTAGCTCCTGGAAACCACCATTCTACTTTCTGTTTCCGTGGTTTCCCCTACTCTACATAGTTCTACATAGGTGGAATTATACAGTATTTGTTCCTCTGTGACTGGCTTGTTTTACTAAGCATAATGTCTTCAAGGTTCATCGATGTTGTAGCATATAACAAAATTTTCTTCTTTTTTAAAAGGCTAAATATGTATATGACACGTTTCCTTTATCCATTCATTTATAAACGGAATTTCAGGCTACTTCCACATCTTGGCTCTTGTGAATAATGATGCATTGAATATAGGTGTACAAATACCTCTTCGCGCTCTTGCTTTATATTCTTTTGTATTTATACCCAGAAGTGGGATGCTACCTCACATGGTAATTCTGTCTTTAGTTTTTTGAGGAATCATGCTGTTTTCAAGAGCAGCTACACCATTTTACATTTCTACCAGCGGTACACAAAGACTCAAATGTCTCCTCATCGTCACCAATACTTGTTATTTTCTGGTTTGTTGATAGTGGCCATCCTAATGGGTATGAGGTGACATCTCATTGTGGTTTTGATTTGTGTTTTACTCTAATGATTAGTGGGTATGCCTTTTTAAAAAGAAATTAAAATTCTTTTCATAATTGAGTACATATTATGTTCTAGGAACTGTGCTTTGTGTGTTGCATGCATGCAATAGCTTGTTACTTTTAACAAACATTCTATGGCCTAAGTAGTATTATCCTCACTTTGTACCAGAGGAAACTGCGAATCAGAGTTTAAGTGATTTTTCTAAGGACAGAGAGCTGCTAAATGGTAAGGCCAGAATTCAAAATCCGGTCTGATACCGAAGCTCATATTTCTAACTACTGAGCTATTCTCTCTTGGCCTTTTGCTTTGCCCATTAATTCCTTAATGTGTTGTGTAGGTGGCTAACACACTGTTCTTCAAAAGGAAACAGAAAGTAACATTCATTAAGTGTCTGTTTTGTGCTGGACACATTGCTAAATGCCTTCAGATGTGTATGTGTACATGTGCGAAGTAAAGGAGGAAAGTCCTTTCATTTTACACATTGAAGCATAAATCCATTTGCATGGTTACTGTTGTAAGTCAAATAGTGCAATGAAAGGAAAATTAAGCTTAGATTTCTTACCATATAGTCTTTGTAAACTTGAAGGGCTTTTTTTACTGGTAAATACAATCCTAAGATATATGTATAAATTCCAGACAGAGAAATTCTAATTCCAATTAAGGAGTTGATTGTACCGGTGTAAAGAGGGAATCTTATCAGGAAGAGGATACACAACCAAACACACACACACACACACACACACACACACACACACACACATACAGAGGAAGAAGAGGCTTAGCTAGGGATACAAGGAAGCAAAATAAATGATTACATGAATGTTGGAGCTACCACATGGCCTATTTTCTCTGACACTGCTCTTTGTTCCACTATTTTTCCAGTGTAAGATGTTTACAGCTTCTTCCATTATAGTCACCTTCTTCTACTCCACTGCATGGCCCCATCTTGTTATGTAGGTGATATATAGCAATGGGTCCAGATTTATAAGTTTAGTTTTGCTTGTGTAGCAACAAATTCAGAGCTGATTGTGACTTTTAAGATCGCCCTAAGCCCCAGGAAAATTGATCCCATGAAAATACAACTCTCAACTGTCTTTGGGAACCTCCTAATACTGGAATCTTTAGCCCAACCTTCGCTTGATCACGAAAAGCATCAAGTGAATGGGAAACTAAAATTATTATTTATTTATTATCATTTTTTGAGATGGGGTCTCATTGTGTTACCCAGGCTGGGCTCAAACTCCTGGGCTAAAGCGATCCTCCCAGCTCAGCCTGCTGAGTGACTGAGACTATAGGTGGATGCACTGTGCCCACTAAAATTACTTTTAACTGTGCCTTCCAACTAAGAAACACATCTACTCCCACCCCCAATTATCAGGATAGAAATCTCTTGGGATCTACTACTGCAGTTATCCCAATTTGTAGCACTGATGATAATCAAAAACATCTCTAGGTAAGAAAGTATAAATATCTCTATAAACTTATTATAAAAGAGGCAATAGAAATGCCTATTGGTATTTATGACATTCATGAAGTGCTGCCAATGATGCAGGAGCAAATGAGCTAGTTAACATTTGTAGGCAAATATGGTATCCTTTACAGCCCTCTTCCACTAAATGAAAGAGGCAGCCTGGTGAGCTTGATAATGTGTTTTGTATCACAGCCTTGAGTGACAAATCCATGAGCCAGAAACAGCAAGTCATATTATCTCAGCATTTCTAAATTTTATAGATTTACAATTGCTGAGTTAAAAAGAAACTATCAAGTATACTAAGTGCTGCATGTAGATATCATATCTGGAATCATAGCCATCTGTGAAAGTTATACACAGATTTATTATTCCATTTCATTAACCCATTTCATCTGTTCTCTGTACAAGTACTTTTTCAGTAATTTTGCTTTCTTTTCCTATTTTATGTGATTGATCATTATTTCCTTCTTTTCTACTCTGTTAATATTTCAACTTCTCTTAATTAAGTTTTCTAATGAAACTTTATTGAAGTCCTTTCATAAGATAAATGGCTTTGATGTTGAGCCATGAATGCAATGGAAGAAAAAAAAACAATGAGAGCCATAACTTCCCTAAATAACTAGCACTCTATTTTCAGTTGCTTAGTTTTAATTTTTAAGGCTTATTCACTGTGAAGAGTGTAGAGTTACCGAGTTCTGCAAAACATTTGACAACACAGCAGTAGATTCTGTCAGTTATTTCATGATGAACATGGAAATTTAAATCTAAAATATAAAGTATGTTGCAAAGAAGGTGAAATTTTTGAGTGTAAATGACTTTCAAATGAATATTTTTAATGGGGGCATTCCGATAAAATTTTTAAATGTGAATTCCAGTTAACAAAAGCATTGTTCCTATGTGATAGAATTAGTGCTATTGGTATTCTTAGTTTACAAATGAGAAAACAGAGCCTTAGTAAGGATAAGGAACATGCCCAAAGTCACATAGTTCCTAAGTAACTAAATGTGATTTGGATCAGGATTGTCATATTCCAAAAATCTGTTTTTGACCCACAGGATTGTCATATTCCAAAAATCTGTTTTTGAGCCAACATGCTATACTACTAATGTTATTTTGTATTCTCTTATTTTCTCCTTCTTCTTTTTAAGAGACGAGGTGTTGCTCTGTCACTTGGGCTGGAGCGCAGTTGAATGATTATAGCTCTCACCACAGACTCAAAAACTCCTGGGCTCAATCAATTTTTTTTTTTTTTGAGACGGAGTCCCTCTCTCTCACCCAGGCTGGAGTGCAGTGGCGCGATCTATCTTGGCTCACTGCAAGCTCCGCCTCCCAGGTTCACACCATTCTCCTGCTTCAGCCTCCCAAGTAGCTGGGATTACAGGCATCCTCCACTATGCCTAGATAATTTCACATCTTTAGTAGAGACAGGGTTTCACCATGTTGGCCAGGCTGGTCTCGAACTCCTGACCTCAGGTGATCTGCCCGCCTTGGCCTCCCAAAGTGCTGGGATTACAGGCGTAAACCACTGCACCTGGCCTCAATCGCTTCTTCTGCCTCAGCCTCACAAATAGCCGGGATCCTAGGCACAGGCTACCATGTCAGGCTCTGCTATTTTCATTTGATATGTAATCATAAATATTTTTCTATGTTTTTTGGGATATCATTTTTATAAGCCACGGAATTCTCCTCCAAGTTGATGCATAGTTTCTTTTGTTATTGTTTGTTTTTATTCTTACAAATAAGAGTATAGTTAACAAGTTAACATTGCCACACTTATCTTTTCAATTCTGTTAAATTTTATCCTTACGATAAATTCCTAGGTATGTATGTTTGATAAAGAGTAGGTTTTTAAAAAGTTGTCTTTGTTTCTCATAGGTATTTTTTTTTTTCTTTTTGAGATGGAGTCCCACTCTGTCACCCAGGCTGGAATGCAGTGACGCGATCTCAGCTCACTGCAACCTCTGCCTCCCAGGTTCAAGTGATTCTCCTGCCTCAGCCTCTCGAGTAGCTGGGATTACAGGTGGCAGCACCATGTCCAGCTAATATTTGTGTTTTTTTTAGCAGAGACGGTGTTTCCCCATGTTGGCCAGTCTGGTCTCAAACTTCTGAAACCAGGTGACTCACCCGCCTCAGCCTCCCAAAGTGCTGGGATTACAGGCGTGAGCCACCATGCCTGGCCTCTTTCTCATAGGTATTTCTTTTATTTAAAAAATTAATAAGATGTGCAGGACTCGGTATGAACTAAGAAAAAAAGGAAATTTTAAAAATAAAAAACCATACAAATAATGCATAAATAAATGCTAGTTGAGAAATTCTCAAGCCATATTGTGAGGCAATTTCAGACAGTATATATTTTACCTACTTTGATTGGATTTGGTCTTTCAGGCTATATTTTCCTTAAGCACATGAATCCTATAATTGAGAGCCTGGCATAGAATCAGTAGCTAAAAGAATAATAGATAATGAGTTGAAAGATGTCTTCCAACAGAAGAGACAGCATAGCTACCATACTTTGCCAAAACAATAAATTGATTTATGGTGTTATAGAGATGCAATTTTAAATTCACTGGTATAAATTTCCAGGATTGTATACTCACAATATATACAGTCATGCTTACTATGTTAAGAATCTTTTTAAAGAAACTTTTATAATGTAGTTCCTCATGGATTATTATTTATATCTTCATCAATCCGCCTTTCAGTTTCCTACTCTGAGCTTACTCTTACCCAGGAAAGCTCTTTAAACTAATCTCACTTCTCGTGATCATGAACATCCCTCAGCTTACTCACTCTCAAGGTCATTATTTATTCATTTAGCCAATAGATAATTGCCAAGTCTTCTAGATGCTGAAGCTAGAGCAGTGTCTAAGAGACAAATAAGATCTCTGTTTCTGTGGAGTATTGTTGGAGGAGGCAGATAACACAAAGAAATAGGCATTTTAAGATTGTAATAGATACTATGAGAGTAAAATGGAGATGGGGCCTAAGAGTGGCTCACACCTGTAATCCCAGCACTTTGGGAGGCCGAGGTGGGTGGATCACGAGGTCAAGAGATTGAGACTATCCTGGTTAACATGGTGAAACCCGTCTCTACTAAAATTACAAAAAATTAGCTGGGCGTGGTGGTGAGTGCCTGTAATCCTAGTTACTTGGGAGGCTGAGGTACGAGAATCACTTGAACCTAGGAGGTGGAGGTTGAAGTGAGCCAAGATGGTGCCATTGCACTCCAGCCTGGGTGGCAAGAGTGAAACTCCATCTCAAAAAAAAAAAAAAAGGAAAAAAAAACAACAATGAAAAACAGGGAGATGAGACTGAGATTGTCTAAGGCAGGGCGTTGGGGGAAGAGGGTTACTCTCATATGGTGATAATGAAAGGCTTCTGAAAGCATCTGAGCTAAGACCTAAATGATGAGGAATGAGCATTCCAGGTGGAGGGAGAAAATCCCCTGGGAAAGCCAAAGGTTTGTCCTACAAAACAGAAAAAATGCCAGAGGGAGTAAGTGCATGTGGCAGGAGGTGAGCTTGTCGAAATTTTTTGGGAACTGATCATATTGGACAATGTGGGTCATGCTAAGAACCCACAATAGTTATTATGCTTGCAAGGGGAGCACACTTTGGAGGTTGTTGAATAAGAGAGTAAAATGATGTGATTTACTTTTTAAAAAGATGATCTGGCTGCTGTATGTCTTGTCCAAGATCAATCTCCACCCCATCTTGTGATAACATCCAGTGTCTAGCACATAGTAAGTGCCGAATGACTGAGCACAAATTATCCATTCCATTTCCAATATCTTCTGTATAATCTCTCCTTAACTGTCCTTTCCTTCCCACTTCTCTGACCACAGGGAAAATCCTTATTCATTGAGATTCAGCTAAAGCATTACTGTTCTGGGAAGCCTTTCTGATCTGCAGAGCTGAGTGAAATACCCGCCTCTATGCAGTTTTTGGACATTGTGCTTGCTTCTGTTATAATACTTATCATAATTATCGGTTAGGTTGTCTTCCCTCCCTATAGTGCTTAGCAAGGCCTATTTCTTATTCTTACTTAATCTTCAGTGACTATGTTAGATTATCTGCACATAGTCTGTTCACCTAAACTGCCCTTAACTGTTGATGTATTTGTTAATCATTTGGTATTACCCAACTTTGAAACTGACTCTAGAGAGGGTGACCTCTCTAGAAAACCTTTCTAATCTCAAGCCAGCTCTGTACTCCCTTCACAATATTGTAGCTTCACCCTAGATAATTCTTATTTTGCATTAAAATCTTGGCTTCCAGCTGGGCACAGTGGCTCATGACTGTAATCCCAGCACTTTGGGAGGCTGAGGTGGGTGGATCACGTGAGGCCAGGAGTTTGAGACCAGCCTGGCCAACATGGCAAGACCTTGTCTCTACTAAAAATACAAAAATTAGTGGGTGTGTTGGTGCACATCTATAATCCCAACTATTCAGGAGGGTGAGGCACAAGAATCACTTGAACCTGGAACAATGAGATTGCAGTGAGATGAGATTGTGCCACTGCACTTCAGCCTGAGCAACAGAATGAGAGCAACTCATTTCATCCAAAGTGGGCATAAACCTGTTTTTATTATTAGGCATGAATTATTTGGGGACAGAATTACATCTAACTTATTTCTGAAATCCTGATCTCTACTACCGTGTCTGGCACGTTGCAAACACAAAACAGGTGGTAATTATTATGAGTCTGAGATTCCCAAAGCCATGATCCACTGATGTTTTCCATTAAGACAAGTTACATCAGTAGAAACAATATTAAAATCCTCCCTTTATAGTATTTCCATTGAATAAATATTTTTAATCAAAATTTATTTTTATCTTTGCAATGATTCATAGAAATTAACCTTTCTATGTAAAAAACTAGATAGGGCAGAAATTTTAGTCATATATTAGAAAAAAGTAATCATCTTTTTGCAGTAGTTAAGAGCAATGTATCTTTTATTTAGTTGGTAAAAATGTTCAAATGTAAATGCATAGAGATAAATTTTCCTAGCTGTGGTAGATAACTCATCCCTCAGACTTGGAAGTGCAAGAAATGCCAAATAGACTGAAATGAAGATTAAGGTAAGTCTTTGGTTTTTATCCTTGTTTTCACACATGCTGGCAGCTATAATGGAAAATTAGGAATTCAGCCACATGAATGTCTGCTCTGTCTCCTTTTGTGTCTGGAAGAGAGGCAGCAGAATGGCCCTCTGGGTGTGGAAGAGGATCAGCTTCCCTATGCTGTTTTCCTTTTCCGTCACTTTGAAATCCATAAAGCATCAGCAGCAAGAACAACAACAGCAAAACACAAGTATAACCTGAAAGGATAGTGTATAGTCAGGGGAAGAAACGACTTTCAATCACAGTTATTTCATGAAGAAAAACTAATGTTTATATGTCTATACTGTAATTAAAATTACAAACTCAAAACCTAATGGGGCTGGGTGCGGTGGCTCACGCTTGTAATCCCAGCACTTTGGGAGGTCGAGGCGGGTGGATCGCTTGAGGTCAGGAGTTCAAGACCAGCCTGGCCAACATAGTGAAACCCCATCTCTAAATTAGCCTGGCATGGTGGCATGCACCTGTAGCCCCACCTACTCAGGAGGCTGAGGCAGGAGAATAGCTTGAGCCCAGGAGTTCAAGACCAGAGTTGTCAACATGGTAAAAACCCCCTCTCTACCAAAAATACAAAAATTAGCTGGTCTCATAATCCAGTCAATAAATAAATAAATAGATTTTTTAAAAACTAGCAAGAGCTCAGTAAGGACAGATGTGACACTGCCTCCTGATTGTCCCATCAAAGGGGAAGGAAGGTGTGCAGAGGACCTGAGGGAGGAATGTGCTTCTTCAGACCCTATGTCCTGCTTGTTTCTGGTCAGTCTCTGGCCCAGGATCTTAGGTCTCTCATAGATTTAAGAAGCTTTAAGATGCACTTCCCTTAACTTAAATATGGGTAGAGATCTGTGAATATCCTCAGAAATATGAATATAGAACATGAGTGGGACAGGGGAGGAATTCTTGCCAATAACAGTTTCTGTAAGATACACATCAGATTTACTTACATTGAAAAGAAGAGCAGGGCCTGGTGTGAATCGTTCCACTTGGATCATGCTTAAACTGCAGGGGAGGTGCCCTTCCCTTGAGCCCACATTAAAGAGCCTGGGAAATGGGTGTGAAGAATGAGAGGCTTTTGCTGTTATCAGCTGGGTGCTGTGCAAACACAGCAACTGGTATTTCTATGTAAGTACACATGGGAAGAAAGGGAGAGAAATTTAGATGGCATATATAAGAGACATTTTTTTCTTTTTTCTTTTCTTTTTTTTTTTTTTTTTGCTCATTACTCTTGAAAAATCAAAGACCACACAGAAACAAGCCAGTAGGACTGGAAATCCCCTTGTACTTGTCATTTTGTTTAGTCACTTATCAGGAGTCAGGGGAACAGTAGGCTGGAGGCAGACAGGACCAAGTACTTCCAGATTTAATGCAACCACTAGACAAGACAATCAAGAGGAAATGAAAAACTGGAGCCATTTCATTTACTGGATAGCAGCTGACCTCACTCATCACTGGCAAGAAAAGGCATAGTGTTGCGAAAATGCCATAGTAGCTGGAGTCAGAAGACGTGAGATTGGCTGGCCATGGTAGCTCACACTTGGAATCCCAGCACTGTGGGTGGTTGAGGCCAGGAGTTCTAGGCTGTAGTCATCTATGATCACATCACTGCACCAAAAAAAAAAAAAAAAGGTCTGAGATTGAGCCTTGAGCTCTCCCACTCACTGGCATATAGTCTTGGATAAATCCCTCTTACATCACTCTGAATGATCTGGTTTACCCATCTCAAAGATAAGGACAATCATACCATGAGCAGCAAAAATTTCATAGGGTTTGTTGTAGTAAATGAAATAAGATTAGCAAAGCTAATTTGTTATTATAATTTCAATAAAAAATAGACTCAAATGATTGTGGGAACTGCTCCATCTTTAATATTCACCATTTCAAACTAGAAGGGTTTCCCCTAAATCTTCTTCCAAACATGTCCATACTCTAATCTTATTTCTTTTTGTAATTGGTTTTCTGAGCAGCGTTCTAATTGCCCATCATTTTTCTAGCCAGCTTTAGGGCAGCTGAGATGGCCAAACAGGGAACTGCAGTGTGTGACAGGAGGGGATTTTAAGAACATTAGAGCAGAGTGTGTGTATGTGTATTTATTTTTCACAGCTTGTTTTGCTATGCTCATCAAGTGGCTCCTGTATCTTTGTATTCGTCTACTGAGCATTTTTCCACATAAGTGATTTGCTATGTAATTATCCTGACCAACAACTATGTACAGTATGTGATATTACTTAGCTGCTGCAAGCAAATCCTTTCCCACATCCTGGAAAAGGCTGACTCTTTAAAAAAAATCATTATGTGTATTTAAGATATGGAACATGATGTTATAAGATGCACATATACAGTAAAAAGGTCACTATAGTGGAACAAAGGAACATATCCATCGTCTCACACAGTTACTCATTTATCCCCCTATGGCAAGAGTAGCTATAATCTACTCATTTAGAAAAAATCCTGAATATAACAATCTATTATTGACTATAGTCCTCACATTGTATATTAGATCTTTCCATTTGTTCATCGTATATATTTGCTAATTTGTATCCTTTGGCCTAATATCTTCCCAATTCCTATCCCACACTCCAACCCTGGTAATCACTGTTTTATTCTCTCTATATCTGACTGCTTTAAAAAAATTCACAGAAAGCATTTGTGGAGGCTGAGCAAGATGGCTGAATAGAAGCCTCCACCAATAGTCTTCCCTGCAGGAACACCAACTTTAACAACTATCTGCACAAAAAGCACCTTCATGACAAACAAGCAGGTGCATGATCATAGTACCTGGTTTTAACCTCACATTACCCAAAGAGGCACTGAATAGGATAAGAAAGACAGCCTTAAATTGCTGACAATGCTCTTCCAGCATTCCTCAGCAGCGGCCACATGGTAGAAAGACAGCCTGTGCCCTTGGGGGTGGGAGAGTGCAGCATCTGTGGACTTTGCATTGGAACTTGGTGCTACCTTGTCACAGTGAAAAGCAACACGGGACAGAACTCAGCCACCACCCATGGAGGGAGCATTTAGACCAGCCCTATCCAGAGCGGGTAGCCTATCCCAGTAGTCAGAACCTGTGTTCTGGCAAGCCTCGGCACTGTGGACTAAAGCGCTCTGGGTCCTAAATAAAGTTGAAAGGTAGTCTAAGCCGCAAGAACTGTGATTCCTGGGCAAGTCCTGGTGCTGTGCTGGGCTCAGAGTCAGTAGATTTGGCAGGCATATGACCTAGTGAGACACCAGCCCAGGTGGCCAAGGGAGTGTGTGTGCCACCCCTCCCCGCATACCAAGGCAGCACAGCTCACAGCCCCAGAAGAGAGTTCTTTCTTTTGCTTGGGGAGAGGAGAGGGAAGAGTAAAGAGGAGTTTGTCTTACAACTTGGATATCATAGGGGTAGTTTGCAAATATTTTCTCCCATTCTGTGGGTTGTCTCTTCACTTTGTTGACTGTATCCTTTGCTCTGCAAAAGCTTTTTAACTTTATATCACGTTAGTTCATTTTCTAACTCTTTGCCTTTCAAAAATTTCCCCAGGTATTTTCAATGAGCTTTTTCAAACATAACAACATTCTAAAAATGTTTCACAGATCAGTAGTTTGAAGAAAATTTTCCTAAGACATGTAGGGCCATCTTTTCAATTTTAATCTTTTCCTGGCTATTAATGTACACTACTCATTTTCCCTGACCTTTTGCAAGTGTTACTTGTGTGAATAGTACCATTGACAAAAATGCTATTTCTTTCAAGAGTTTGATAATAAGATTTCTGTCTGCCCAATAAATTAAAAAATCATGATAGTCTTTGCTGAGGGTCACACTGAGCTGAGAGGTATCTCAGGGGCATCTTTAGGAGTTAGCAACATAGCAGAATACATCAAGACCCATGTCAAGAACTACAGAACTGCCGCTTTTGACAGCTGCTTCCCCAACCAGAGCCAGATCAGGAACTGCTGGCAGAACTACCCAGATTTCTACCACTGTGGAAAGGTAATGATGTCTGAAGAGAGTGATGTCTCTGTGTGCAAATGGTAGTGGGAATATGTACAAATCCCCCAGCTTCATATTCTGGGTCTCAACCTGGGGTGACCACGGGGCAGAAGCCACAATTCCTGGAAAGATGAGAATGGGTTCTGCCCCACTTTTCCTCGGTCCTATGTCCTTCTCCCAGGGTGATAAAGGGGCACTTGGGTACATGGAGCTCATTGTGGGACCCTGAATCATGACTTAAGTGATAATAAAAGCTTACTGGAAGAGTGGGGAAAAAGTCATGACATGAAGGATTAGAGGAGAGATTTGCAGTTGTCTTAAAGAAATAGTCTACTCCCCTCCTGAGGTAGAGTTCAGCTTCGTCCACTTTTCTGCTGTGTGCACTATGGCAAATGCAGTGAGACATAGAGATGTGGATGTGCCTCAACGCATCCAGTAAGTTGAGAGAAAACCTCAAGTTGCAAATGGATATGAACAGTGTAGTACCATTAATGAAATGACATAATTATGTATGGATATATTCATATGTAGTCAGATTTGTAAAAAGTACTTGGAAATGATTCATATTTACCTTAGGATAGTTGTTTAAACTGAGGAGAAAAAAGGTGGTGATGATGAGAGAAAGATAAGGAGATGAAGCTTTCCTTCTATTTATAGTGTTTTATTTCTTAAAATCTGAAAGAGGCTGGCATAGTGGTGCACACCTGTAATCCCAGCACTTAGGGAGGCTGAGGCAGGGGGATTGCTTGAGGCCAGAAATTCAAGGCTGCAGTGTGCTATGATCATGCCATGGCACTCCAGCCTTGGTGCCAAAGCGAGACCCTGTCTCAAAAAAAAAAAAAAAAACTCTGGAAACAAATATGGTAAAATATTAACACCTTATGTGTGTGGTACATGAAAGCCTTGTTATATTCTGTACATATGAAATAGTTTATAATTTGAAAAACAGCTAGTTTTCTAGGAAGTGTTAACATACCTAAAGAATGAGCTAATTAAAATTGGTGGCAGAAGGTCAGAGAAGTTATCCTTGTAGTATCCATTCATGCATTTCTTGGGCAAATACTCAAGTCTAAAGCCCCATTTACAGTATTTTTGTTGGGAAGATGACTAGACGCCCCCTATCTATGTTCCTTTATTTACAATTTAGGCTTGAGCACAAATCTGACTACTAGAAGAGAAGGTATTCCCCAAGAAATTATGGAGGCCCAGCAATAGTTCTATTACTTGCCCTTAAAAATGGCATTGCATTCTGATTTTATTTAAAAAGTTTATTATCAGCCTAATGCCAAAATCTGTGTTTGAGTTTACAGAACTGAGGGTCAGAATGCCACTTTCTTTCTAATTTCCATATTGGATTGGTGAAGATTTTCCAGCTCCTAAGGCCTGATTGTTCCTAGTAGACAGGTACATTATATTTGGTTGTTTTTGTTTTTGTTTTCTTCTTTTATCCCTAATCTGATCTCCTTGAGGGCAAGAATACTTCTTCTCTATTTTTTTCTCCTCCAAGAGTTCAATACACGTTTGGTGAAAAAATAGTGTTTCAATCTAGAAGAAATGGATAAGTTCCTGGACACATACCCCCTTCCCAAGACTAAACCCGGAAGAAGTTGAATCCCTGAATAGACCAATAACAGGCTCCGAAATTGAGGCAATCATTAACAGCCTACCAACCAAAAAAAGTCCAGGACCAGATGGATTCACAGTCGAATTCTACCAGAGGTACAAGGAGGAGCTGGTACCATTCCTTCTGAAACGATTCCAATCAAGAGAAAAAGAGGGAATCCTCCCTAACTCATTTTATGAGGCCAACATCATCCTGATACCAAAGCCTGACAGAGACACAACAAAAAAAGAGAATTTTAGACCAATATCCCTGATGAACATCAACGCAAAAATCTTCAGTAAAATACTGGCAAACCAAATCCAGCAGCACATCAAAAAGCTTATCCACCATGTTCAAGTGGGCTTCAACCCTGGAATGCAAGGCTGGTTCAACATATGAAAATCAATAAATGTAATCCAGCATATAAACATAACCAAAGACAAAAACCACATGATTATCTCAATAGATGCAGAAAAGGCCTTTGACAAAATTAAACAACCCTTCATGCTAAAAACTCTCAATAAATTAAGTATTGATGGGATGTATCTCCAAATAATAAGAGATCTTTATGACAAACCCACAGCCAATATCATACTGAATGGGCAAAAACTGGAAGCATTCCCTTTGAAAACTGGCACAAGACAGGGATGCCCTCTCTCACCACTCCTATTCAACATAGTGTTGGAAGCTCTGGCTAGGGCAATCAGGCAGGAGAAAGAATTAAAGGGTATTCAATTAGGAAAAGAGGAAGTCAAAATGTCCCTGTTTGCAGATGACATGATTGTATATCTAGAAAACCCCATTGTCTCAGCCCAAAATCTCCTTAAGCTGATAAGCAACTTCAGCAAAGTCTCAGGATACAAAATCAATGTGCAAAAATCACAAGCATTCTTGTACACCAATAACAGACAAACAGCCAAATCATGAGTGAACACCCATTCATAATTGCTTCAAAGAGAATAAAATACCTAGGAATCCAACTTACAAGGGATGTGAAGGACCTCTTCAAAGAGAACTACAAACCACCGCTCAATGAAATAAAAGAGGACACAAACAAATGGAAGAAAATTCCATGCTCAAGGATAGGAAGAATGAATATCATGAAAATAGTCATACCGCCCAAGGTAATTTATAGATTCAATGCCATCACCATCAAGCTACCAATGACTTTCTTCACAGAATTGGAAAAAACTACTTTAAAGTTCATATGGAACCAAAAAAGAGCCCACATTGCCAAGGCAATACTAAGCCGGAAGAACAAAGCTGGAGGCATCATGCTACCTGACTTCAAACTATACTACAAGGCTACAGTAACCAAAACAGCATGGTACTGGTACCAAAACAGAGATATAGAACAATGGAACAGAACAGAGCCCTCAGAAATAATACCACACATCTACAACCATCTGATCTTTGACAAACCTGACAAAAACAAGCAATGGGGAAAGGATTTCCTATTTAATAAATGGTGCTGGGAAAACTGGCTAGCCATATGTAGAAAGCTGAAACTGGATCCCTTTCTTACACCTCATACAAAAATTAATTCAAGATGGATTAAAGACTTAAATGTTAGACCTAAAACCATAAAAACCCTTGAAGAAAACCTAGGCAATACCATTCAGGACATAGGCATGGGCAAGGACTTCATGTCTAAAACACCAAAAGCAATGGCAACAGAAGACAAAATAGACAAATGGGATCTAATTAAACTGAAGAGCTTCTGCACAGCAAAAGAAACTACCATCAGAATGAACAGGCAACCTACAGAATGGGAGAAAATTTATGCAATCTACTCACCTGACAAAGGGCTAATATCCAAAATCTACAAAGAACTCAAACGAATTTACAAGAAAAAAACAACCCCATCAACAAGTGTATGAAGGATATGAACAGACATTTCTCAAAAGAAGACATTTATGCAGCCAACAGACACATGAAAAAATGCTCATCATCACTGGCCATCAGAGAAATGCAAATCAAAACCACAGTGAGATACCATCTCACACCAGTTAGAATGGCGATCATTAAAATGTCAGGAAACAACAGGTGCTGGAGAGGATGTGGAGTAATAGGAACACTTTTACACTGTTGGTGGGACTGTAAACTAGTTCAACCATTGTGGAAGACAATGTGGCAATTCCTCAAGGATCTAGAACTAGAAATACCATTTGACCCAGCCATCCCATTACTGGGTATATACCCAAAGGATTATAAATGATGCTGCTATAAAGACACAGGCACACGTATGTTTATTGTGGCACTATTCACACTAGCAAAGACTTGGAACCAACCCAAATGTCCAACAATGATAGAGTGGATTAAGAAAATGTGTCACATATACACCATGGAATACTATGCAGCCATAAAAAAGGATGAGTTCATGTCCTTTGTAGGGACATGGATGAAGCTAGAAATCATCATTCTGAGCAAACTATCACAAGGACAGAAAACCAAACACCGCATGTTCTCACTCATAGATGGGAATTGAACAATGAGAACACTTGGACACAGGAAGACAAATATCACACACCAGGGCCTGATGTGGGGTGAGGGGAGCGGGGAGGGATAGCATTAGGAGAGATACCTAATGTAAATGACGAGTTGATGGGTGCAGCACACCAACATGGCACATGTATACATATGTAACAAACTTGCACATTGTGCACATGTACCCTAGAACTTAAAGTATAATGATTAAAAAAAAAGTAATAAAAAAAATAAATAAAGTGTTTCAAAACTTTTTATTTAATTTGAGTTATCTGAGCTTCGGATGGTGCTAATTTGCATGGCCTAAACCATTTAGTAACAAATAAAACAACCGCTATTATCAGAATGGTTTTAAAAAAGTGTCTACCTTACCAAAGCAGCAAGCTAATAAGACATGGTATATTCATCACGCAGTAATATAAATTATTTTTTAGTTTTAATTTTTAGAGACAGGGTCTCACTCTGTTGCCTAGGCCGGAATGCAGTGACACAGTCATAACTCCCTGTAACTTCCTTCCAACTGCTAAGCTCAAGTGATCCTCCCACCTTGGCCTCCTTACATGCTGGGATCCTAGGCTTGAGCCACCACACCTGGCCACAGTGATATAAATTTGACTTTGGACTTCCAAGTATCAATTCTTTTTTTTTTTTTTTTTTTTTTGAGACGGTGTCTTGGTCTGTCAGGCTAGGGTGCAATGGCATGATCTCAGCTCACTGCAACCTCCGCCTCCCAGCTTCAAGCGATTCTCCTGCCTCAGCCTCCCTAGTAGCTGGGATTACAGGGGCACGCCACCACACCTGGCTAATTTTTGTATTTTTAGTAGAGATGGGGTTTCATCATGTTGGCCAGGCTGGTCTCGAACTCCTGACCTCAAGTGATCGGCCCACCTTGGCTTCCCAAAGTGTTGGGATTACAGGCACGAGCCACCACACCCAGCCATTTTTGTATTTTTAGTAGAGACAGGGTTTCACCATGGTCGTCAGGCTTGTCTTGAACTCTTGGCCTTAGGTGATTCACCTGCCTCAGTCTCCCAAAGTGCTGGGATTACAGGCTCATGTGAGCCACCATGCCCAGCCTCAGGTATCAATTCTTAATGTTCTCCAGTTCATTAAATTTTTGACACTGGAAGGTCCTAAGAATTTCACCTCAGGGTCACTTTTATGTAATTGCTGAGAAAACAAAGTTAGCATGGTTTCAGTAATTTTTTCAAACTGATCTAAACCACTGGAGTTGAATTAGAATCTATTTCCTGACTTGGTGTTACAGTGCTTTTCTGAGTCTGTTACTAAAGCAGTTTGTTTTATAATATCTAAGATTTTGAAGACATGTTCAAGATGGTGATGTGGTTCCTGAAGGACAGGAGTATGTCTTGTTTGTCTTTGTATAGCCAGTATTTAGCATTGTGCCAGGCCCAGAGCTACCATTTTTCAAGCAAAAGGTTTAGTGAGTGGCTTTCCTGGGTAACTTTGGGAAAAACTTCATCTTAATTCTCACTTTCCTGATCTATAAAGTGGGAATAATACTTGCTTTGCTTATTCTACAGATGGGTTTTGATGATTGAAAGAGATAATTGTGCCAAAAAGCCACTGAAAATTGAAAAGCTAAATAGATTTACTTTTTTCATAGTTAGAACATTTAATAGTGGCTACATCTGAGATGTCATAACATTTTTTTTTAAGGTAAGCTCTGATACTTTTATTAAAAAATGTTTTTAAAACTAGAGACAAGCAACAAATAGAGCAACATGGAAGACCTATGTTTGTTAGGTAAATTGCATGTCACAGGAGTTTGGTTATGGATTATTTCATCACTAAGGTAATTAGCATAGAACTTGATAGGTAGTTTTTTGATCCTCAAAAATATGAAATGCTTCACAAATTTGCATATGTGTTTACATTTCTTTAAACTGTAATATTAGCTAACTCAGAGTTTACTAATCAGTCTAGTCTCTAAAAAGTATATCATAGGTTAATACTCATATAATATAGTAGTTAATATTCACTGATATATAATTAATATTTATATAATTAATATTTATTTAACTACTCCGTGGGTAATTTTTGCTTATTTACTTACATATACTTAGCTTTTGGTCTTACCTTTAATATTGAAATAGCCACCCAGAGATATAGTTAAGATGAGGGCAGAGACCTTGGCATGCGTGAAAATATATTGCACTTTGGTCTCCCACTTTAAACTTAGGCAGTTAATAAATAGAGAAAATGAATATAGTAAGTGAAATGTAACATTATGCTAATTACATCACAGGAGCACATTATTCCAAGAATCAGTGTTCATGGAAAACTTTCAATAGGACAAAAGTCTATTGTTTAAAAAATAAAACTCTTAAATCTACATTTAAGAAAATGAAACTACATTCTATATGCTAAAGAAATAGATTTTGCACAGTAGTTCTTAAACTTACCTACTTAGTTTATCTTTCCTACCCTTCCCTACCCTATGATTAGAGTGGCTTCATGAGCTCTGAAATTTTCATAAAGGAGATCTCAGAGTTAGGTCCAAAGGCCTGAGCTGAACCCCAGCAGGCTTCTCTTCTACTTATGTGGAGAAAACTAAGGCTTCCTTGTATTTTATACAGCTCCAGGCACGCCATTCACATAGAAGACAGCTCTTATTTCCTTGTTGCCATGTCTTCCCTCCTGACCACTTCCCACCATTAGATTGCTCATTCTGCTCATGAAATGCTCTTGTATATATCCTCATATTTCTTGTTTATCTAAATCCAATCTTTAAGTCACCTTCTCTAAGAAACTGTTTCTTAAAAGTAATTCATATATTCTCTCTCTCACCTTTGAAATATTACAGTACTTGTTCATACATTTCTGATGGAATATTATTTTTGCTTAAGCTATGTGTCTTAGCTCATTGAACAAGACTTTATTTTTATGTTCCCACAGTTTTTAACATATAGATGATTCATAATGCAATGCAATGGAACAGAAATAAACTATCAAGATTTAGATTCTCATTCTAGGTTCATCACCCACTAACTATAAACCATTAGTTACGAATGAACCTGAAGTGACCAACTATTTTTTATAAAATTTAATTAAAATAAAAATAAAATTACAAATAAAATTTGTAATTAAAATAATCTGCAATAAATGAATACAACTTTCAGGGTGATAAAAGGCCCTAAGTTTAAAAATTGAATATTACTAGAAGTAGAAACAGCTACTTCCCACAATTAGATTGGCTCACAGCTCAATTTAAAATATAAGGTTGATAGGGCCTTAAAAATAGCCTATGGTCTGGGTGCAGTGGCTTATGCTTTTAGTCCTAGCATTTTGGGAGGCCAAGACAGGTAGATCGCTTGAGGTCAGGAGTTCAAGACCAGCCTGACAAACATGGCAAAACCCTGTCCCTACAAAAAAATAGCCTGGTGTGGTTATGCATGCCTGTAGTCCCAGCTACTTGGTTGGGTACTTGGGAAGCTGGGGCATGAGAATTGCTTGAAATCAGGAGGCAGAGATTGTAGTGAGCTGAGATTGCACCACTGCACTCCAGCCTGGGTGACAGAGCGAGACTCTGTCTAAAAAAAAAAAAAAAAAAAAAAAGCCTATGAAATCTCCTTGATTAGAGTCTGAAGGGAAAAGTACTACATTCACATAGGCAGGTGGCCAAGATCCAATTCACCGTCTCGTATGGGGACTCACAGTCTGGTCAAAGTGGTGCGATGACATATTTTATAAATTTGATTGATTGCATTTATGGCATGTCCTGTTGGCTCAGTGAGGAGTAAAGATGACCAAGACTGGATGAAGAGAATTAATTCACTGAAAGCTTCCATGCATGATGTATGTACAGCTTGCTCCTGACTTTGGACTGAGGTTCCTGGCTCTGCATAATATAAATCCCCAAACCGTGAAAAAAAATCCAGCAATGGCCCAAATAATCAGGGAAAGCCCAAAGCCCATAAGAAGCGCTATGCATCAGAACTCCCTTAGCAGACACAAATACACCTGAGCCAACTGTATGCCCCATGTGAGACAGATACCATTCAGTAAAGCGGTGTTCTGCTTCATTTGGATTTTTTCTTCTTGGTCCTCGTCTTGCTTGCCTTCTGGTGGTTCTCCATCACTGGATTTGGCACATTCACCACGGCATTATAGAAAAAGGACCAGCCGTCTTGTGTTGAAATCACACCTGTGGGTTGTGAGAAGAAAGGAAATGCTATTAATAAGACCACACAAGAAGTGGCGAAAACATTTCTTGGCAACTCTCAAACCAGCAGTCAATGTGAAGAGTAGTTAAATAATTCTCTAGAAGGTTCTAATATGCTGTCACCAAATGAATACAATGACTGACTATTTTTAGCATGATTTACTCATTCATTTATCCATTTCAACAAGCAGTTAAAGGACTCAAGAGACATAGGTTCTAGGAATGCAAATAAAACATAATCCTTGCCCCAGGGATCTTAGCCTATTGAGAAAAATTAGAATGCAATGTAAAAGGTTAGTTGGGCTGCAATGAGCTCCTGGAGGAAGCAGCAACTAACTTGTCTCTGGGATTATGGGAGTGTCTTTTGGGTTTGGAATGATGACTCAGAGTTCCTCAGGTACATGAAAGAGGAGGAAAAAATGCAGGTAAAGTTTACAGCATGTGCAAGACAATGACATAAGAAAGACCTAGTAATCTGGTGCAGCTGAAGTTCAGGACACAGAGAGGGTGGTATTAGGAGTGGAAACTGAAAATGTGTGTGTATATATATTATATATTTATTAATTAATGAGTATATACATATTATATAGTAATATAATTTATGTTATTATTATTTTGAGATGGAGTCTTGCTCTGTTGCCCAGGCTGGAGTTCAGTGGTGCGATTGTGACTCACTGCTACCTCTGCCTCCCAGGTTCAAGTGATTCTTGTGCCTCAGTCTCCTGTGTAGGTGGGATTACAGGCGTGCACTAACATGCCTGGCTAATTTTTGCATTTTTAGTAGAGACGGGGTTTCATCATGTTAGCCAGATTTGTCTCAAACTCCTGACCTCAAGTGATCTGCTTCCCTCGGCCTCCCAAAGGGCTGGGATCACATGTATAAGCCACCATGCCTGGCCTTTATAATATATATTATTAATGTGTGTATATATAATATATAATAATTAATCATTATATAATATATAATATATAGTATATAAAAATATATATCAGAAATAACGTTCTGATATGTATATATATCTGATATAATGTTCTGATATATATATATATATATCAGAAATAACGTTCCATCCTGTTGATGTTGTATTTTTGCATGACTGATTGATTGATTGATTGATTTTGAGACAGATTGTCACTCTGCCACCCAGGCTGGAGTGCAGTGGCACAATCTGGGCTCACTGCAACCTCTGCCTCCTGGGTTCAACTGATTCTCATGCCTCAGTACCCCAAGTAACTGGGACCACAGGTACATGCCACCACACCTGGCTAATTCTTGTATCTTTAGTAGAGACAGGGTTTTGCCATGTTGGCCAGGCTGGTCTCGAACTCCTGACCTCAGGTGATCCGCCTTGGCCTCCCAAAGTGCTGGGATTACTGGCATGAGCCACCACGCCTGGCCAGATTTATTAAGATAAATCTGAGTAACCGTATCTTCTGGATTTTCAAAGAGAGAACTTATTCTTTGCATAGGCTGTCAAACCTTAATTTTTGTCTTACTGAAATAGAGTAAGAACCATACCACTTTCTATACCATTTCTATATCATAGCTATAAATGTTTTGAAAGTTTTTTTATGGCTGCAATTTCCTCCCCATTAACTTTTCATTCAATGAGTTTGCAGTGATTCATATGTCATGTCTAGTCTGGATGAAAGCATTTTTGAGCCTTCATACAGACTGTCCTCAGGGACTCGGAGAAAACCTTTTGTATGTTTGCATCCAGGTAAACTCAAATTTTGGCATAATTATATTTCAATTCAATGACAATATACAAAAATGCATCCTTAAATATTTTTGAATTTAAAAATAATAAAGTATTTGGTATGTTAATATAGAAAAATACAATACCAGTGAGTGAACTGTAGTGAATTTAGTACCTCTTACAGGCAAATTTTCCTTCAAGAAAAGCCAACCTATCCTTTGAGACTGTAAATTTTTCACTTGAAAACATTGCGGAAATTCCCAATGGGGTAGCAGAGAAATTAGGATGTAAAAGTAGTGGCTTAGCTGAAATCCTCGGCACACTCTGCTAAGAAAGACACACACACACACACACACACTCACACACAATTGCCTTACACAGCATTATCAACATTGTTAAGTTTCGTGACTTCTTGCTGATGTACCCCCTCCCCAACAAGAAATGTAATGATGATATTTACTATTTACTCATTCCAGAATTGATAGTGAACATCGAGCATATGTCAGGCACTGCTCTAGAGAGTAGAAATGCAATGAAAACATAAAATTCCTATCTTCAAGGTGTTTATATTCTAAGGGGAGAGACCGACCATACACAAACATTGTCTTTTGTCAGAAAGGTTGGAATGTATGAGAATGTATCTAAGTGAGTAAGAGATTCTGTTAGACAGTGATTCATGTTATGAAGAAACCAACTTAGAATAATAAGTTTCAGATGGATTAGGGGAAGAAGGACCTACTTTAGGTTAAAACAATTGTTAGAATACTTTATTTAAAAGCAAGCCCTGAGAGATTCTCCTGATGAAGAGAAGGAGCATGCCAAGTAAAGATTTGGAGGAGGAGCTCTTAAGGTAAAACAACAGCCAATGTTCTAATGGGGGATTAGCTTCCCATGTTTAAGGCACCAAAAGGAGGCCAGTGCGATTGGAAGGTAGTGAATGAGGGCAAGGGAGCTATGAACTGAAGCAGAATAGTGTGCAGAGGCCAAAATAGAATAGGGCCTTTGGCGAAGAGTTTGGATTTCATGTTATGTGTAATGGAAGCCATTGGTCAAGAGAAACGATATAGTGTTGTCTGATTTATATGTTTGAAGATTACTAAGGTTGCTGGGTAGAGGATGAACAGTGAGGGACAAGAGCAGGGAGAGCCATTTAAGAGACTATTCTGTAAATGATGCCTCCTCCATCAGGGGAAGGAATGGTCAGATTTCAAAAGCAGAACTAATAAGATTTGGGAAGTTTCTTAAATTACTTATTAATAAATGCCCAGCTATTCAATGCTAGGCTTCCTCCATCTTTCTAGGATAAAGCTTCTCATGTCACATCAGTTTAAACTTCAAAGGTCCCAAATATTCATAGGATAGAGGCCAATATTCTTATTGCAAAACTCCTTAAAGTTAGCAGTTATATATAAATAAATATATAATATATTAATCATTATATAATATATAATATATACAATATATAAAAATAAATATATATTAATCATTATATAATATATATTATATATAATATATATGTTTATTTATATATTATATATAATATATATGTTTATTTATATATTATATATAATATATATGTTTATTTATATATTATATATTATAAATATATTATATATTTATTTATATATAACTGCTAACTTTAAGGAGTTTTGCAATAAGAATATTGGCCTCTATCCTATGAATATTTGGGACCTTTGAAGTTTGCACTCCAGCCTGGGTGGCAGAGCGACACTCTGTCTCAAAATCTATCAATCGATCAGTCATGCAAAATACAACGTCAACAGGATGGAACGTTCGAGACCAGCCTGGCCAACATGGCAAAACCCTGTCTCTACTAAAGATACAAGAATTAGCCAGGTGTGGTGGCATGTACCTGTGGTCCCAGTTACTTGGGGTACTGAGGCATGAGAATCAGTTGAACCCAGGAGGCAGAGGTTACAGTGAGCCCAGATTGTGCCACTGCACTCCAGCCTGGGTGGCAGAGTGACACTGTGTCTCAAAATCAATCAATCAATCAATCAGTCATGCAAAAATACAACATCAACAGGATGGAACGTTATTTCTGATTAGTAAAGTGCAGGAAAATGAATCCATGATACATCAATCTATTTATATTCTTTCTTTACAATCAGAACACCTGATCATTTAAGCCACATGTTTACTCTCTAATCACATCATAAATCAGTAAGAACTATGCATTTTTTGAAAGATAACTGAAAGCTTCACAGAGTAAATACATTACATATGCCACTTGGTTTTTTAAGAACAGCTATTAGAAATTCCCCAAAGAAAAGTACCATTTGTACTTTTCTCTCTGTTCAAGCAATCAAAAAGTTATGCTACTATGATTGGTAATTGATAGAAATAGTCAAATTTCCTTCTTCTGGGGGAAAATCCAGTCATGCTGCCTCTGCTCCATCTAGCTTGAGTTGGGCATTAGCTGAGTCAGATTGCAGTCTTGTGTCCACAAGAGAGTTCTTTGATTAGTGAAGTGGAGTTTTCTTTGGAGGGCTGACCTGAGAAAAGCACAGGTTCTGCCCATGATATGATTGGAAAGCCCAGAACATTGTATCTAATTGCTCATTTTTAAAAATAAAACAGGATACATGGAATCTTGCATCTATTCTTAGGGAGAAGGAGTGAGAGAGAGGGGTTGTGGTTTGGGACAGGAAGAAAAAAGAAAGAAAAGGGGATCTGATTTTTCCATATGGGAGATAGTTACGGTTAGTGAAGGGTTTTACCAGTGTGAAGAACAGCAACTGTGAAATTCTTTCCTTAGGAATCTGAAGCCTTCTACTCTTACCTGGCGGATGATGCACTGGCCTTCTTGTTTTCTGGAGCTTCAGCTCAGTCTTAGTCCTACTGGTGGACTTCTAGAAGCCTAACTCCTTTAATGGCTGCCAAATAGGACTGTTACTTGAGGACTCTGAAGTGCATTAGTGCTATTCCCTAATGATTATTTTACACATGCACAAGAGATATCAGCAAAGAAAGGGAGGCTCTTTAAATCGCTTCAGTTGAAGCCTTTTGTTTTTTGCATTCTGGTAAAGGAATATTAATTATTAAATAATTCATCTGAAAACGTTAGAAATAATAGGTTTGATTATATCTCTCCATGAAGAAGCTACTAATTTCATCCCTGTGCAAGAATTTACCATTTTAAGAGCAGTATTATGTTATTGACGCATAGCCAGCTTAAATATTGTTGAAGAGCATTCTTTTCAAAGCATCATATTTTTCTATTACAAAACGAATATCTATTCATTGCAGAAACAAATTTAAGTACAGATAGTTTAAAAGGTTAAAATGAAATGATCATGGTCTCAACATCTAGAGACTGTTACTAAATTTTTTGTATATGCTACACATAGTACATATATAATTTATAAATTTTGAATCATAGTGAATATGTTTTTTGGAAACTCCCACTTTTCACTAAATATATTCTGCTCACTTTTTAATGACATTAGATATTTTTCTATAATTCCATGTTAAGGATGTATAGATAGTTATTATGTAGGTGTATTAGTCCATTCTCATGCTACTAATAAAGACATATCTGAGACTGGGTAATTTATAAAGGAAAGAGGTTTAATTGACTCACCATTCAGCATGGCTGGGGAGGCTTCAGCAAACTTACAATCATGATGGAAGGAGAAGCAAACAAGTCCTTCACATGGTGGCAAGAAGGAGAAGAAAGAGTATCGGGCGAAGGGGGAAGGCCCTTATAAAACCCTTAGATCTTGTGAGAATTTACTATCACGACAATAGCATGGGGGTAACTGCCCCCATGATTGAATTATCTCCCACCAGGTCCCTCCCACGACACATGGGGCATATGGGAACTACAATTTTATATGAGATTTGGGTGGAGACACAACCAAACCATATCATTTTGCTCCTAGCCCCTCCCAGATCTCATGTCCTCACATTCCAAAGCACAATTGTGCCCTTCCAACAGTCCCTCAAAGTCTTAACTTTTTCTAGCATTAACTCAAAAGTCCAAGTTCAAAGTCTCATCTGAGACAAGGCAAGTCCCTTCCACCTATGAGCCTGTAAAATCACAAACCAGTTAGTTACTTCCTAGACACAATGGAGGTACAGGTATTGGGTAAATGCACCCATTCCAAATGGGAGAAATTGGCCAAAACAAAGGAGTTACAGGTCCCATGCAAGTCTGAAATCCAAAGAGGCAGTAATTAAATCTTAAAGTTCCAAAATAATCTCCTTTGACTCTATGTCTCACATCCAGGTCATGCTGATGTAAGAGATGGGCTCCCATGGCCTTGGGTGGCTCTGCGCCTGTGGCTTTGCAAGGTACAGCCCACTCCTGGCTGCTTTTGTGGGCTGGCATTGAGTGTCTGTGGCTTTTCCAGGTGCACGGTGCAAGCTGTCAGTGGGTCTACCATTCTAGGGTCTGGAGGACAGTGGCCCTCTTCTCACATTTCCTCTAGGCAGTGCCCCAGTGGGGACTCTGTGTGGGGGTGCCGACCCCACATTTCCCTTCCTCACTGCCCTGGCAGAGCTTCTCCATGAGAGCTCCCCAGCTGCAGCAAACTTCTGCCTGGACATCCAGGCCTTTCCATACATCCTATGAAATCTAGGCAGATGTTCCCAAACCTCAATTACTGACTTCTGCACACCTGCAGGCCCAACACCACATGAAGCCTGCCAAGACTTGGGGCTTGCACCCTCTGAAGCCACAGCTTGAGCTGTGCCTTGGCCCCTCTTAGACATGGCTAGAGAAGCTGGAACTCAGAGCATCAAGTCCCAAGGCTGCACACAGCACGGGGGCCCTGAACCCAGCTCAGGAAATCATTTTTCCTGCCTAGGCATCTGGGCCTGTGATGGGAGGGGCTGCCATGAAAGTCTCTGACATGCCCTGGAGATATTTTCCATGTTGTCCTGTTGATTAACATTTGGCTTCTTATTACTTATGCAAATTTCTGCAGCCAGCTTGAATTTCTCCCCAGAAAATGGGTTTTCTTTTCTACTGCATCGTCAGGCTGCAAATTTTCCAAACTTTTATGCTCTGTCACCTCTTGAATGGTTTGCTGCTTAGAAATTTCTTCTACCATATACTCTAAATCATCTCTCTCAAGTTTAAAGTTCCACAAATCTCTAGGGCACGGGCAAAATGCTGTCAGTCTTTTTGCTAAAGCATAAAAAGAGTCACCTTTGCTCCAGTTCCTAAAAAGTTCCTCATCTCCATCTGAGACCACCTCAGCCTGGACTTTATTGTCCATATCAGTGTCAGCATTTTGGTCAAAGCTGTTCAACAAATCTCTAGGAAGTTCCAAACTTTCCCAAATCTTGTCTTCTGAGCCCTCCAAATCTCTGGGAAGTTCTAAAGTTTCTCACATTCTCCTGTCTTCTTCTGAACCCTCAAAACTGTTTCAGCCTCTGCCTGTTACCCAGTTCCAAAGTTGTTTCCACATTTGCAGGTATCTTTATAGCAGTGCCCTGCTCCTGGTACAAATTTACCATATTAGTCTGTTTTCATGCTGCTAATAAAGACATACCAGAGACTGGGTCATTTACAAAAGAAAAAGGTTTAATTGACAATTAAGAATGGCTGGGGAGGCCTCAGGAAACTTACAATCATGGCATAAGACACCTCTTCACAGGGTGGCAGGAGAGAGAATCGGTGCTGAGTGCCGTGGAAGCCCCTTATAAAACCATCAGATCAGGTGAGAGCTTACTCACTATCACAAGAATAGCACGGGAGTAACTGCCCCACGATTCGATTATTTCCCACTGGTTCCCTCCCATGACACATGGGGATTATGGGAACTACAATTCAAGATGAGATTTCGGTGGGGACAGTCAAACCACATCAGTAGGTATGCCATAATTTATTTAACAATATTCAAGACATATCAATTGTGCACATTTGTGATAGGTATTCTGCTAGGCTTATAGAAAGTTTGGGTATGGTGGCTCACATTTTAATCTTAGCACTTTAGGGGGCTGAGGCCGGGTTTGGGAGTGAAAAGACATCACTTGAGTCCAGGAGGTTGAGGCTGCAATAAGCTATGATTGCACCACTTCATTCCAGTCTGGGCGGCATAGTGAGAACCTGTCTCTAAAAAGAGCTTACAATCTCGTGGGGGATAGGGACAAATAGCAGGCAGTTGCAAGATAGGGAGTTAAAACTATGATAGGGAGTGGGTGTTTTAGTTTTCTGTTGCTGCTACAACAAATTACCACAAACTTAGTGTCTTAAAACAATACAAATTTCTTCTCTTCCAGTTCTGGAGACCAAAAGTCCAAAATCAGTTTCACTGGGCAAAAGTCAAGGTTGGCAGGGCTGGTTGGTCCTTTTGGAGGTTCTGAGGTGATAATCAGTTTCCTTGACTTTTCAGGGTCTAGAGCTGCATTCCTGGCATTATTTTTGGCTTCTGGACCCTTTCTCCATCTTAAAGATAGCAGCATAGCATCTTTAAATTTTTCTTTGTTTCCTTGATTGTATGCTTTCTTTCAACTGTAATAAAACGTCCCTCTCCCTCACTCTTTAAGAACACTTGTCATTACAATTAGGGTGCACTTGAAAAAGCCAGGATCATCTCCCTACTTCAAGATTTTGCCAAAAAGCAAAATCCCTTTTGTCATATAAAGTAAAATTCACAGGTTTCAGGGTTTAGGATTTCGATACCCTTGACAGCTATTACTTAGTGGGGGGTAGAGAGCTAGTGGGGGCCCATGGAAAGAAACCCACACCCCAGGGTCAGGAAGGCTGGGTGCAATGGTAGATGTCAGAGGTGACCTTTCAGAAAAAGTCTTGATTAGTTGGAAAGGGAAAGGGAAGAAAAGTCTTATTAAAGTTGTAGGAGCCAGAAAAAGCTGAGGTCCAGAGGACAGCTGGAGTTTATGGGAACTGCTGATAGGTTGAGTGAGTCAAATTCGATAAGAAGGATTTAGGGAAAGGAGAGAAAGAAAAGGAAAGCAGAGGCTGGGTGCGGTGGCTCACGCCTGTAATCCCAACACTTTGGGAGGCCAAGGTGGGTGGATTACTTGAGACCAGGAGTTCGACACCAGCCCGGCCAACATGGTGAAACCCCGTCTCCACTAAAAACACAAAAATTAGCTGGGCATGGTAGCGGGCACCTGTAATCCCAGCTACTCAGGAGGCTGGGGCAGGAGAATCGCTTGAACTTGGCAGGGGAGTTGTGGGGGGCGGAGGTTGCAGTGAGCTGAGATCATGCCACTGCACTCCAGCGTGGGTGACAGAGTGAAACTCTGTCTCAAAAAAAAAAAAAAAAAAAAAAAGGGGAAAGCAGAAGTCAGAATTTGAAGGGCTTTGTGTCCTGGGGGCAATAGAAAATTATCAAAGGGTTTTAAAAGCTGGATGGACAGACCCAGCTTGTGCTGTAGAGAGATATCCTTGGTTCTAGAGTGGAAAATGTATTGGAAAAAAAAAGTGGTCATTCATTCATTCAAATTCAATAAATATTTTTTCAAACTACTAGAAAATGCTAGGTCCTAAAAGTATTTAGAATAAGTCAGACATGGTTCCCACTTACCCTTATAGAACTTTTTCTATAAGGAGATAAAGCAAACAGACAATAAATGTTTAAACCAAATATTTACACTTCGAGATATGGTTAAAAAAAAAGGAATACTTTGGTGATGTTAGAGAAGGTGACTGGGCACCTACTTTAGATATGGTCCTAGGGAAGGTCATCTGAAAAAATGAGGTTTGAACTGGGATTTGAAGAAGTCAGGAGAAGATCCCTGTCAAGAAATCCCATTTGTGAAAGGCAGAGCAAGGATGCCAGTGAGCCCCAGAGGAGCCAGAGAGGAGGGTGAAGTGACATGAGATTAGAGAGATCAGCAGATTCCTACAGGCTTTTCTTCTAAGTATAATGAGAAGTCACGGAAGTATAGTAAGCCAGAGGGTGACTTGGATGGATTTGCTATTAATACTAGATGAATGTTTAAGTGGATGCAGTTATCTGATAAAGAGATGCTGTTGATCAGAAGTAAGGTAGTGCAGTGGGGATGGAAAAAGTTGTTACAGGAAAGGCGTCCGGATCCAGACCCCAAGAGAGGGTTCTTGTATTTCATGCAAAAAAGAATCCAGGGAGAATCCATAGAGTAAAGTGAAAGCAAGTTTATTAAGAAAGTAAAGAAATAAGAGAATGGGTACTCCTAGACAGAGCCACCCTGAGGGCTGCTGGTTGTCCATTTTTGATTATATGCTAAACAAGGGGTGGATTATTTATGCATCCCCTTTTAGACCACATAGGGCAACTTCCTGACGTTGCTATGGCATCTGTAAACTGTCATGGCGCTGGTGGGAGTGTGGCTGTGAGGGCAACCAGAGGTCACTCTCATCATCATCTTGGTTTGTGGTTTTTAGCCGGCTTCTTTACTGCAAATTGTTTTATCAGCAAGGTCTTTATGACCCGTATTTTGTGCCAACCTCCTATCTCATCTTGTGACTTAGAATGCCTTAACCATCTGGGAATGCGGCCCAGTAGGTCTCAGCCTCATTTTACCCAGCTCCTATTCAAGATATGGTTGCTCTGGTTCACATGCCCCTGACATTGCTACACTGAAAACAAAAATATTTTGGAGGTAGAATCAATAGGACTTGTGATTAACTGGATATGCATAGTGGGGGATTTGAGCATAGAGAGAGAAGGAAGTGAGGGACAAAAGATTGAAGTTCGTCTGGACAGATGGTGTTATTATTTGCTGAGAAAGGAAACATAAGAAGGAAATCAAGTTTGGGATGTATGTTGCAGTGAGGAATGAAAAGGTCAGCTTTGGAATGTGGAGATTGCTGTGGAGCATGCCAGTTGGCAGGTCTGGTATGAAGTGAATCTCAGGTTTAGGAGAAAGGGCTGACTTTGGGAGTACTGATGTCTAGATGACAATAAGACCACGCAGGGGAATGAGGTAGATCCGGGAAAGGGTTTGGAGTAAGAATGTGAGGCCCAGACTGAACCTGAGTAAGAAGAATAAACACCTAAAGCCCCTAACCAGAAGACCAAGACATAGGAGGAAAAGCAGGAATGTCTGGTGTCACAAAAGGGAAGAGAACCATTAGAAAAGGAGAGGGCACTCAGCCACATCACGTAGGAAGAGGACTGAAAAGCTTCCCCTGGATTTAGAAACTAGAAGGGTGTGTTAATCACTTTTGGGAAGAGCAATTTCAATGGAGTGGTTCAGACAGAAGCCAGATTAAATGGACTGAGGAGTGAATCAAGTGACTGAGGAAGTGTAAAAGTGAGAATTGCTATAGACAGCTCTCTCAAGAAGTCTGGCCATAATTAAGTTATTGGTGGGAATGTAAATTGATACCAACTCTTAGGAGAGAATTTGCCAATATTCACTAACATTTAAAATGTTCATAATCTTTGATCCCAGTAGTTCAATTTCTAGACCTGTGCCATAATACTTAAAAAGTATGGGCTGGGCATGGTGGCTCATGCCTGTAATCCCAGTACTTTGGGAGGCCGGGGTGGGTGGATCACCTGAGATCAGGAGTTTGAGACCAGCTTGGCCAACACAGTGAAACCCCGTCTCTATGAAAAATACAAAAAATTAGCTGGGTGTCGTGGCATGTGCCTGTAATCCCAGCTACTCAGGAGGCTGAAACAGGAGAATTGCTTGAACCTGGGAGGCAAAGGTTGCAGTGAGCCAAGATCGTGCCACTGCATGACAGCCTGGGCAACAAGAGCAAAACCCTGTCTCAAAAATAATAATAATAATAAGTATGCACATATATGTAAAATTTACACTATGTTCTGGATGGTATTGCCTAGGTTTTCTTCTAGGGTTTTTATGGTTTGGGGTGTTACATTTAAGTCTTTAATCCATCTCGAGTTAATCTTTGTATAAGGTGTAGGGAAGGGGTCCAGTTTCTGTTTTCTGCATATGGCTAGCCAGTTTTTCCAGCACCATTTATTAAATAGGGAATCCTTTCCCCATTTCTTGTTTTTGTCAGGTTTGTCAAAGATCGGGTGGTTGTAGATGTGTGGTGTTATTTCTGAGGGCTCTGTTCTGTTCCATTGGTCTACATATCTGTTTTGGCACCAGTACCATGCTGTTTTGGTTACTGTAGCCTTGTAGTATAGTTTGAAGTCAGACACAGGGAGGGGAACATCACACACCAGGGTCTGTCCGGGGGTGGAAGGCAAGGGGAGGGAAAGCATTAGAACAAATACCTAATGCCCGTGGGGCTTAAAATCTAGATGATGGTTTGATAGGTGCAGAAAACCACCATGGCACATGTATACCTATGTAACAAACCTGCACATTCTGCACGTGTATCCCAGAACTTAAAGTAAAATTTTTAAAAAAATTATATAAATTAATTTAAATTTATATTTTATATAAATTCATTTACATATAAATGAATAACATATACACCATACCTATTCATATTTTTTCTAATAGCAGAAAGTCAGGAAAATTAAAACGTTCATCAAGAGGAAATAGATTAAATATTGGTACATCAATATAATGAAGCACCACATAATAGTTTAAAAAATAATATAATTTACATGTAATGACATATAAATATGTAAGAAGCAAATTCCAAAACAGAATGTGTAATTAGTTTACAGAAAAACAAAATCTGGAAACCTAATCACTAGACTGTGAATTTAGAAAGCAGTGAGGTAAAAAGGAGAAAAAATCCTCTCTGTTATGAAAAGAGGAAAGAGAAAGACAGAAGTAGACAGAAAGGGCTGATTTTATTTTATTTATTTATTTTTTTTTTATGAGAAACTCTTGGCAGGCTTAAGTGTTTCTAGAAGAAACTTTCTAAGGGAATGGTTGGAGTGAAGTGAGAGGGAGAGTCATCTAACAAGCTAGAGGAGAAATGCAGAAACAAAGGATTATTCTTAGTAGGAGAAGGGGTAATTCTGCCAGCATAATAAGAGAATAAAAAGACAAAAATACAAATATGATTTAGTTAATAAGAATTGTGTTTATTCTTTATTTAATAGTATTGAGGGTCATTTATAATATCTTAGATTATTTGAAATTTTTATGTTGTTTTAAACTTTTTGTTGTATTAAGCCAGCATTTCTCAAAGTATCACCCAGAGACGCTGTGACCTTTCAGGGAGTCTGCTAGGTCAAACCTATTTCCATAATAATTCTGAGATGTTATTGCATTTATTACTCCCATACTCTCACAGGTGAACAGTGGAGTTTTCCAGAGGCTACATGACATGTGATTTTGCAACAGATTGAATGCAGATATGAAAACCCAGTTCTCTTCTATTTACTTACTTTTTTAAACATTCAAAGAGATATGCGAAAATGTAAAATAACATGGCTCTTCTCATCAACTGTTTTTCACTTTGGATGTTTTAAATGAATTAATATATTCTTGACTTCTCAGTTTTAATTTCTAGTGGCAAATAAGGATTGATATAACCCCCAAAAGCAAAATCTCTTTTGGTTTCTCAATAGTTTTTAAGCAATGCCTCAGTGACCATCATCATGGCTTAATCTTTACACACACCTATGATTATTTCCTTAGAATAAATTCTTGGATATTGAATTCGTGTAATCCCCTGATGGGTTCTTCCTGCCAGTTGCAGACAAAACCATTTCACTGAGACTGCAGTATTGCAGTAGAGAAAGAGTTTAATTAACGTGGAGCTAGCCAAATGGAAGGGCTGGAGTTATTACTCATATCAGTCTCACGAAGAACTCAGAGGCTAGGGTTTTTATGGATAATTTGGTGGGCAGGGGGATAGGGAATGGGTGCTGCTGATTGGGTGAGAATGAAATCATAGGGGTGTGGAAAATGGTGCTTGTGTGCTGTGTCTGCCTCTGAGTGAGAGCGGTAGAACCGGTTGAGTCATGAGTCATGGGTTTGGGTGGGATCAGTCAGTTGCCAGAATGCAAAAATCTGAAAAACATCTCAAAAGACCAACTTCAGGTTCTACAGCAGTGACAGTATCTTTAGGAGCAAGTGGGGAAGTCACAAATCTTGTGACCTCTGGCCACATGACTCCACTCCTGAGCAGTAAGGGAACATAGAAACTATGCCTACATTTTAGCAGAATTCAGATCCCTCCCACAATCCTAATGTCATAAACTTTCATTAGTTTTACAAAGGCAGCTTTGGTCTCTGAGCAAGGCAGGGATCAGTTTTAGGGAAGGACTATTATGATCCTTGTTTCAAAATTAAACTATATACTAAGATTTTCCCATGATTAGCTTGGTCTATGCCCAGGAATGAGTGAAGACAGCCAGCCTGTGAGACTAGAAGCAAGAGGGCATGAGTCATGCTAGCATTCTCTCACTGTCCTAATATTTGCAAAGGTGTTTTCATTGATGGGTCAAAAAGTGCAAAGGTTTGAGGAGACAGGGCAACCAAATGTAATGTGGTATTATAGAGGCCAGGGGAAAACTTCCCCTTTGCCCTCTGAAGGTTTGCTGAAAATCAATTGATGAAAGGCAGAAAAGGCATACAAATGTATTAATGTGGTGGAATCACAAAGGGATTACCCCAATCTCCCAATGGGTACAGCTTATATACCCTTTTTCATAGGGGAGGGAAGTGCTGGGGGATATAGACAATTCTTTGAGGGGCAGTAAATGACTATTAGGGAGAATGGACGGACCATGGAACAGTAATTAACTTGTAAAGGATTTTCTCTGGAATTTTCTCTGAGCTCCAGTGGCAGGAATTATCTTCTTAAAAACAAGTCTGTCCAGGTGTGGTTGCATTCTTGTCTTTTTTTCTGCAATAGATAATGCCATTTTAGGAAGCAGATAGAAGGCAATTTTTTTTTTTTGTAAGACACTTTTTTGAACAGATGAGGAAACTCCAGAGAGAGTCCCTTCCTGTCCTGGGAGGTGAAGTGGGCTGGGGAAACAACACAAGGTTAGACAGGACCTTGTTTCTGAGGCCTTTCAATTTTCAAAAGCACTCAGCATGCCCAAGCCCCACAGGCTGGGGAATCATTTTCCACACCTCAACAGCATCCTGGATGGGATCTTGGAGCAGAAAAAAGACATTAGGCGAGTCTCGCTCTGTTGCCCAGGCTGGACTGCAATGGTGTGATCTCAGCTCACTACAATCTCTGCCTCCTGAGTTCAAACAATTCTCTTGCCTCAGCCACCCAAGTAGCTGGGATTGCCTGATTAACTTTTTTTTTTTTTTTTGTATTTTTAGTAGAGATGGGGTTCACCATGTTGGCCAGGCTGGTCTCAAACTCCTGGTCTCAAGTGATTAGCCTGCCTCAGCCTCCCAAAGTGTTGGGACTACAGGCGTGAGCCACCATGCCTGACTCAGAATCTAGTTTAAACAGAGTTGATTCAAGTGCAAAGTTTGAAGCCGGGCTTCTTGGGAAGCACAGATTCTGAAGAATGGAAGTCAGTGTTCCAAAGTATAGAAGTTTTTACTCATATTCACAAAGTTTAGGGAAGTTTAGCAGAATATCAACACCTTTCTATGTTAGGCTTAATGTATAGTTACAATGATCTGATTTGTTGAGGTGGTATTTTTCTTTCAGGAAAGGCACGTCAAGCTGAAACAATCAAACGGATCAGAATCCAGTTATAAAGAGTTTATTAAAGTGAAAAGCTGGGAATGGCTATTTAAAAGACACAGACTCCAGAGAAATGGGGTCAGGGCTCTGAAGTTAAAGGTTCTTATATAGGCAGAAAATAGAGTAGGATTATATATAACATTTTCTATACAAGGCTTGTTTTTGAGTTATAAACATTTAATTAGTTATAGTTCATTTTGTTTTCCATACAGCTTGTTTTCATGTCCTTTCCAATTTAAAAGAGTATTTTTAATATTCCATCTGAAGACAATGTGATAACCATAAAGGCTTTTTGTGAGAAAGATAAGAGGAAGTTAATCTATAATAAAGATCAACAGGGAAGAGGGAAGGGGTCTTCCCTGGTGCCCTTTAGTAATATATAACATTTTAGAAAACAATGTAGGTGAGGAAGGCTAATCTATAATCAGAGCAAGAAAGGTTACAGCTGCCTGTCACATGACTCAGGCCCCATAACCTCACATTTCTTTAAGGTTCAAGGTAATTTAGAGTTCCAACAGCTTGGATTTCCAATTACCTATTTTCAGAGGTATATTTAACATTTCTCACTGAGAATCTAATAGTTACGGGGTCTTTTGCACCATCTGGTCTGAGTTAGGTATTGAACAATAAAGGAGGCAGTTAATCTATAACAAAGATCAGTAATTGCAAGTGGAGAAAGGTCTGGTCTCTAGTCTCTTCTAGTCATTTACAGAACAAGAACAATGAGGAAGAGAGTTAATCTATAATCTAATTGCAAACATGCTTCATGACTCAGTCTCCAGAGCTTAATTCCCCCCTTGGCATGATAAATTTAGAGGGTTCTGAGATTTTTTCTTTTATATTATCAATATTAGTTCATTAATTTTAACAAATACACTATAGTCATGGAAGATATCAACAGTAGGGGAAACTGGGTGCAGGGTATATGGGAACTTTCTACACTAGCTTTTCAATCTTTCAAGAAATCATGAACTATTCTAAAAAATAAAGTATATTTTTAAAAATGAAGTATCTTAGTGTCCTAGGACTATCATTAACATATTACCATAAACTTGGTGGCCTAAAATAATAGAAATTTATTCTCTCACAGTTCAGGAGGTCCGTAGTCCAAAATCAAGGTGTTGGCAGGGCTGCACACCCTCTGAAGGCTAGAGGGGTAAAAGTCCTTTGCCTTTTCCTTTTCCAGCTTTTGGTGATTCCAGGCATTCTTTGGCATGTGGCTGTGCCATTCCTATCTCTGCCTCTGCCTCCCATGGCCTTTTCTTTTGTCTGTGTCTTCTCTCCTTTTTTTCTTTTTCTTTTTTTTGAGACAGTGTCTCACTCTGTTACCCAGACTGGAGTGCAGTGGTGTGATCTCAACTCACTGCAGCCTCTGCCTCTTGGGTTCAAGCAATTCTCCTGCCTCAGCCTCCTGGGTAGCTGAGACTACAGGTGCCCGCTGCCACGCCTGGCTAATTTTTGTATTTTTAGTAGAGATGGGATTTCTCCGTGTTGGCCAGGCTGGTCTCAAACTCCTGGCCTCAAGTGACCTGCCTGCATTGGCCTCCCAAAGTGCTGGGATTACAGGCGTGAGCCACCATGCCCAGCCCTCTTCTTATAAGGACACTTGTCACTGGATTTACGGCACACCCAGTTAATCCAGGATGGTCTCATCTTGAGATCTTTAATTTAATGACATTTGTAAAAACCCACTTTCCAAATAAGTCACACTCACAGGTTCTGGGGATTAGGACTTCAGCAGATCATTTTGGGGGCAACCAGTCAATACACAACCTAAAGCAACAATAGTAATATGAAAGACCATACCAGTCAATATATCAGGCATGATTTTGCCTATAACACTGAGGAACAAGACAGATTTATTTATGTTTCTAAGTTAAATTGAATATGGCCCAGGCTCTAACCTGAAAGGGTTGGTGGGAAGTCTGAATCTCCGCCTTTTTTCAGGGTCTTGGCAAGTGGAAAGGTGAGAATGCTCAAGCTCTGAGGGCCACGCCTTTAACCTGCAGTATTCATTGTGTTTCTACTTGCTTTTTCCTCTACATGCTAGTGTTGTGGGCCACTCGTCCTTCCTGACATGGACAAGCCCAATCTGCCACTATTCAGTTTCCTTGCCCTTTGCCCCCTATCCTAGCACCTCTGGAGTACTGTGTCTGATTAGTGCTGTCAAAGTCAAATAAAATATAAAGATGAATCTCTGAAATTAAAATTTTTATTTGGCAAGAAAGAATTGCAATTAGAGGCATACACACAGACCGGGTGGTCTTTGGTATATCTAAAGAACAAAGAGAAGGTTAGAGCTTTTATAAAAAGGAGAAACATTACATACCACTACTCTAGAAAGTTCATTGGCTCAAGTAAGGTTTTGGGGAGCTAGCAAGCTTTTGGGTGAGTGATGGTAGTGGGTAAAACTAGTCTTAGAGGTGCAGTAGATTGTTTCAGTAGCCTTTAGATAAAACTGGTTTCAGGTTATAGCAGGCAGTCTCAGCAGCCAAGCTTGCAGAGAATTACATTCTTGGAGCAATGGTATGTGGTCTGACTGCGCTGTTTTAGTTGGGTGTGACAAGAATGACCCAGTTTGTAAGGTCAACTTTTGCTGTGGCTACAGTCTCAAGCAAACTTTTCAGACTACCATCAGGTAAGTCATTTCACAATCAGAGCTGCAATAGGACATTCATGGGCCCTAGGTGTTACTGGAAAGGTGTCCTTATCCAGACCCCAAGAGAGGTTCTTGAACTTTGTGCAAGAAAAAAATTCAGGGTGAGTCCATAAAGTGAAAGCAAGTTTATTAAGAAGGTAAAGGAATAAAAAAACGGCTACTGTATAGACAGAGCAGTGGCATGGGCTGCTCAACTGAGTATACTTATAGTTATTTCTTGGTTATATGCTAAATAAGAAGTGGATTATTCATGAGTTTTCCAGGAAAGGGGTGGGCAATTCCCAGAACTGAGGATTCCTCTCCCTTTTCGACCATATAAGCTAACTTCCCTAGGTTGCCATGGCATTTGTAAACTGTCATGGCCCTGGTGGGAGTATCTCTTGGCAATCTAATGCATTATAATTATATTATAATTAGCATATATTGAGCAGTGAAGATGAACAGAGGTCACTTTTGTCACCATCTTGGTTTTGGCTGACTTCTTTACCACATCCTGTTTTATCAGTAGGGTTTTTATGACCTGTATCTTGTGCCAACCTTCTGTCTCATCCTAAGAATGCCTAACCTCCTGGGAATGTAGCCCAGTAGTTTTCAGCCTTATTTTACTCAGCCCCTATTCAAAATGGAGTTGCTCTGGTTCAAACACCTCTGACATAGGCACTTATGCTTTTGTGGCTCTGTCCTCTATAAAAGATATTAAAATTATTTTTTACAATTGCATTATTATAAAGATATATGTAATCTAAACTGTTCATTGTTATATATTCATTTTTTTCTTCTAATTTAAAAACAATTAAAATTAAAACATTTTCTTGGGACCAGGCTCCCAGTACTAGCTTCCATATTCCTTAGAATGAATTCAGTTAGATTAATGAGCTTAAAATTCTAAAACTATTAACTCTCTTCTGGGGTCGAAATTAATTCGGAATTTTGAGTCCTTTTAACTTTGTCGGGAGGCCTATGCAAAATATATCTCATGTGTTTGTGATCAGGCTGTGCCCAAAACACTAAAGAGTTAATTTTTCAAAAAATTTTTTTCTTGCCCCTTTAGACTTTGTACCATTCCACTAAGGGGCACTGGTGGAAACAAAGGTGATGGGCATCCTGCCAGTCCTAAGCATCTCTTAGTATGATGAGGAGTGCATCAGTCACAGTAAGAAGGCAAAAGCTCAGCAACATGTGTTTAGTGAGGGCAGGAGACTTCAAACTAGCAATGAAAAGTACTTGCAGTTATTTTGTTGGTAGCTTCCCTGTTTGCTCAGGGTTGCTAAATACATCCAAAAAGGAATCAACCAAAGATATGGAAGCTAGAGGCTTGGACTGGTTATCTACCCTAACAAACTCCCAAGTTAGGAGTCCTGGTGAGAAAAAGGACAGTTTTCAAGAATGGATGGGTTCTGGGTTATTATTATGAGAATCATAGTTTAAATGTTTCTAGATCATTAGTTGTTTCTATTTTTTAACAATTTCTCCTAGTTTTGAAGATAACTCAAGTCTCTCTAAGGGTATTATGTATTTTAAAATTATCTTCTGTCTAGTCTTTAATTTTCTTAGTATTTTTTTTTCAGATGTGGAATTTAGAGTTTCTTTATGTGGTTGGCATCCTTAAATCATGGGATTTTGGTGGACAGAGAGTGTCTTGCACCAGATTTTATAAGCAGAGCCTGAGCAATATCCATTTAATATTTTAAGAGAAGAGGCATGCCCCATTTTAATAACTGAATGTACTTGTAGCAAAAAAAGTGGATTTATATTGAAACACACATTTTCGATGAAAACACAAGCCAATTCTTTAAAAAACTGCCCAGATATAGAGACCATGTAGGCTAAATTTGTAGATTCCATATTTTTTATGTTAAAAAAGGAAACTCTTTAAAATATTCCAATTATATTCATTAGTGATTAGATGAATGATTGTAGTTAAATAGTGATGAGCTTTGTCAAATTGAAGGGAAGAAGGCTTGTGGTAATTTGCAAACTTCATGCTTGAATGGCTCAGCACAATCGACATTTTAATTAGTAACTTGGATGAAACTATAAAAAGCAAGTTTGTCAAATTTGGGGATGACAAGCTGGAAGATTCCAGATTTAGGGATAAAAAATGTATTGAATAACTGGAACTAGGGATGAATTAAAAAAAAATAGAGATAAGCCAGTGCAGTGGCTCATGCCTGTAATCCCAGCACTTTGCAGTTTGGGAGGCCGAGGAGGGAGGATCATGAGGTCAAGAGATTGAGACCATCCTGGCCAACATGGTGAAACCCCATCTCTACTAAAAATACAAAAATTAGCTGGGTGTGTTGGTACGTGTCTGTAATCCCAGCTACTCGGGAGGCTGAGGCAGGAGAATCGCTTGAACCCAGGAGGCCGAAGTTGCAGTGAGCCGAGATCGTGCCACTGCACTCCAGCCTGGCGACAGAGCGAGACTCCGTCTCAAAAAAAAAAAAAAAAAAAAAAAAAGAGATAAAGGCAAATTGTTATATATGGGCCTAACAATCCAATTTACCTATTTGAAAAGTGGAGAAATAAGGCAAAACAACACAGGTGTACAGATGAAGAATTTGTTAGCTGGTAGTTAAATATTAATTTGACAATGACATGTGACTACTATAAAACGGTGCTTTAGCATTTTATTTAAGGATAAGGGAGCAGATATCCCAACTGTGATGGCAAGACCTGAGTAGGAGCACCGTGTTTAGTTGTGGCTACCATACTTTGAGAGGAATATAGACCATGCCACTTAAATAACCACTGAAGAAAGTAGGAATTATTCTGAGGCAGAAAAAAAATATCACCAGAAATAAAAGAGCTCCTTGGAAATATATAAGATGCTGTCATAGAAGAGGGATTAGATTTACCCTATAAAATATTCCAACGTTTGGAATCAGGATGAGTTGATATATACTACAAGGAAATCAATTTTTATTTTTATTTTTTATTGTTTTACTTTTTTTTTTAGACGGAGTCTTGCTCTGTCGCCCAGGCTGGATTGCAGTGATGCGATCTTGGCTCACTGCAACCTCTGCTTCCCGGATTCAAGCGATTCTCCTGCCTCAGCCTCCTGAGTAGCTGGGACTACAGACGCACGCCACCATACCCGGCTAATTTTTGTGTTTTTAGTAGAGACGGGGTTTCACCATGTTGGCCAGGATGGTCTCGATCTCCTGACCTCATGATCTGCCTGCCTCAGCCTCCCAAAGTGCTGGGATTACAGGCTTGAGCCACCGCGCGTGGCCGGAAATCAATTTTTAAATCAGTGTATGAAAGTATGGATAGTACTGTCTGGAGATGAAATAAATTGCCTGACAAGGTAATAAGCTCCCCCTTTATCTGTGGAAGTGTTTACTCATGAGATAAACGTCTATTAACATCTTTCCAGTAGAGGATTTTGAAGCATCAGATGCACACTTGTTCCTTTCAACCCATTCATTAATTACATGACATCAAATTTTAAACAAAGAAATAGGTAACAAAATAGAGGTCGTGTAGAATAAACTCCTTGAAAAGGATGAAAAAGGATAGATAGGTTAAGTAAAGAAATTTTGTTTTTAAAGGTGTTAGAAAAGAAATGATCCAGTGGAGAGAGAGAAAAAGCAACAGGTAGTTTGGGAACTAGGCTGTGTGGGAGATAGGAGGTACAATTTTGAAGAAACACATTACTAACTTTTGTTGTTGTTGTTGAGATGGAATTTCGCTCTTGTCTCGCAGGCTAGAATGCAGTGGTGCGATCACGGCTCACTGCAACCTCTGCCTCCCGGGTTCAAGTGATTGTCCTGCCTCAGCCTCCCAAGTAGCTGAGATTACAGGCGCCTGCCACCATGCCCAGCTAATTTCTGTATTTTTAGTAGAGAAGGGGTTTCGCCATGTTGGCTAGGCTGGTCTCAAACTCCTGACCTCAGGTGATCCACCCGCCTCGGCCTCCTAAAGTGCTCGGATTACAGGCGTGAACCGCCGCACCCGGCCGAAACTTATGTTTGTGAGAATGGCTAAACATGAACGTTTATTGATTTTCCTTCTCTCCCCGTTGGCCATGTTTTTTTCTTCATAAATTAAGTATTTGAAGGGGCTGAGGGTAGGCAGATTAATGGTAGAGAGAAATAAAAAACAGCCCCCACTGCTTGACACAACTGCTGCCAACACCCAAATCTTTCACAGCTATGCAAATTTCTTTAGTATAACTTTCAGCACAGTTTAGTCTTGCTTCTTGTATTGATCCTCATATCGGCTCAGCTCTACTGCTGTCATAACTCAAGTGTTTGCCCCTTCTGAAGTTCTTCCCTAAAGAACTGAGTTGTAGATTCTGCTATAGTGATCTGATTTTCATGTTTAAGTGAAGCTATCTTTCCAAAATTCAAAGCATAATTAAAATTGTTTTGAGAATTCAAATTGGATGCAAAACAAAAGTAAAATTTTGTAATCAAACGTCAGTTCAGAGAGTGAACATTCTGAAGGCACGTGGCAATCAGAGTTCATGAAAACACATCTGTGAACCTAGAGAGAAATTATTTTATGCACAAATCTATAGTGTTTCTTAAAATAAAGGGTCTTGAACTTTACCATGAGTAAAAATCGCTTGGAGAGTTTGTTAAAACAGATTCCTAGACCTCACCCCCAGAGCCTGAATCAGTCGGTCTGAGATAGGAGCCATGAAGTTTCATTTCTAACATGCTATAGGTGATGCTAAATGTAGCCAGTCTGTGCACTGTACTTCTGGGTAGCACTGTCTTAAAATGCACTGCAAGGAATGACATCTCTAGCATTATCTAGTACTAGCTAGTTAAAAAATAAATTACTAGGTCCCTTCCTGGAGTGACTGAATTTTAATCTGTCATTTTCTTACTACTTCTATGATTGCTGGCACATTCATGTCCTATCTATATTATAATTTACTTAATAGTACTTAAATTGTCTTTATTTAAATATTTTGTAATAAAACTTTAGTATAAACAGAAAACTATTACTTGTCATATGTAGAAGTATAAATTTCAAATAGAATGCAACAAAAAAACCCATAAAATTCTTGGTAAATAGTCTCTGAAGTTCTGAGCCTAAAGCCTATTCTCATTTTGTTAACGAGGGGGATAAAAAGATGTTAGCAAAAAAATTGAGATATTCTCCTTTATTTAACTATAAGGCTCAAAAAAGAACGGAAAGGAATGTCCTTTACTAAGTGACTCAAATGCCATTTAGTGGTGAGCCTACATACGACCTAAAATAATCCCACTTACTACTAGCTGTGCTTGCACTACATTTTGGGAAATAAGATTTAAAGGAAACATCTCCCCTTCTCTATTTTTTCATTCCATTACACTATTCATTAAAGAGTTATTCAAAAAGTGCCTACTCTATGCCAGACCCTGTTCTACACTAACTAGTCATACTCAGCATAATCTGTCTCATCTTCCTCTAAGTAGCAGTTACTAAATAGGGGTTATAATAAAAACCAACTGCTGAGATTGTAACAATCCCATGAAGAGATGATGAGAGCTCACTGCAGATTCATCTTAATCCCTGACAACATCTTCTTGCTTATCAACATGTTATTATTTATGCAGAAAAAGTTTGCAGAGCTGTGATGATGGATGACTACACGTGTCTTCCATACAGAAAATTGTGGGAGAAAGTGACTGTAAGCACACAGCCATAAAGCACACAAACTATGAGTTTTTAGATCTTTGCAGAGAATAAAAAACAGGGCAAAGTTCATTTTATCAATCCAGATATACCTCATGAAATCAGTATAAAAGTCAATTTGAGGCCATTAATAGTCAAAATAATTTCTTTTTAGAGTATGTATAGAGAAAAGGGAAAGCTTCCAAAATAATTTTCTCTATTTATTACTTCACAAATAAAATTTGCATCTTAATGCTTTTTAAAATTTAATAGATAACTCATGTGTTTAGTTTTCATTTTTCCCTATTAATTTCCATATTTCTGAAAGGCACAGTAAGAGGTACAAGTTAATGTCAAGCTCTAAAATGGAGATTAAAATGCTTATATTTCTAATTAATACTTAATTGCCTCAATGGCATCTAATTTCTTTTATTCAAACTTTTCACGTTGTGGGTCTGTTGCTTCTTGAAAGTTCATCTTTTCAAATTTATTCTGTATCTCACTTTCTGCTGACTTTGCTATGCAGTTTCAGAAAAGGGCTATTATTCCTTGTAAGTTCTCCTATAGTAATATAACCTATTAACCAAAAAAGTGCTCACACTGTACTTTTATTGTTTGGGCTAAATTTGATATGGACAAGTTAAGAAAATAAAAACTGTGGGTATTAGGCAGCAAGTAAAAAGAGTAAGTTAGAGCCATATCTGATCTGGAAGGCTGTACTATTAAATGCAAAAAGCAGGTTGCAGTATGACGTATTATTATAATAATAATATGCAGAAAGATCCTTTCCCAAATGAGCATATGTTCTAAATATAAGCAGGAAGAAAGGGACAGAAAGACACACATCAGGCTGTTGACTTTATTTAGCTTGGTTATTGGTGACAGTAGGGAAGGCTGAGGTTAAAAATGGGGACAGGAAGCCGGTATTAATATATTTATTTTTTTCTTTATATTGAATTGTTTTACCTTTGAAATATCATTTTTAAAGGGAATTCATAAATAAAACTTTAAAATGTAATCCTAATAATGGAGTTTTAAATTAATAACCCTTTGTAGGGCAATTAAGCCTGGGATTTTAGGGCAGGGATTCTGTACTGTCTCTGGTGGGTAAAGGGTATATACTTCATAAAATCAAATTGCATCTTAGACAAGTAACAAATAATCCATGAAGAACATGAATGTGAAAATGGCTTCCATCAGAAATACATCATACCTTAAGGCACTGTTATAAACAAGAAGAATAATTACTATCCTTTAAAAGTGGTTTCTGTTAACAAAAGAGACATAAAAATTGAACTATGTAGCAAAATTCAAACTTTTTACTTGTATTAATTAAAAAAATACTGCAGTGTCATTGGAGGGAGACTAATATTTACCCAAAGAACCTTCAATAAAGCTTTAATACTCACGGATTTTATATAAAAAAAGTCAAAGCAACAGAGATATAAATATCCTTTTATGAAACACATTTCTTCTTGAAAAACAGTCACTTACATGCTTTTATTTTGAAGTAAATGTAAAGATGATGATCTAGAAACCACAAGTATTTCCGGGTAAGGCTGAAGACCCATTTGTTTGTTATCTTTCAATTTTTGTACTATAACTTTGGCAAATTCTTCTCCTTGGATGTCAGTAGTGTCTAGTAATTGTCTGACTTTTGAGGTCCTTGTAGGCTTGGTACTAACAAGTTCATAGTCCTCTTTCATGATCAAGTCCCTGGACAGAAGGGCATCTAGCGACTGGTTAAGGCAGGCTTCTGTCATTTGGTTCACAATGTCTTCCCTTTTGCTCTGGATCCACTGCTGGGCTATACCAGGCTGCAGACGTTCTGAAAAAGAACAAGGAATGAATAATTTAAAAGGTAAGGACAGATACATAGCAATAAGTAAAATTCCATGAAAAATAAATTAAGCATAAAACCTAATTTTCCTATGATTGTGCCAATATGGAACACCAACACTTTGGGGAATGCTGTCATTTTTCAGGAAACATTCAGAGATTTGGGTTATCTCCCCCTCACTCCCCAGAAAAGGCACTGCCTTTTCCTATGGTATAAATCGCAGGGCAAAAACCACTTTATGTTATCATTCCCATCTTCTGGGATTTGTTCAGTTTTGTTTCATGTCCATTTTATTTCAAATATAAAAGATACCTGCAAATTTGTTAAATAAACAAAAATAACTTTACCATTAGTAATATGTTAATACCTCCTCTTAGCACTGCCTCCCTATTTAGATGTTCATAGAATACCATTTGGGCCATGTCATCATTCCCATCTCCTGGGATTTGTTTTCCTACTTAAGAAGGTATGTATTTATCATATTGAGGAAATAAAGACAAATAAACCTCATTGTATGGTAAATCCACTGAACACAGATATATAAGGTAAATGGCATCACTTACAAAGTGTTTCACAGTAAATATTTACCTGAGTTTCCTGCAGTTGAGAGTGGATTTATTATTGCTGAAGAGCATGGAGTGGTCTTGTGATCACAGAATGCAGCCCTTTGAGATCCAGAAATGGTGCTATCCCAACTGTGATTTCCAGGACAGTGATGCAGCTTCATAAAATAACAGTCTTGAGCTTTTCCTACAAAATACAACATCTTCATTAGAGGTAGAATACTCCTTAGAAATTCCTATTGGCTAACATGTCAACATCTGAGCAGACAGAAGGTAGGCTCCAATGTCTTTAGTTTCCACTAATATTAAGGCTGGTTCAGAAACCTAATTCTGCAAGTAGATATTTCTTAAAACAAAAAAGGGTTTATATGGAATGCTTTCACTACAATTTCTGTCAGTAATTGTCTGTTCTATGTAAATTATAAATCACAGAATTTTACTTCTTTACATAGTCCCATATTTTTCCTGTGTGTCTTCTTACTCCTTCTGAAGTTTAAGTATGTTCTCTAAATCTATATATGATGTCTGTCTTTCTAGTTTCTCTTCTGGCAATCCCACTCAGCCTCAGGGACTTAATCATCCCCTCTATTCCCAAATCCACGCAATTACATTTTCTGTCTTCATTGAACTTTCGTCTTATATTTCCTTCCTTCCTTCTTTCCTTCCTTCCTTCCTCCCTCCCTGGCTCCCTCCCTCCCTCCCTCTCTCTCTCTGTCTCTCTCTCTTTCTTAGATGGAGTTTTGCTTTTGCCACCCAGGCTGGAGTGCAATGGTTGCAATCTCAGCTCACTGCAACCTCCACCTCTCAGGTTCAAGCGATTCTCCTGCCTCAGCCTCTTAAGTAGCTGGGATTACAGGTGCATGCTACCACAACTGGCTAATTTCTGTATTTTTAGTAGAGATGGAATTTCACCATGTTGGCCAGGCTGGTCTTGAACTCGTGACCTCAGGTGATCCACCTGTCTCAGCCTCCCAAAGTTCTAGGATTACAGGTGTGAGCCACTACACTCAGCCGTGAACCTTAGTGTTATATTTTCAAAAGCCCTCTGGCCATCAACCCTTTGTGTGCTCCTAGTACCTCAAATTAAAAACAAAAACAAAAACAAAAACATTAAAAGTATAATTATCCATCTTAACTCTAAAACTTGTTTTAACTTTTTTTTTTTTTTAATTGAGATAGAATCTTGCTCTATCACTCAGGATGGAGTGCAGTGGTGCAATCTCAGCTCACTGCAACCCCTGCCTCCCAGGTTCAAGCGATTCTTGTGCCTCAGCCTCCTGAGGAGCTGGGATTACAGGTGTGCACCACCATACCCGCTAATTTTTTTGTATTTTTAGTAGAGATGGGGTTTTGGCATGTTGGCCAGGCTGGTCTTGAACTCCTGGCCTCAAGTGATTTGCCCACCTTGGCCTTGCAAAATGCTGGGATTGCAGGTGTGAGCCACCGCATACAGCCTGTTTTAACTTCTATTTCTTTTAATGGCACAAATGTTCTCCCAGTCCCCAGGCTTAACAATTTATTTGGCTTTACCTCTTTTTTCTCTCATCGCTCCTCTAAGTGAAAAGTTACAAAGTCCTATCATCTAGTTGTCTATAACATCTCACATACCACCCCTCCTTTCTTTCACTCTGTATCAGTTCTTAATAATCTCTCACGGGTACTACAGTAATAGTCTCCTAACTGATCTCCCCATCTCAAGTTTCCTTTTCCTTTCAAAATATCCTACACATTCCAGCCAGAATGAATCTTCCCAAAGTAAAAAATTTTATGTCACTCCCTTGCTCAAATAATTGCAATAGTTGCTTCCTACTCAAGTAAAAAAGTACAAATAGTTTAGCTGAAAGTTAGAATTCTTGATGATATGACTCCAATCTACTTAGCTCTTATCTTCTTTCATTCACCTTCTTTACTAGCTAAACCAAATTACTCACTGTTCTCTGTATTTTCTTGCTTCTGTACCTGTATGTTGTTCCTTTTGCCTGGAATGCCTATCCTTTGTAATTACGGATCCAGCCTTCAGCCAGAAATAATTTCATGATGACAACATGGTAGAGTAGAGTGACATGATAATATTTATCAAAAGTCTTAGATGTGCCAGCTACTAGCTATGTGATCCAGAGTCCTTAAATCCGTAAAATGAGGACATTTCTCTCACAAGGTTGTTGTGAAAGTCCTTTGTACAGTGTTATTCTTCCACTGTACTACCATAGCTCTAGATCCACGTCTCTCTTATATCACTATCTCATATAATAGTTATTTAGAAACATTTCTCCTTTTTCTTGTAAGAGATTTTTTTGCGGACATTTTCTGGCAGTGTCTAACATAATGCCTGTTTTTTGAAATTTATTTTTTGACACAGAGTCTCACTCTGTCACCCAGGATGGACTGTGGTGGTACAATCTCGGCTCACTGCAACCTCCCTCCCAGGTTCAAGCGATCTTTCCGCCTCAGCCTCCGAAGTAGCTGAGACTACAGGTGCCCACCACCATGTCCGGCTAATTTTTATATTTTTAGTAGAGATGGGGTTTCACCATGTTGGCCAGGCTGGTCTCGAACTCCTGACCTCAGGTGATCTGCCCACCTTGGCCACCCAACATGCTGGGATTATAGATGTGAACCACTGTGCCTGGCCAAACATAATGCCTTAAAACTTAAATGTATTTGTTGAATATCACACTACTATTTTCCTATCTTTAGACTCTGTCACTTTACAAAATGAGTTATATATGCAAATTAAAGTTCCATAGAAATCATGACTGCTTGCAAGAAATATGATCTTGAAAGAAAATGGAAAACTTGCAAGTAAATAATGATTGGAAAATCTACATACTAGATGAAAAATCATTGTCTTGAGCTGGCAGGGACCTTGAAGTTTCAGGAGAACCACTATTTTCATGGAGCTGAGAGGATCCACATGATTCCTAAAGTAAATAAAAAATAAAGGGTTTAGGTTAATAAAAATTATAGAGCTTTAATTTCTAAATAGTTCTTGTTTGTGGCTTATCACAAATGAAGATAAAAACTACTAATTTTTTTTTTTTCAGACAGGGTCTCACTCTGTTGCCCAGTCTGGAGTGCAGTGGCACAACCTAGGCTCACTGCAGCCCCGCCCTCCTGAACTCAGGTGAACCTCCCATCTCAGCCTCCTTAATAGCTGGGATTATAGGTGCACACCACCACACCATGCTAAATTTTGTATCTTTCGTAGAAATGGGGTTTCACTACGTTGCCCAGGCTGGTCTCAAACTCCTGCGATCAAGTGATCCACCAGCCTTGGCCACACAAAGTGCTGGAATTACAGGTGTGAGCCATTGTGCCCAACCTACAAAACTACTAAAAATTATACTTTACAAAATTAAAAAAACACATACATCTATAAAATAACCAACAAAGATAAACTTATTTTCTTAATTAACACAAATGGGCGAAATAGGGGAATAATGAAACATTAGAAATAATTATTTTTTCAGTATTTTCTACATGATCTCAGATGCTGCAGCCAGTAGCTAGAATAGTGAATGAGAAATTTGGTATCTGCAAGTCTGGTCTCCTACAGATTTAGAAATGCCTGTTCTCAGCACCTCAGGTTCCTTCCACATGGAGGCACAGGAAAACATGGAAAAAGTAATGGAGAATTTTACTCCTAGCTCTGTCATGGAATCACTAGCTAACTTTCAATAAGGTATTTAACCTCTCTGGCTCTCAGGTTTTTGGCTCTATTATCCGCACTGTCTATCTAAAAATATGCATGAATGGCCTCAAGGATCAAATGAAATACTGTACATCAAGTGATTAAAAATGTGATATACTTTGCTTTAAGGTTCGTTTTAAAGATACTACAGGTTTAGTATCCCTTATCTGAAATGCCTGGAACCAGATGTGTTTGGAATTTTGGATTTTTTTCAGATTTTGGAATATTTGTATATATATATAATGAGATATCTTGGGGTTGGGACCCAAGTCTAAATATAAAATTCATTTATGTTTCATATACACCTTATACACACAGCCTGAAGGTAACTTAATTCAATATTTTAAAATAATTTTATGCCTGAAACAAAGTTTTTTTTTTTTGAGGTGGAGTCGCCCAGGGTGGACTGCAGTGGTGCGATCTTGGCTTGTTCAAGCAATTCTCCTGCCTCAACCCCCCGAGTAGCTGGGATTACAGGCATGCGCCACCATGCCCAGCTAATTTTTATATGTTTAGTAGAGATGGGGTTTTGTCATGTTGGCCAGGCTGGTCTCGAACTCCTGACCTCAAGTGATCCACCCACCTTGGCCTCCCAAAGTTCTGGGATCACAGACTTGAGCCATCGTGTCCACCCATGAAACAATGTTTTGACTGCGACCCATCATATGAGGTCAGATGTTGCTATGGTTTGATATGGTTTGTTTGTCCCCACTAAATCTCACGTTGAAATTTGATCCCCAATGTGGTGGTGTTGGGAGGTGGGGCTTAATGGGAGGTGTTTGGGTCATGGGGGAAGATCCCTCATGAATAACTTGGTGCCATTCTAGAAGTGGTGAGTGGATTCCCGAGAGAGCAAGCTGTTAAAGAACCTGACTTCCTCATTTTCACTCTCCTGCATCCTGTCTCACCATGTGATTTCTCTGCATAGCTCGCTCCCCTTCTACTTTCCAACATGAGTGCAAGTGGCCTAAGGTCCTCATCAGATGCAGCTGCCCAATCCTGGACTTTCTGGCTACCAGAATTGTGAGCCAAATAAACCTCTTTTCTTTATAAATTACCTACTCTTAGGTATTTCATTATAGCAACACTAAACAGACTAACACAGGTGTGGAATTTTCCACTTGTGGCATCGTGTTGGTGTTCAAAGTTTTGGACTGTGGAGCGCTTTGGATTTTTGGATTAGGGATGCTTAATCTATGTTACTTTTCTAATTCTGTAAAATGAACATACTTATACATTCTTAAAAGAAATTACTAATTCAGACTAATATAAGTCTGATTGAATGCTACTAAAGAGATCTTTCTTCCTAGGCAGCAATGTTTTCCTCTCATTAATTATTATAAGAGGTAAGAACAAGGAAGCATAAATACAGTGTTAAAACTGTAATCAATGATTTGCCTACATAATACCCTGGGATATCATTTATTGTATAAAACAATGACAGGGACAGAACTCAATGTCAAACAAAGAAGCAATAATTGTGATTTGATGGGATGAACAATGAACTGAGAATTAGTACAGCTGGGTTTCAAGTTGGAGATTGACATGAGCTACCAAACAAATCCTAAAAGCTCCCTGGGCTTTAGTTTTCCTTTTATAAAAGAAGGGCTTAGACCAAATGATTTTTTCAAATTCTTCTCACATTTTGAGTTTAATATAACCTTTTTTTTTTTTTTTTTTTTTTTTTACCTCTTGTGGACCATGATTTACAGGTATGTTCAGAGATAATTCCATTTTCTTCTTGTCACATAGGTGAATGGCACTTGAAACACTCTGTAACTGTAATGAATACATAAATATATATACACTTTAACTGGAGATGATTAGGAAATTATAGAAGTAAAATACAATCTAACACATTTTATATGTTTGTACAAAATACATGGAAAGAAAATATAAAGAGTTGAGAATATAACATATAACTGAAGGAAAAGACAGTGTAGAACGGGAAATAACTTTAGAAACACAGACTTTGAATCCTGGCTCATATTAATTGGTTACCTTCTCTCAGTGTCTCAGAGCTTCATCCTCGAAATCTAACAATACCTACATGCAGGATGGTTCTAGAGATTGAGCTTATAAATATGAAATATCTGGTATAAACTAGGTACTTAATAAATTTTTGGGAATTTTTGGGAGTGTGATTGTATGTCTATCTATAGTTAAGTATTTACCACATTTTAGGCACTGTGCCTGTAAGTACTATTATTATTTTCATTTTATAGTTAAGAGACTGAGGCTTGGACTAAGTAAAGGAGGTAGAGTGTCAATAATGGAATGGCAGGGCTATGGAGCCAATCAGATGTGATTTAGAGTCCCACATCTGTTTGACGTGAGACATTAGATTTAATCTCAGTTTACTTATCTGTACACTGGAGATAAAAATTCCTATTTTGAAGGATTACTGTGAGGAAAATGAAAAGTAATATATGCAAAAAGGCCCAAACATTACTTGTAAGCATTCAATAAATGGTAGCTGCTGAGTAGATGATTTACTTAAATACTATTCTTTTGTGTTAAAATTAAGTGGTTTATTCCTGTCTATATAAGCTAGGCTTGGAATAGTTTCCATCACTACTCAGTGATTTAAAAAAAAACCTATCAATCATTTTCTTCCCCAGACCATCATAATGTCAACTACTCTTCAGAATTTGGAAACTGGTGAATTCACACCCAGCCATCCATTATGCACATTTATGACTGCATGCTCCATTTACATGGCTAAGGAACTTCAGAAGGAAATTACTCCTATTCATCTGTGTATATAATGTACCTAGCACAGGGCGTTATACACAGCAGTTCAATAAACATCTATAAACATATTGTTATATGACCCTTTAAAATGAGTTTTTGGTTTTATCTGTTATGTGAGGTTTTCCTCTGCTTATAAAATTTGCCAAAACATTTCTGATAATGCAATATCCTTGAATTAGTAACAGTTTTTCATAACTGATCAGTTATGATAATTCAAATTACTTGTGAATTAGTGAATCTGTCCCTAAGAAGAAATGAACAACTGAAGAAAAACTATGTTTGTTCAGTGTTTATTATTCAAGATTTAGAAGCCAATTACCTAGGAAAACATAAATTACGGGAGCTGATTCCAAGAGTTGAAAAAATGTAGGAAACTCAAAACAAATTTCCCTACTAATTTTGGCTTTCAGAATTTTTTTTTTTTTTTTCTTAAGAGACAGGGTCTTGGTATGTTGCCCAGGTTGGACTGGAACTCCTGGGCTCGAGATCCTCCTGCTTCAGCTTTCAGAGTAACTGGGACTATAGGCATGTACCATCACACCTAGCTCAGAAATTTCTTTATGAAGAATCTTATTTAATTCATGTTCTACTGTTGTCCCTGACATTAGCTTACTGTGTGAGATGTACATAAGTGACTAACTTCCCTATACGGTAGTCCCCCTCTTATCTTGGTTTCACTTTCCGCAGTTTCCATTACCCTTGCTCAACTGTGGTTTGAAAATATTAAATGTAAAATTCTAGAAATAAACAATTCATAAGTTTTAAGTCACATGCAGTTCTAAGTAGTATGATGAACCTACAGCTCCATTCCACCCAGGATGTGAATCATCCCTTTGTCCAGCATATCCATGCTGTATAAGCTACCACCCTGTTAGTACCAGAACAACTGTCAGGATCACAGTGCTTGTACTCAAGTAACTTTTTTTTTTGAGACAGGGTCTCACTCTGTCACCCTGGCTGGAGTGCCAGCTCACTATAGCCTCTACCTCCTGGGTTCAAGTGATCATCCTATCTCAGCCCTCAGTAGCTACGACTACAGGCATGTGCCACCACACCCAGCTATATTTTTTGTTTTGTTTTGTTATGTTTTTTTGCCACATTGCCTAGGCTGTTCAAATAACTCTTATTACTAATTAAGTCAACTCTTACTACTAATGGCCCAAAGTGCAAGAATAGTGATGCCAGAATATTGTTAGAATTGTTCTACTTTATTATCGGTTATTGTTAATATATTACTGTGCCTATCTTATAAATTAAACCTTATCATAGGTATATATGCATGGGAAAAGTAAGTATGTATGTATGATAGGTATGTATGTACAGTATACATAGGGTTCAGTGCTACCCATGGTTTCAGGCATTGACCAGGGTCTTGGAATGTATCTCCCATGGATAAGGGAAGACTACTGTACCTCAGTTATCTTATCTACAAAAATCAGATGATATTCTTGCCCTATAAGTATCACAGAATTGATACAAGATTTTTTTTAAAAAAAGAACAATCCTGAGTGGAAAAAATATGGCAACTTAAAAAGTAGCTGAGTGTGGTAGCCCACGCCTGTAGTTTCAAGCAATTGGAGATGCTGAGGTGGGAGGACTGCTTGAGCCCAGCACCTCGAGGTTGCAGTGAGCTATGATCCCGTCATGGCACTCCAGCCTGGGCGACAGAGGGAGACCCCGTCTTTAAAAACTAAAAAAAAAAAAAATAATTGAATCTATTAAGGAAGAGAGAAATTGGTATTTTCTGGAAAACACTACCTACTCAGAAGTGGTGGAGCCAGTGAAAAGTTATTAAAAGAATGAAAACACAGTTCCTCTTTAGTTCCTTCCTTTATGCATTTCCCTTTGAAACCAAGGGTTATGTCACTAGATCCAGCAACCCACAAGGGGCAGGCAAGCAATGTCATTTCGTGATAAAAATTGTAGATGTTGCTTGTTCACACCCCAAGAGTTTGGCTAACTGCTGGTTTTTATATCATATATTAAGTACAATTTAATGAAACCTATATCCCCTAACAAACCACAGTTCATTAGGGCAAAGTAAGCATAGTTTAGCACTTGCGCTAATGAACTGTGGTTGCTTTTTAAACAATTTTGAGTAATATTAAAAAAAAAAAAAACCCTGCAGTAATAGGTCCCTTAAATTGTTCCGACCCACAAGAATCAGACTGAGTATTTAATACAACTCTCCTAGATAATTCATATCAACTGTTACTGCTACCTTGGTCTATAAAACATGAAGTGTTTGAGAGGAAAAATGAAAAAACAAACCACAAACACACTTTGGTCTCAAATTTAATAAAAATTCTACAGCTAAACTTGGCAAGGAATCTCAGAAAAAAATGTACATTAAATAAAAAGAGAAGTGCGAGAACCCAGACATCTATTATTCTCTAGGCATTACAACTTTGGGAAAATAAATGTACATTAAAAAAAAAACAAACACCTCTAATGGCTCAGTGCATTCATTGTACACAACTGGCTGTGATTACACATTTTTAAATTTACATCTGATATATAAGGGTTCTGGAAATGTCTTTTTTTTTTTTTTTACATTTTAAATAAAGGTGGGGTCTTGCTATGTGGCCCAGCTGGTCTCGAACTCCTGGGCTCAAGTGATTCACTTGCCTTGACCTTCAAAGTGCTGGGATTACAGGTGTGAGTCACCACGCCTGGTCCTGGAAATGTCTTTAAAATCTGAAGGTGGCCATTTGAATGAAATAGAAAAGCTTTTGGTGACAAAGGAAAAGTAGTATTCATAGTCTCTGGTAAATTTTCTCACTCCAAAACTGTAGCTTATATCTGTGTAAAGTATATATATTAAAAACTACACTTAACTAAAAATCTCCATGAATATTATATAGTTGTTTAAATTTCTAATTTCCAGCATTTCATTTAGCAACTTACCTTTGTTTTCTTTAGCTGAATAACAGCTTCAAGAAAAGTTATCTCTTCAAATGTTCTCAAAACTGGTTCAAGTTCTATTAAACATTCTACATAAGAGAAAAAAATACAGGTTGAGTTCAGATTGCTTCTAAGTATTAAAGTGAAATGCTAACATTTAATGTACAAGGCCTCAAGTCAGTTTTTCCCCAAAGTGATGACATTCAGCTGTTTTACGAGCTTTTATTACTGACATAAAGATAGACATAAGCAACAATGGAATAGGGTTGAGAATCTAAAAACACCTGTTTTTGGACAAACGTGCTAAGCCAATTCAATGGGGAAAGGATAGGATAGCCTTTTCAATAAATGATGCTAAAACAGTTGGATATACACCTGGAAACAGATAAATTTAGATACTTATATCACACTACACATAAAAACTAACTTGAAATGAACCACACACCTAAATGTAAACATAGGAGAAAATCCTCATGATCTTGGGTTAGGCAGAGTTCTTAGATATGACATCAAGAATGAAATCCATTAAAAAACTTGAAAATTGGGCTGGGCATGGTGGCTCACACCTGTAATCCCAGCACTTTGGGAGGCCGAGGCGGACAGATCACCAGGTCAGGAGATTGAGACCATCCTGGCTAACACAGTGAAACCCCGTCTCTACTAAAAATACAAAAAAAGAAAATTAGCTGGGCGTGGTGGTGGGCACCTGCAGTCCCAGCTACTCGGGAGGCTGAAGCAGAAGAATGGTGTGAACCCAGGAGGTGAAGCTTGCAGTGAGCCGAGATTGTGCCACTGCACTCCAGCCTGGGCAACAGAGCAAGACTCCATCTCAAAAAAAAAAAAAAAAAAACCCCAAAAAAACCCCTAAAAATTGGACTTCAAAAAATTTGAACACTTTTGCACTTCAAGACAGTATTAAGAAAAAATAAAAAGATAAGCTGCAGCCTTGCACACTGTATTTCCACATCATGTATCTGCTAAAGGGTTTGTATCTACAATATATACAGACCCATGACAATAATAGGAAAAATAGCAAAATTAAAAGACAAGTAAAAGATTTGAATTTCACTAAAGGAGATATACAAATGTCTTCAAGAAGCACATGAAAAGATGCTTAACATCATAAGAAAAGGCACTTTAAAACTGCAATGAGATATCACTCCATACTCACTAAAATATAATTAAAAGGAAAATAAGAAGTGTTGACAGTGACGTGGAGAAAATGAAACCCTCATACATTGCTGGTGGGAATAAGATAATGCAGCTACTTTGGAAAACAGCTTGCAGTTTCTTAAAAATTAAAGATAAATTTATCATATAACCCAGCAATTCTACTCACAGATAATTAACCAAGAGAAATGAAAACATATGTTCACAGACTTGTATGTGAACAGTCATAGCAGCATTATTCACAGAGGCAACAAGTAGAAACAATCAAAATGTTCATCAACTGGCCAATGGATCAGCATAATGGGATACATCCATATGATGAAGTATTATTCAACAATAAATTACTGAACTATGATTCATGCCGAAACCTGGATGAACCTGAAAAACATTATGCTAAGTGTGAAAAGAGCCAGATGCAAAAGGACCACACATTGTTATCATTCCATTTATATGAAATATCCAGAAAAGGCAAATCTAGAAAGACAGAGAATAGATTACTGGTTACCTAGGGTTAGTGGTGAGAACACGCAGTGACTGCAAATAGTTAGGAGGGATTTTGTAGGGGGTGATGGAAATACTTGAAAATTGGATTATAGTAATGGTTGCAAACTGTAAAATTATTAATACTAAAAAGTCAATGAATGTATAGATAAATTTTATGGTAAGTAAATTATACTTTGATAGGCTTTTGAAAAAAATAATCTTTATTATATGATTCCTCTCTGCTACTGTGTTACTTTGCCATTTAATATGTATATTAATTGAACAGTTAAATCCATTTTCAGAATATATACTCTCTAGTTACTTTTTCAACAAAGGTTTACTAATCTTCCTCTTTTCCTTAATTCAGTTAACCTATATTTTTTTAAAAAAAGGAAAAATATTGCTTGCTTTTAGTTTTTCAAGCTTCCTTAATTTTTTTATTAAAATTTCTTTCATTGTGAACTTTTCATTTCTTTTCAGTAGGTTTGTCCAAAAGTAGGCATCTTGTGCTTACTCTGGTATCTAGAGATCCCTTTGTAATTTCATGTTCTTCCATTTGGTCCTATTGACAGAATTTCTTTATTGAATACACTTAAACTTTCCTTATTATTGATCTTTTTTTCTTCCTTTCCCTTTCGGGTTCCCAGAATCTGCTTTTCAACATTCCAATATACACCAGAGCCTTAAAATAAAACGGACAGGCTGTATAGGCAGTAGTGTGTTTATAAATCAATGATGGTACCTTCCCACTGAAAATAGGAAACAGTCATCCTAGGAAAAAAAAGTCGTACTTCCATTTAAAAACAAAGTTCAAAACCTAACAATAACAACAAAACCAGTAGCATCCCAATGGCTATAAATGAAAAATGTCTAAGGCAGACAACAGTACTTTGTAAGAAATGTGATAAATTAAACACACACACACACACACACACACTCACACTGTACTATTAGATACAAAGCTGGATATGTTTATAGGCCATTTCAGTTAAGACAGTTTAAAAATAAACTCTGAGTTCTTATTACTAGAAAAACAATGCATTGTATTTTTCATTCAATAGTTATATCCATTGTTCATCAGCATTATATTTACAAATCAAAAGTTGCTAAGGTAATGGGTTCACATTTTGTTTCTTTCTTTCCAGAGCCATGAGGAAGGGTATATATCTCTGTTGTCCTCTCTTTGCCATTTCCAAATCGTAATTTCTTCTTTCTGTGAAAATTCTAGATCCTCTAAAGTTCATGCCATTAGGCAATACTTACTTCTCTGCAAACTTCTCCTTTCTCCTATGCTCAAGATTTTGGCTTTTGGCTTACTGACTTCACCCTGTACTGATCAGTGCTCCACTGAATACTTGAGAGGAACCCTCTGCAAATCTCTGGGGTTCTCACTCTGTGTACCTTTTCCCTTCTGGTGCAATGTCCTGTGAAGTCTGTCTGCCTTGGTCTACCCACACTGTCATCCCTGTCTCCTTGATCCTGAGTGTCCACTGGGTTCCACCTGTTTTCTCTCCCCATGCTGCATCTAGAAACTCTCAAGGCAGGAAGCAGGGCAATCGGAAGGCTCACTTCATTTGTTTCCTATCCATCAGAGATTGCTGCTCTTTGTTTCCTGATATTTAGTGTCTTAAAAACCAGTTTCACATATTTTGTCTAGGTTTTTTGGTTGTTTCAGGCAGGAGGGTAAATTGGCCCCAGTTACTCCATCTTGACCAGAAGTGGGGTCGCTGGTTTCTCTAAATTAACGGCCCAAACTAGACACTAAATACCACTTCTCAGCAATCCTATTTTGCTTCCTAAATACATCTACTATTCTGTTCTCATAGATAAGTGGTTCTTAAAGTGTGGTCCAGGGACCCCTGGCGGGGGTGGTTCCTGAGGGTTCATGAAGTCAAAACTATATTCAAAATAACAAGTACTAAGACATTATTTTCCCTGTTCACTGTCATCCCCAAACAAGTATATAGTGGATTTATCCAGAGGCCCATAAATAAGGTGTCATAAGATCACTGCTTCAACAGATAATGGAATGTGTTCTTGTATATTCCTACATTTTAAAATTCCTTGGTTTTAATTTCTAATACAGTAAATGCTAATAGATATTACCCACACATACAAAAGCTCTTTGAAGTCCTCAATAATTTTGAAGAGTCTTGAGATCTAAAAGTTTGAGAATTGCTGTCTTACATAATTATCTTGTACTGTTGGAGGAGACACTTAAGTCCTTTTCTTCATGTTTCCAACAGGAAGATGACATTTCCAGTTCAATCCTCAGGAAGGAGAAGTATAGGAGGAATTCTTCCAGCTCCTTTCTGCCCCTCAGACTTACCTCATTTATTAAACTTGGAGAAAAACTAAGCATGCTTATTTGGTCCCTTTGCAGTTTTCTCCTTCTTTTAAAAGTCAGCTTGCCTAAAGAATGCATACATTTTCTGCTTCCCTATGTAGAAGCAGGGTGAGGCCTGTGGTGGGCTGGTAAAGCTATCAACTGTAGGGGTAAAATGCTACTAAACCCATTTGGCTGCAGATCTAAAGGTTCATTCTCCAATTAGCTTTATCAGTAATGAAACTGATATTCTGATCAACATCTATCTTTCTTCCTCGGCTTTTTCTTAATATATTCTGAACTTAGAAAGGGAAGGCAGGGGTAATAGGCATTGTACTTTATCTTCCCTTTTTCAGCCTCTTACATCCCATCCTCCATGTTTCCTTTGAGCTAGCTGATCATCTGCTCTCATACTACACTGAGAAAATAGAAGCCATGAGAAGGAATTCCTTCAGAGTTCTACAACCAGATCTACAAACTTCTTGTACTTGTATCCATCTGTCCAACCTCATTTCTCTTACAGTAGAAAAAAGTGTCCATATACTCATACAAATGTAAACAGTATCACTTGCATTCTGAATACCATTTCCTCCACCTCTCCAGCATTCTGTTTCTGATACTCTCTCTCAGTTCTTGCACTGACAATCTCTGACTCTCTACTGGATCATTTGACTAGTAATCTTATCTTTCTCCAGGATTTTTTTTTTTTTTATTTAAGAAACAGCATTTTGCTTTGTCAGCTAGGCTGGAGTGCAAGTGCAGTGGCACAATCAAGGCTCACTGCAGCCTCAACATTTTGGGCTCAAGCAATCCTCCTGCCTCAGCCTCCCAAGTAGCTGGGATTACAGGCAACGAACCATGTCTGGCTAATTTTTTAATTTTTTTTTTTGTTGTTGTTGAGACAAGGTGTTGCTGTGTTGCCTAGGCTGGTCTGGAACTCCAGAACTCAAGTAATCCCTCTGCCTTGGTCTCCCAAAGTGCTGGGATTACAGGCATGGGCCACTGTGCCTGGCCATAGGAAAAAATTTTGACCCCATATCATCCTTTAGCTATCACCTCATTTTTTTCTGTTTCTGTTCAGAGCCAAGCATCTTGCTGGAATTTTCCATATTTGCCTTCACTTCTTTCTATTTTTTTAAATGTACATCAGTCTTCTGTTTACATCTCTCTATTAAAACTCCATTTGTTTGGATTACCGGTGATGACAATGTTGGAAAATCCTGCTTATCTCATTTGGCCTCCTGGCAGATTAGACATGTCCGACTATACCCCTCCTTGACTTCCAAGACACAAGGACTACACTCTCTACTGTCTTCTCTTCCTTAATCCTTTTTCTTCTTCCTCTTCTCAATTTCTAAGTGCTGGAATGCCTCAGAGCTCTACTATGGGTCCTCTCTTTGCTATGTATATTCCCTTCTTAGATGAACCAGTCCAGACTATCAATATGTTAGTGATGTTCAATTTTATATTAGGATCCTGGACTCTTCCTGGAACAACAGATTCATGTATTGTTGTAGTAGTAGCAGCAGTAATTATGACTGTTTCTACTTGCTGGCTATTATAAACAATGCTGCTATCACTAATCACATACAACTGTGTGAACATATGTTTTCATTTCTCTTGGGTTACCTGTTAGTGGATTGCTTGGTTGTATGGTAAATTTATCTTTCATTTTTAAGAAACTGCCAAACCGTTTTCCAAAGCGGCAGCATCATTTTATATTCCCACCAACAATGTATACGGATTTTGGTTCTGCCACATCACTGTCAACACTTGTTATTTTCTGTCTTTAATTATAGCTATTTTTGTGGGTATGAAGTGGTAACTCATTGCAGTTTTAATTTGCATTTCCAAATGACTAATAATATTAAGCATCATTTTATGTGCTTTTTAGCTATTTGTATATCTCCCTTGGTGAAATTCAAATCTTTTACTCATTTAAAAATAGGGCTACATGTCCTATTATTGACTTGTCAGGGTTTTTTATATATTCCAGAATCAAGCCCTTTAGCAGATACATGTTATGCAAATATGTTCTCCCAGTCTGTGGCTCTGCTTTTTTTTTCCTTCTTGGAAATGAGGTCTTGCTATGTTGCCCAGGTTGGAGTGCAGTAGCTATTCATAGGCACGATCACAGTGCACTATTACACATCCTCAAACTCCTGGGCTCAAGTGATCCTCCTGCCTCAGCCTCCTAAGTACCTGGGACTAAAGTCGTGGACACTAAATGCCTGGCTTTCTCTTTTCTCAATAGTACCTTTCGAAGTGGAAAAGTTTCCAATGTTTGCAAAGTCTGATTATAAATTTTTTAATGAATCCTATTTATTTTTGATGTCATATTTAAAGATTCTGCCTAACCCTAGGTCATGAAGATTTTCTCCTACATTTACATTTGGATGTCTGATCCATTCTACCTCTGAAATACTATCTTAATTCTGTAACTCTTCTGTCTTCAGAATTTCCACCTTAATTAGAATATTCCTGAAAGTGTCTTTTCTAGCCTCTTTGCTTCCACTTTTGTCTTTCTCCAATCAACTTTCCACACAGCAGTAAGAATTTCACCTAAACTTCTATCAGATCATGTCACTTCGCTGCAAAAGATACTTTAATGGCTTTCCATTGCACTTGCAATAAAAATCTAACCTTTTTATGATGGCCAATAGCCTCTCTCTTAACTCTCCAATATCATCTAATTCCTTTCCTTGCTCACTATATTTCAGCCACACAGGCCTTCTCACTGTTTCTTGAGAATATAAAACTTTTTCCTCTTCTAGGCTCAGAGCCTTTATGCTTGCTGTTTTGTTTGGCTGAATACTCTTTCTTCAGCATTTGAATGACTGGCTCTTTTTCAAGCTTCAAATCTCAGCTCAAATGTTTGCCCCTAAAAAAAGGCCTTTGTTTCCCTCCCTTAATTAGTCTATTACCTTGCTTATTTCCTTATAAGACTGTCACAATTTGTGTATCTTGCTTATTTATTTGTTTTCACTCTGCCTTCTCAACTAGAATGTGAACTAGCTACAGAAAGTTTGTCTTGTTTACTACTCTGTTCCCAGGGCTCACTCCAGTATATACATAGCACATGGTAGGGGTTTAAGACATATTTGTTAAATATATGAAAGAAATTGTTACTCCTATCACACGATTTCTCTTTTTTGTTAGGAATTCTCAATTCTGCTCTAGAAGGAGTTACTCATATATAAATGCTATGATAAGACAGAAAATAATTTAAACAACTTCTAGCTAGTCATCTAATTTGCACAATTTTTCAAGGAATATTTTATTCACAGTATATTAACTAATTCTGTAATTCAAAGAGTCTAGGTTAAAACTATATACTCACTTAAGAAAGATGGTCTTTCATCTGGATTTTGTGCCCATCCACTTTCTATTAGAGAGATCATACGTGCTCGGTGAGGTATATCATATGGCAAACTTTCTTCATTAATAACAGGTCGATGTCCTTGTGACACACTATACATTATCTGCAAAGGATTGGTGACATCTGTCAAAACAAATAGATTGCATTCATTAGTAATATATTATGATTAAGCATATTACTTACATCTAAAACTAACTAAAAGAAAATAAGTGAATATTGAAATTTTAGGAATGATGCCTTACCCCCCTTTCTGTAAAAGGAATATATATACCCCAAACCATTGCCAGACTTACCTGATTCCTATGGAAGGAGTTTATATCCTCACCTCATTAATTTTGGGCTTGACCATGTGATTGGATTTGGTCAACAGAGTATTTGTAAAGCAGAGCTGAGCGAAACCTAGCAGAACTAAGAAGGGCTACAGCAACTAATATTTAATGTGAATGAGAAATAAATGTTTATTTCATAAGCTACGGAGATTCCGAGGTTGTTTTTTGTTACACAACAAGCTGACCTACACAAACCTCAAAATAAAGAAATAAACAATATTTTCAGGGAATAAAAAGGACAGATTAGTCTTCAATATTTGCTAGTCTTTATAGAGGGGGTAGTAATTAAATTATCATATAAATAATTTTACAGCTAGACTAGAACTTGGAAATAGTAATTTAAAATTCTTATTATGCAGGCGACAAAAATGAGGACGCAAGAGATTTTGTGACTTGATCACAGAGCTAATTACTGTCAGAACAAGAATTAAAATCTGGGTTTTTCTGATCCTTAATCCAGTACATTTTCCAGTATATAGTAGACTCACAACTGGATCCTTAACCCAGTATATTTTGCAGTATGTGATGCATTCACAACTGATAAATTGTTGTTTTAGTGTGTTTTCCACAAAATGAATAAGCAGATTTAAAATAACATGATTTTTAGATAGTTCTGAGAGTGACCTACTAACATGATGTTATTGAGCATAAAAAAGTCAAAACATACTTACCTTCAAAAGGCTGTTTTCTGGATAACACTTCCCATGTGATAACTGCATAGCTGTTTAACATAAGAACATACATGTTACATATTTTAAATGAACTCTGCATAATAAACTAAAATAGCACTATTTTTAAAAGCTGACTGAAGATACCATTTTTCAAAGTGATAAGGCAGCAAAGAATTACTGTATACAATGAAGATGATAAATGCTCATGTAGTTTGGAAACAAAATCAACTTTAAGTTAAAAAATTAGGAAATTACTGTAATACAAGCTTAACGTTACATGCAAGATTAACTTTTTGTGGATGATTTAATTCTTGGACACCCAGATAAGCTATGCCCTTTAATTAAATGATATTATTTTTCACAAAGAACAAAGAACAAGAAAAAAATTGTCTCATGGAGCTCTATTCTACTGCCTTTTTTCTGCTCTCAGCACTATCTTCTTTGGTAGTGGAAATATCTTGCCTACAGTTTAACTTCAGATGTCAATTACAGGGTTAAGCTGCATAGAGTTTATAATTAGAATAAATGGTTAAATAGGATATAAGAATTTTGCCACACCCCAACATTAACCATGCATTCAAAATGGACACATAGAATTTATTACTACCAACACCTTGTGTTACAGGGAGAGCGAGGAGTACAGAGGGAATTCCTACCCAAATAAAGGAATAATATTTCCTCATTTTTCCCTGACAGAGAATATTGAAATTGAACATAAAGGGAAAATTCACAAAATGAATGACTGGCAGATTTATTGGCCCATTTTTATAGAATCAAACCAGCTTTAAGAATTGTTGGGTAGAACATGATCTCTACCTTAGGAAGCTATAAATACATTTCTCCTCCCCTCAGTACATCATTCAGAATGAATTAAAAATATCAGAAAACAAAATATAAAAGGACAGTTTCTGATATTCACACAATGTGAATGTAAAAGACACTGTATGAATTGTTTTAGTGTAGCCACTAAAACGGATTGGCTGGCTTTGGTTTTAATGAGAAATAACAAAAATTAAAATGCTTTTGAAGAAAAGGAATATGCAATTTAATTAAATATATAGTTTTCTGGTAGAGATATAGCATTCATTCCTAAAATGATTCATTAACAGGTTATTTATTAAAGATGGCAAAAAGCCATTTAAAGGAATATAAAATGTGTTCAGAGCAAATTTAGAGAGTCTGCTTTTGCATTCATTAGTATATTAAAAGAGATAAGAGTAACTTATACACGAGGTGAATGTCCCCATCTCCTAAACCTGTGTAAATAATCATCTTCCTTTTATTCTGGTTAAATAACCAGTGTCAATAACAATGTGTTATGCTTATTACTGCATTATGAGATTATAATATGCATCTGAAATATGAAAATGATCTTATCAAACCCATTGATTTGTTGTATAAAAAATTCACACATATACAAATATTAGGGATTCTTTAAATAGAAATATCCCCAGTGTGATTAAGAGTTTGTCTATTTATCTAAAAAGATATGTAGATATCAAAAGCTAAAAGGTTGAACAGGTTGAGAAACTTAAAGCTAAAATGTTAGGAACCACTGTTTCCCTCTGCATTTCCAAGTCACATATGATAAAAATCCTTAACTATTATATTATAAATTGATAGGATAAGAAGAGATGCTTTAAAATTTCTTAAAGGATGTAAAAGTTTCTTAAAGCAAATCATTAAATTTCCTTAATTTGAAAAATATTAATCACCGTGGGGCCTCAAGTTTACTTTCACCACAATTATGAGAGAAGAATAAAAATCACAGTTTAAAATGTAGCTTCAAAATTCTGGTTGACTAATTTTGTGTCTGAGACAAGGTTAACTCTGAGCAGAAGCAACTTTACTCTACCTATATATATCGTGCTTGATACTGGCCCTTGATTTTTGTCCAGGTTCATAGTTTTCAGGTGGCATATAGATAATTGTCCCTCCTTCTGGTGCAGATTTGCTACTTCGTGACTGTGAGAGGGACATCATGCGCCATTTTGATAAACCAAAATCTGCAATCTGTAAGGGACAAGAGCAAATAATTAAGAAATTTCCTCTTTAAAAAGTCCAAAAGTCAACTATCTTTGTGTATATTCACTGTATTTAGATATCAAACCAGAGAAAATGTAATATATTTTAATATTTTATTTCTGTATATTCCCCCAACTTCTTACAAAATTAAATTCCACACTGCTGAGCCAAATAACTCTAGGAGCAATACATACGGAGTTAAAGTTTAATATAACATTACAAATTTCAAAAGAGAGACTAATTTTTGAAAATTAAGCAGAGGCATTTTTTGTCTGATATTCTCAATGAGTATGTACCTTGCACACCTTACTTTTCATGACATATAGCTTGATACCATGTGCTTCCTACATCTCACAGAGCTGCCAAGTCTACTCACATCTCATGCAATTGTCACTGGTCATTGTTTACAATTCTGGTTTATACAGTTGTATTAATAATGCCCTAAAGGTAGCATCCTTAAATTAAGAAATACACTAAATCTCAAAATTGTAAAGGTAATTATTATACAATTTTATGCTGATCACTAAAAGAAGTATTTCATGGAAACAGTATAATTGCAGAGAAAACATATTTATGTCCAATACAATGGGTGCCTAAAGAATTATCAGTGACAATATTCTGTGCCTTTGATATGTCCTGTACAGTTTTGCTTCAGTTGTAAATCTTATGCATATATTATACAGTATCTTATAACTAAATATTTAAAAGCTTCCTTATTTTTTACTTTATTTTTTAAAAATGTAAGACAAAATGTAAGAACAGAAATAATATTTAATTGACAAGGGAGTATGGGAAATCCTAAAAGACACTGAAATTACTTAAAATATTTTACTGCATACTTTAGAATTCAGCAGAGTGAAATGAGCTCCATGCAGCACATCATTTGTTTCCATTGTTTACCTCCTATATTTTTTACCCATTTTAACAAAATACATAATTTTTATTAGCATTTAGATGAATTTGAGATAAAAAAATTATGGCCTCCATTCCCAAAAAGGAGTGGTAGAATAAATGAATTTTTCATTCATTTGCTACAATAAAAGAGTCAATTTAAGAAAAAAAATAAAAATAATCAAGAATTTTAAAATTGAATTCACAGAAAAGGACCAAGATGACTAAGTCATGAGAACAGCTGAGAAAAGCAGTTAAGCAAAGACTTTCATAAAATTTTTAAGGACAGAATGAAGAAATATGGGCTGTATAATAGCACTTTTAGGAGTATTCCAGACAAACTGAATGAGTATTCTCCAAAAGCGCGGATTAACAAAAGGACTGATATTGACCCAGATGAAGGTTCTTATGGCCATGTGATACAGCTCTGATTCAAGCTCTGTACTGGTTCATATTTAATCATGACTTAAAGATACAAAAAATTATCTAATTAAATTTGAGCATCACACAAAACTTGGAGAGAAACTTAAAACCTTTGGATTATAGAAATAACATTCAAAAAGGTCTTAAGAGACTGAAGCAATTGCTCCAATCTAACAAGATAAAATTTGATCATATCTAGAAAGTATTCTGCAAAGTACATTATTTTGTGTACTTTGTTGCTTAAGAAGAGGTGGCTTAAGCAACGATACGTGGCAAAAAGAACCTCCAAGGGTTTTTTGTTGACACTAAGCCCAATTTGAACTATGTGATATGACTACCCCTGGAAAGCTGATGAATTATTAAGGAACTATTAAGTATTTAGGGCCAAGGAAATGACACTTTCACTAAAGTCTGCATTCATCAAACCACACCAAAAATAGTATTGTGTTCAGTTCTGATGATCAACATTTAAGTGAGATTTAAACAAAATGATGCATCTACATAGCACCAAGGATTAAAATCCATGTAATGTAATAAGAAAACGAGTTGAAGGAACTAAAGGGTATTTATCAGGGAGATGGATAAAATGCACTTGTACGTGAGGGTTTGGGAGACAGCTCATAGCTATCTTCAAATATTGAAAGGGCTGTCTTGCTGAAGTAACTAAATTGGATTTATTCTGTTTATCACAAAAAGTTGAAGTAGGATCAATGGGTGGAAGCAACCAGGAAGGAATTTTGGTTGATCATTTAAGAAAATGTCACAATTATTCAATTAAGGATGTTAAGACTCCCTGTTACAGGATAACTGCTTTGGGAGACAGGGATTGTTGCAGTGAAGTATCAGAGAACTAGTTGACCATTGAGGTACTTCTACTTGATGGTTCTATAATTGATGGAATAGATTAGTCTCTTTTTTTCTTAGCAATACTGAGGCAGCAGCTTGCTTCTCTCTCCTTTCCCCTACCACTTTATTCTAAGGAGAGGAGTGTCTTCAATAAAAATTTTTCCCACTTATTTTCTCTCACATTTCTTGTTTTAATTTCCCTGTTGTTTCAACTTCTCTATTACTGATTTCTTTGAACATTTTTTATATTTATAATAATTTTCTGATTACATGTTATTAAAAGAAGTATAGCAAAATGATACATAAAAATATGGTGAGTTACATTTAGTATTAATTACTCAAAAACTACTTTTTATTTACACTCAGTTAGATATAGAATAGCTGTGAAATCACAATAGCCAGTGTCTTCAGCACTTAAGTCCTGCATCTTATTAAAAAATGAATTCAAGGTGGATCACAGATTACATATGTAACATAAAACTATAAAACTTACAGAAGATAACAAAAAAGGAAATCTTCAGTAAGTAGAACTTGGTGAAAAGTGCTTAGAGATGACAGCAAAAGCATGATCCATAGAAGAAAAAATATGGACTTCATCAAAATTAAAATTTTTGCTTTGTGAAAGTCCCTGTTAAAAGGATGAAAAGACAAACTATAACTGGGAGGAAATATTTGCAAACTACATATCTGATGAAGAACTACTACTGTAACAAATACAGAACTCTCAAAACTCAACAGTAAGAAAACCAAAGAATCCCTTTAGAAAATGAGCTTAAGACATGAGAGACATTTCACTGAAAACCACGTATGGGTGGCAAATTAGCATATAAAAAGGTGTTCGATATCATTAGCAGTTAGGAAAATGCAAATTAATACCAAGATGAGATATCACTACGCATCTATTAGAACAGCTAAACAGAAAACAGTGATAATACCAAATGCTGGTGGGCATTTGGTATTATCATTTTGCTTTGTGAAAGTCCCTGTTAAAAGGATGAAAAGATAAACTATAACTGGGAGGAAATATTTGCAAACTACATATCTGATGAAGAACTACTACTGTAACATATACAGAATTCTCAAAACTCAACAGTAAGAAAACCAAGGAATCCCTTTAGAAAATGATGCGGAATAGCTGGATCTCTCACACATTGCTGGTGGAATGTAAAATGGTACAGCCACTCTGGAAAATAGTTGGATACTTTCTTTAAAAACTAAAAACACCCTTACCATATGACCCAGCATTTGCATTCTTGGGCATTTATCACAGAGTAATGAAGACTTATGTTCACTCATAAACCTGTACAGCTTTGTTCACAGCAGCTTTGTAAATAATTACCCCAAAATGGAAAGAACCAAAATGTTCCTGAATGGTTAACTTTGGTACATTTATACTGTGGAATACTGTTTATCAATAAAAAACAACTATTGTTACAAGCACAACTTAGACGGATCACAAGAGCATTATGTGATGTGAACAAAGCCAATCTCAAAATATCACATACTATATGATTCCACTTATATAGCATTTTCAAAATGACAAAATTAAAGAGATGGAAAGCAGATTAGTGGTTGTTAGGGGTACAGATTGTGGTAGGGAGGAAGTGGGTGAGGTAGGATGAGTGGTATCTTTGTGGTGATGTTATGAGTAGTGCTGTACCTTGATTGTTGTGGTTACACAAATCTATACATGTGATAAAGTAATAGTACTATGAACACACATTGTACTAATGTCAAATTCCTGGTCTTGAAATTATACTATAATTATGTGTGATATAACAATGTGGGAAACCAGGTGAAGGATACATGAAACCTCTTTATTACCTTTGCAACTTCCTATAAATATATAATAATTTTAAAATAAAAAGTAAAAAAAAAGGTGATCTTGACAATTCAATTAAGGAACATAATGGCTTAGTATTTTGTACCATAATTCTATCTCTGTCTAGGAATAACTTCCTAACTGCAGTAGGAAGAAGGAGAATAGAAGATAGAAATTAGGGGCTATGGAAATTACTATTCATTAGTCCCTATCTCTAAGGAGAGACATGAAATTGGCTAGGTCGAAGAAATAACTAAAAAGTATTTTTAAAACTATAAGGACAAGGAAACATAAACTTTTTAAAAAAGTAATTACCTTAACATGAAATTCATTGTCCAGTAAGATATTCTGAGTCTTCAAGTCATGATGAAGTAAAGGAGGAGTCATATTGTGCAGGTAATTTACACCAAGGGCAATTTCATGCAGGATGCGAAATCTCAATGGCCAAGCAACATCAGGATATTCAGTTTTCTTCATATATATGTGAAAAGAAAGAAAATGAAATTAGTCCAAATTTCACTATGTTTCACACTTAGAAAGTTAAATATTCCATGAGGAAATACAGTATAAACTAAGGTTAAAACATATGCTCATTTTTATAAAATAGCACCAATTTGATAGGGTTTAACATTTTTGTGTCTTACTTTCCTCACTTTATAGAGAAAATTATGATAACTTTATGGCACCAATACTTCCTTTTAGTTTATATTGGTCATGCAACTACATGGTTTTGGGTCTTTCTTCAACTGACACAAATCTGAATTACTTTGTATCTGTATATAGCCAGAGTCATATACTTACACCCACATCCACCTCCTCATTCTATGTCTTAATCAGGTAATTTGAGTACACACAAATACACACAAAATTACAGACAGTTTGTTTCTAGTAAATACCAAGGCATTCATTCAAAATTTGTATTTTAATTTTTCTATTAATATAAAATCATACATTATAATCACTGCATCAGTTACAAATTATGATCATATTGTATTTATTGACTAAGCATTAATTTATCATACATTTAATCATATAATTAATTTATCTGCATTCCAGCTTATAAAATTAGCCTTTTGTTTTGTTTTTGTGGAAGGGACACTCATTTTTGTTTCTAAAACTATATAGAACAGACACATTTAAAACATAACATTTTATTTTTCATAGTACTCAAATAATATCCATCTGAATTTTCTTAAAATAAATGTTTTCTGAACATAAAAGTTAATGTGGCTTCCCAGGAGAATGAACATACTTCGGAAGATCAGGCAATTTGGGAAGATCCACGATGAATCACCAGGCACCATACCACATTTTTCTAAATGCTATGAAAAAGACTGCTTCTACTGAAAGTACAAAACTGTTCTTGAGAAGTTTTTCTGCCAATGCGTCAGCTTATAGTTCAGTGATCAATCTGGCAAGGGGAGTGGTTCAAAATATTTTAGACTGTTTATGATACATCTTGAGTTTTCTCAATGAATTTTGTGAGGTTGGGGGAGGGCACTTCAAGATAAATCCCACCCTAAATAATGCAATACAGGAAACCAAAAGAAACACAAAAAGCTGACGTGGAACATTACTTTCTCTGGCATACACAGAGGCCTGTCCCCTAGAGAAACTTAATCTTTTAATCTGTAAAAAAGGTAACTTTTTCTGAAAATTATGCAGTTTAAAGCAGTTACCAGGCCTCTCTGCAGCATAATATAATATGGGGGCTTGTGATCATGGAGACAAGGGAGAGAAGTGCTCACTCTATATTTTATGATTTTTTTCCAGGAGTTAGCAATCCCCCTTGAGGAGGCTGTAGAATTTCCAGCGAGCTGCAAATTTGGGTGCCAGAGTATCTGCTGGGGTGTGGGAAGAAAATGTTAGATTTCTACTTATACTCATTTCTCAACAAAAATAAAAGAGAAATTGTGATTTATTAATATTTGTATCTTGGCTCTGTGGTAGTTATACAAATCTTACAGACTGACACCAGTTACTTATTCCATCCTTGTTTCAAATGGTCACAAGTCATGAATAGAATGTGATGTATTCTGAAACTGAGAGGAAGTTACTCTATGACTGACTGACAGTGGCACCCACTTTCCCTTGGCCACTTACAGGGCATTGTGTTACACTATCATTTGAGAGTATCTATTGATTGGATTTTGTAGATTAATACAGTTTTAATTAAGCCAACCCTCAAAAAATGGACCAAGTAGTTTAAAAAGATCTATTGAAACTACAGACTCATGATAATATTAATAATGAATACATGTATTTTGAGAATGAGGACCCCTGAATTTGTTTACTCAAGGGATTCATAATCAAAGAGAGAGTGACTGGTACCTTGGGAAAAAGGGTAAATGGCTCACACCACTGTCTATTATTAGAAAAGCTAATGTATCTGGTATTCAGAGATAATTTATTAATATTTGGCCTGCTAATTCAGAACTTTATGAACTGGTATTAATAACATTAAATTTGAATTTGAAATTGCTATTAATATAAAATAAAATATCACTTAACAGTGGATTTTACAGTGTGCAGAGTTTATCTCTTCCATTTCTACCCATGTAATATGCATGTAAATACTATAATTTGGTATAAATGTTAGGAATGGTAACCCAGGCAAAATAATCTAGAGTACAGGGCCTGAATCCACAGTGTTTTAATCAACACAAAAATGTCACAAAAGGTAAAATTTTATCCCTGTGATAGTCTTTGATTCATCTATATACCCCTAAATAATCTGATCAAATATAAAATCAAAGTAAAATATAGTTTGAATAGTAAAAATGGCAATTATGGCCACTAAAAATGTGTAATACTTACCCTATGTAGGAGTTCATTTAATGATCCATTTGGCATGTATTCAGTAACTATTCCCAAAAATTCAGGCTCATTGCAAATTCCCAAAATTGGAAGAATGTAACTAAATCTAGCTTTGTGTAAAATTTCAGCTTCTCTTAAGACATCCTTTCTTTCACTAAGAAGAAAAAATGCATAATTACTTCAAGTAATAAAAAATATACAATTATCATGCCTATAAGACTAAGCCTGGATTTTTTTTCATTAATTAGCTATGTGACCTCATGTAAATTATGCAACTTCTCTGCACCTTAGTTTCATCATATTTAAAATAGAAATAATACCTACCCTATATATTCCACAGGTCTGTTTAGAGACCAAAATAACTTCTATAAGCCACTGACAGGTAAAAGTGCTAAACACAGGTTTATTATTATTGTACTTATCCTAGGAATGGGAAAGAACATAGTATTAAATTTATAAAGTCTATCTATGTTAGAACAATTGGTGCCTGAACTAATTACATGATTAAGTTTACATTGTATTCAAATGAGCATGTTTTATTAGAATATTATATTAAATTTTATGGTTGCATACCATATAAACATTTTCCAAATATCCTGAATATTAAAACCTTTAAATGTTATAGATTCAATAGCTGCATAAAAGTCAGTAATATTTATAAATTATATACCAGAACTCAGGAAAAGAACACTGAGAACAGGTAAATGCTCAATAATATTAATAGATTGCTGGGGTAACTGGCTCCCAGGTTCATTTGTTTATTCATATGTAAAACAAATACATATTTAACTATTTTTTTTTCTATTTTTCTTTGTCACCCTGGCTAGAGTGCAGTGGTGTGATCACAGCTCACTATAGCCTCAAACTCCTGGATTCAAGCCATCCTCCCACCTTAGCCTCCCCAGCAGCCAGCTAGCTCCACAGGCATGCAACCGTGCCTATTTTTGTTTTTTGTAGAGACAAGGTCTCACTATGTTATTCAGGGTGGCCTCAAACTCCTGGGCTCAATTGTATCAGATGTCCAATAGGTAGGTATCAAATGATTTCAAGGAAATTAAAGGGAAGGCTAAATTTGGGAAATTGTGAATTGTTTAATGCACTCCTTTTATGTAATATAAAAGGAGTGAAGGTGAATAAGACAGGTTAGGGACATATCTCAGTCTTAAAGCCTGGTTAGGGTGGTGAAACTTCACTTAGCAGTCACTAAGTGATTGACGGTTTGTTTGCTTTTTTTAACATACAGAATACACACTGGAAACTTTTTTTTTTTTTTTTAACAGACCAGATCTTGCTATGTCGCCCAGACTGGCCCTCCCTACTCTGCCTCTTGAGTAGCTGGGACTACAGGGGTGTGCCAATGTACCTGGTGTGACTGAAAGTTTTTGAGTTGGGGAATGACAGTAGAATACAATTTTAAGATGATTAATTTGGCAACAAGATGTAGGATTAGTAGAAAGTGGTAGAGTTTGAAAGTCAGGTGTTAGGAGATTTTAATACCAGTTAATACATGAACCTAAAACTACAAAGGTAGCAGTGGAAATGGAAAGAAAAACACTAAGTGAATAGAATGCCCGCGTTGTAGTGACTGACTGTAGGGGGTTAAAAAAAAATGAAAACGAATTGGAGATGTCATTATTTTTTTACCCTGAGTGACCGGATGTTGGCTGCAGCAATGACAGAAATAGAAATGTTTCCAGGAGAAGCCTATTAGGTAAGTAATGATGATAAGTTAGTTCTTACACCTCCCAAGCTCTGAATGAATGGCTGTTGAAATATGAATAGCAACAGACATTCTAGACCAGACTAAGAGGACTACTTTTAAAAACAAACAAAAAAACAAAGCAAAAGAATCTTCATCATTTATTTTTTGAATAGGTCATATATTTATATGTCTTAAAATTCAAGAGTAACAAGAAGGCATAAAGTGAAAAGCTTCTCTCATTCTCTGTCCTTCAATCACTTAATACTCCAACTGCTAGGAAACCGGTATCAGTTTGTGAGACCCATTTTAATTAAACGTTTATTCCCTAGATGGAAATAGTTCCGTATCTGCCCCAAGAGATTTAGGCCAACAACAGAGGATGACCCTGAAGATTCCTGGATACTAAGAACAATAGAGAGTGCATGCTGCAGAAGTCTCAGTGACACTTCACACACTCTTTCCTCCTCCCATTAAGAGGCATTCTTCTTTCCACTGTGACCCTATTACACGTCAGTCACTTTATATGCACTAGCATCCTAAGATCACCCTCTAAACATAGTTTCATTATCTCCACTTTATAAATGAGGGCACTGAGGCTCAGAAAAATTAATACTTTTCTAATGGTCACACTAATAAGTGGCAGGGTTGGCATCAGATTTGAATTGCAATCATGGGACATTAAAGCCTGCATTCTTTCTACCCTATTGCTTGATCAAAGAATATAGTAGGAAAGTTCTTGAAGGTAGATTTTTGGCAAGATTGAGTGAGTGGGAAATTTTTTTTAAAGCCAAAAGATTTTAAAAATTGATTTTTACATTTTGAAAATAAAGGTGTAAAGTACAGCTTCTATAGTCACATCACCAAAATTAACTCAAAAATTTAATCAGAAAAGTTATGTCATCTACAGGGTATTTGAACAACCAATTGGACTCATTACTCATAAGGGGTGGGAAGATTGTTGGGGAAGGTCCACTCATCGGATAGAAGTCAGGTTATGGAGACTGATTCACCAATCATTAAAGTAAGAGCATGTAACATTGCATAAACTTATTTTTCTTTCAGGTCATCCCAAAGAACAATGCAAACATTGTTCTCCATAGTCCGAGAAACACATGTATTTATTATTCGTATTTTATAAGTGAGGAAAGAGACACCAGTGAGTCAACTGCATAGCCTCATCTAATGCTCAGACTACATAAATACTGCAATGATAAGATCTTAAGTAACAAATTGGAGAAAAGAATGTGATGCAGTAATACCAGAGTGTTTCGCTGGTCTTATGGCTTCCTCGAAGACAGAATTAATTTCCTACCCAATTCAGTGAAGAATTTTAGACTACGAAAATTGTTCATGAGTATGGGAAGGAAACTCCCTCTTCACTTCTTGGTCCCCAAACTGCACAAAGCTTAGATAAATCAAAATCCTGAGAAGCAGCACCCAAAATGGGAGGATCAATTGGCTTTTCAATACCTAATGGGTCCATCAGTGCTACATTTCCATATAGTGTTTGCATAACTGGTTCTAACATATATCCACCCTCTCTAACCAACCACCACCCTTAAAAGTTGACTACAGACACATATACACACTTGTCCAGCACTTGCTCCACAGAATATAAGGCCTGGAGTAAACAGACACCACACCTTGTATATCACTGAATCTGGAGTATGATAGACAAGAAGTGGAAACAAGCTCTAGAGGTGTCCCAAATCTCCTGTGCCATTTAGGCCATCGAAGCCTGACAGTGAGAGACAATGAAGAAAAGCCACAGGCAGGTGAAAATCCAGTAACTTTGGCAGGGCGGAAGCTGAGGAATTTATCTGATGCTGGATACTCACAGCTTCTGGCCAATCAGGCATCGGGGATGACGTATTTTCACATTAGATACAGGAGGAGGAGAAGAGAATGTTGTAATCATGGATGTTAACTCACTAAGAACTGAATGCTGGGCCTAGTTAAATCCCTGTAGGAAGTAAAATACACAAGACTAGTGACCAGACCCATTGACTAATACACAGTCACAGGTCTATGGCACGCGGTTGTAATGTTCTTCTGAAAACAGAAACTAACGCTAACCTTCCCTTAAAACCTGTACAAACCAATAAGTGAAAGCCATTTACAATTTCTGGCCATTTAACAGTCTTGGTTCAATTTATTGTGGCAAAAATAGCACACATTTCCTCTACTTAATCTTCCCTGTGAGAGAAACTGAGACTGGGAGAAACTGAACTGCTAGTATTGAGTTTGATATAAAACGTTCCTGACAACACATAATAAACCAAAACCAAAATAAAAACAATAAGAAGCAAAACATCCTTGATTCTAAAGCAGTGCGGTCCAATAAACATATAATGTGAACACCACCACATACAATTTAAAATTTTCTCGTGGCCACATAAAGTAAAAAGAAACACATAAAATGAATTTTAATCTTATATTTAACCCAAGATATCAAAAATGTTATTTCAGCATATAATCAATAAACAAATAATAAAATATTATAAGTTCTTTTTTTAATAAATACTAAGCATTCGAACTCTGGTATTTTACACTTAGGTCACACTTCAATTCGGACGGGCACATTTCAAGTGCTCAATAGCCACCTGTGGCTAAGAGCTACCTACTGGACAGTGCAGCCCTACAGCCCAATTTCAAAAATAAGGAAAAAACAAAGCAAACAAAACCCACACCCACTATGTATAAACACACATCAATTTCAATAAACCCAGCGTTTAGAGTTAGGCAGTGATTGCTGATTTTTGGAGTACGGAGCCAGAACGCCTAGGAGTAAGAGGGAAGGAGAGAAAGGGTAATGGAGAGATGTGTGGAGGAATGCAACTGCTGCATCTCCAGAGAAGCCTGTGCTCCCTACGGTGCCAGAGCTTGAAGGGTCGGTGCTCCCTACCTCCCAAGCTTGAAGGGCTGCCTAGAGGTGACGAGGTGAGGCCGGCCCCAAGCGGTCACTGCCATTTGGGTTCTAGAGCCCGCTTGTCAGGGGGCTTGAGGGGATGCAGGAGTTGAGGGCTCTTCCAGGGAACCCCAGTGGCTGCCTACCTGTCGAGCAGCGGAGTGTGGATGTGCAGGTGCTTCACGGCCACCTGGACGCGCCAGTCTGCGTGGCGGGCGGACGACACAGTGCCAGAGGCGCCGCGGCTCAGGTAGCGCAGGTCGGCGAGTTTGTGGTAGGGAATGGTGGGCAGGGCGCTGCAGATGGCCTCCCCGTTCATGGTCCCGGGCGCTCAGGCCGGTTCCGGGTGTGCCCCCTGCTGCGGCGGCTCCCAAGGCTCCCCCGCCGCGCTCAGGCGCCCAGATACGCCCCTGCACGAGCGAGGCCGGCAAGACCCTTTTTGCCCCGCAACACTAGGTCACGAGGGCGCCCATTCCCCGGATGGCCCACGCCAGCCGCTGCTTCTCCGAACCAGAGCTGACTTCTTTTCTAGAGACTGGTGCCAACGCCGTAGCGCCGCGAAAGAGCTTCCTCTCTCGCAGCCCCGGCCCTCCCCGGCGCGCGCAGCGACCAGCTCCGGCCGCCCGAGCTCCTCCCTCCCCAAACTTCGCAGGTTACGTCAGCGGCGGACAGCAAGGCGGGGAGAGGGGCAGCCCGCTCGCGGCCCTCCCGCCTGGCTCTCCTCGGCCTGCGGCCGGGATCCTCCGCCCGGGTCGCGCAGCCGAGGCCGAGGGCTGGGGCGGGCGGCTGGGAAGTGGGAAAGGGAGCCAGAGGCGCTCCTTTTGTCTTCTCTTCCCATCCCCCAGGTTTGGGAAAGTTTTACTTTTGGGAAAGCCCCTCTCTTCATCCTGCTGGCGGGTGTCGGATTGGTTAGCGGCCACCGGCCCCCGCCGCCCCCAACAGGATTCTCCTTTGGGCCACAGGTCTTCCGGAAGTTGCCAAACCCCGGTAGTGGCAGCGTCCGGCTGGGGGCTTTATTAGGGGGCACCGGGGTCTGCTTTCCGACTCCCTTCCGACTCTGCGCCTGCGCAGGAAGCTTTTTGGGGAGTGTTGTGAATTCCGAGGGCTCCACACTTAAAAGGTTGTACACTCACCTGTCTACCTGGACTCCAATTTCCATATTTCCAGCCACTTGAGGACTGAGAGGTGGATGATAAACCCTGTCATAGTGGAGCAAGTTCAGGTGTTTAACCGCTGTTACGGGGGATCTGCCTTTTCTCCCTCTCCTTTCTTACTTCCATGAGTATGTATGTGCAGAGATTGAAAAATGACCTTGAGAGAGTCCATCCATCTAACTCCAGGTAAGACTGCAAATATTTCTTTCTTATAAATCTGGGAGGAATGCAGTCAGTGTTTCATGCCAACCAAAAAAGACTGCAAACGTTTTTCCATCTTTCTGCCTTGAATACCTTTCTACTTAGATGACTGTTTTGTAAGACATGAGTGCAAATGTTATATACAATACCAAGTCCATACTAGATGTTTAATTAATTCTAGGGATTCAGTAATAAGGAATGACTCGAACAGATTTCTGCCTACAGACAGCTAATGGTTCTTGTATTTTTGCATTACCTGAAATGAAAGTAGCAATGTTAGATTTTACAGTAGTGGGAGGTTGTAAACAATAGTGTGTTAAACATTTTTGATCATTTATAATAAAATGTTCAGCGCTAAACATATGGTCTGATACTCTGTGCTTTATTGCTTAATAAGCTTTTATTTTTCTTTTCGAGAGGGAGTCGTGCTCTGTCACCCAGGCTGGAGTGTAGTGGCGCGATCTCTGCTCTGCTCATTGCAACCTCTGCCTCCCTGGTTCAAGCAATTCTCCTGCCTCAGCCTCCCAAGTAGCTTGGATTACAGGCGCCCGCCACCACACCCAGCTAATTTTTGTATTTTTAGTAGAGACGGGGTTTCACCGTGTTGGCCAAGCTGGTCTCGAACTCCTGACCTCGTGATCCGCCCACCTTGTCCTCCCAAAGTGCTGGGATTACAGGCGTGAGCCACCGCGCCCGGCCAATAAGCTTTTTTCTTAAAAAGTACTCAGAAGACTTTTCTATCCATTCATTCTGTTAACGCGCGTCAGTGTGAAGAGACCACCAAACAGGCTTTGGGTGAGCAATAAAGCTTTTAATCACGTGGGTGCAGGCCGACTTAGTTCGAAAAAGGAGTCAGCAAAGGGAGATAGGGGTGAGGCAGTCTTTATAGGATTTGGGTAAGTAGTGGAAAATTACAGTTAAAGGGGGTTTTTCTCTTGCGGGCAGGGGTGGGGGTCACAAGGTGCTCAGTGGGGAGCTCCTGAGACACATTGTCCAGGAGAAGGAGTGTCACAAGGTCCATTGATCAGTTAGGGAAGGGCAGGAACAAATCACAATCGTGGAATGTCATCAGTTAAGGCAGGAACTGGCTATTTTCACTTTTGTGGTTCTTCAGTGGTTTCAGGCCATCTGGATGTATACGTGCAGGTCACAGGGTATATGATGGCTTAGCTTGGGCTCAGAGGCCTGACATGTTTATCCAGTCAATTAATTAAAAACCTGAGTCCTAGAAAAAGAGAACAAAAAATAAACAGGGAAGAAATGATCAAAATAATAATTTTAAAAATTTTGCTAGGGCAGGAGTCTTCATATTTAAAGGCCCACCAAGTAAAAAGACCTACATTAAGGCACATCATTAAAAAGGTGAGAACACTAACACTAAAGGGAAGATTCTAAACGTTTTCAGAGGGCAGAAACAAAAATTAAAGGGATGGGAATTAGAATGGCATTGAATTTCTTAACAATGTTACTAAGTCATTGTTATCCTGAAATATAATGAAGTGAAATTTTTCCAATATTCTGAAGGACAGTAACTTCCAACTTAGAATTCTATAGTCAAACTTTCCATCAAATATAAGGGCAGAATAAAAACATTTTCACATATAGAAGGATGAAATACTTTCTTTCCATGTCATTTTTTTTTTTTAAAGAAAGCTCCTAGAGAATGTGTTCAGCAAAACATGGGAGTAGGCCAAGAAAAAGAAAGACATGAGATCCAGAAAACCCGACCAGGAAATTAAGAAGGGAAACTCCAGGATGAGAGAAATATGGCAGAATTAGAGAGCAACCCATTTTCACTGAACAGGGAGATGGCAGACTTCAAGAGAAAACAGTAGTTACAGTAATTGAAATGATAGATTATCTAATTTTGAGTATTTGAGAAATTATATTGATAGATGTTTGATAGATCTAATGAACTATGGGATAAAATTGGAGAATGAATTGTAAAAAAAATACAAGTAAAAAAAGGAGACAATTGTTAATTCCATGAAAATTATATCAGAAGGGAGACAACATTTCTCTAAACTGTTTTGTGGTGGTGAAAAATGTAGAACTTTTCGGAGCTTTTGAAATGCTAATATGCATCTCTAAGAAGGAGAGAGCATGAAGCATAGAACTTAATGGAATTTATTTGTATTGTTAATTACATTACTTTTAAATTTACTTTTTAAAACCATATCACATGGTTTAAAATTTAAAACAATAAGGACTCATAATGCAATAGAAAAATTGAGAAGAGGACTTAGATACCTTGAAAAAGAGGTGAAAAGGTTCTCAACATCATTAATTATCAGGGAATCACAAATTTTATTCACATTGCAACACTACTATCCAAACAGTAGAATGAATAAAATTAAAAAGACAGAATATACCAAGTGTGAGTGAGGATTTGGAGCAACAGGAGCTCTTGTACACTGCTCATGGGAGTGTTGATTGGTACAATCAATTTTGTAAATTGTATGTCAGTATCTATTAAAATTGTAGATATGCAGACCCTATGACCCAGTAATTCCTTGCTTCGGTATGTGGACATGTGTATGCATCTACTAGAATGTTCATAGCAGTGGTGTTTATAATAGCCTCAAACTGGAAATTACCCAGATATCCATAAATAGTAGAATAGATAAATACATTTTGGCACATTTATGCAGTATAATACTAAATGGGAATGAAATTAAACAGTGTACAAATATAATGTTGGATGAAAAAAGCCAGATACAGAAGAGTACATATTGCATGAGTCCATTTGTATAAAGTACAAAAATAAATAAAACTAACTTACGCTTATAGAAATCTTCTCTCTAGCAGGGGAGAGGCATTGATTAGAAGGGAATCATGAGGTATTTAGGATGATGGTAATGTTCTATTTTTTGATTCGGGACCTAGGATGTAGGTGCCAGTTGCATGGGTGTGTTCAGTTTATGAAAATTCTTGGAGATTACACTCACATTCACTTTTCTGAATATAGTACTTCAATAAAAAGTTAATTGGTTTAAATATAAAATAAACATGCACATATATAGGCATATATTGTATATGCATATATAAATATAGATTTATATATATTATTTATTTTATCTTTATATTTATATATTTATATATTTAAATATATAAAAATATATATTATGTGTGCATGTTTACATTTAATTATATATAAAATATATATAAAATATCTGTCACTTTTATGTAATTATTATAACACTATATACTCGTCTACTTTGCTTACTTTTCACTTAATATATCTTGGATATCTTTCCATATGAATGCATAAAAAGCTCCCTTATCTTTTTTATTTTCTAAACGCTGATGGATATACCATAATTTATCCCCCATTGATGGGCATTTACTTTGTTTTCACACATATGCTATTACAGATAATGCTGCAATAGTTAATTTTTGCTTATGTTATTTCATACATATATATCTACGTATTCCAGAAGCCAAATTGCAGGATCAGAGTATGTTGGTTTGTAACTTTGGTTGATGTCATTGAATTGTTCTTCATTGAAGTTATACTAATTTTCTTTTCCTGTAGATGATGAAAATAGCTATTTCTCCACACACTTACTTTCCTTCCTTTTAAAGATGGATAGTACGTTGTTGGTCTGCTGATTCCTGAAGTGTTCAGTGCTTCTAAATTCACGTAAATGCTAAGATTCTTTTTATCCAAGCTTTCTAAATATTTTTAAATCACAACCTTAAACCTTTAGCTTTCATGATAGGTTTTACCAGTATACAGTTTTAAAAACATATATTATTAGTCATATATGGGAATTAATTAAATTATATATTTCTTCATATACATATAGTTCAATTCCCACAATTAATTGGCTAATGATAGAAAGTTTAAGGGATATCGATGCTGAAATACATCAACTAAACAAGAAAGAAAATATTAGAATATTTACGCAAAGTAGGCTTAAAAAACAAGAATCACATCTATATGTTGATTTCATCTGTTCAAAATTCTATAAAATTACATCAAGATTTGTTTTTCCATGAGATAAGGGTTATTTATACCTGTATGTATTATTTTAGGAAATTGAACCTTGAAATTGCATATCTATTCAATTAGACATGAGACAAAAAATGGAAAATAAACTACTTAAAAAACTACAAATTTAAGAATTTCAAACATTTCATATTGTAAACTTTTCTAATTTTTGGTCTAAAAGCACCTAATAAGTTTTAAAGACACAAATCCTGGGGAAGTCTCTATAATTGCATAATAATAACTGTACTGCATGGGAAAACTAATGTTTAGGGTACATTTGATACCTTCCCCCCAAAACTTTTAATACATGATGTATCTGATGATAGAGTCTATTATTATGAGGAGATAGAAAAATATACTTTTTGCAGCTAGCTAGTAAAATCATGTTTCTCATTTAGCCATCTGTATTCAATCCTAAAATTGAACATGTCATATTTAAATTGATTGGAGAAATGATGTTTTTTTCTTTTGAATTATTAGCAAACATTACATGGAAATCAACCTTTTAATATGATATTTACTAATAACACTTTTCTCAAATATTTGTCAATTTAAAGTTACATTTGAATCTTACCATTTGGAAAAAAGGTGAAATTTTAAAAAAAAATTCTAAGAAGGTGAAGTTAATATATATTTCTTTGAAAGTGCTGAAAAGTAAAAACAAAACAAAACAGTTGGAGACACAGAGCTAGTACAATCTCCCACCTAATTCAAGAATATCTAATGAAGAGTTGACCAGTTCTTTTGAACATTCCCTGGCAAAAGGGAAATCACTACATTTTGAGCAAGCCCTTTCCATTGGTTACAGATTTCTTTTGTTAAAATTCTCTAACATTCTAAATTTTAGGAGGTTCTTCTGGTGTTAATATTACTGGCTTTTGTTGTATTAAGTCTAACTCTCCTACCTAGACAATTGAAACAAAGGGTCTACCCCTTTTAAGGCGGTATGAGGGATTTAAAAGATAAATACTTGGAAGATAGATATGTCATCTTTAGTCTTCTTTTACTTCAACTTGGTTTTTAGTCTCTGTGGTTGTCCTATATTCATCAATATCCCCGCCTCCAAATAGATTAGAAAATTTTATGTGAAATCTGACAGATGAGAGGGATTGTGGCTATACCTGTCTTTGATCTGAATCTATTCACGCAATGGAAGACGGCCCTGCTAAACTATTCATTTAGGTTGGGCCTAAATTTTTTTCTTTTTCTTTTCTTTTCTTTTCTTTTCTCTTTTCTTTTCTTTTCTTTCTTTCTTTCTCTTTCTTTCTTTTCTTTCTTTACTTTCCTTCTCTCTCTTTCTCTCTCTCTTTCTCTTTCTTTTCTTTTTTCTTTTTTTCTTTTCTCCGTTTCCTTCTCCTCCTTCTTTTTTTCCTTCTTCTCCTCCTCCCCTCCCTCTCACCCCCTTCCTCTTCTTTCTTCATCCTTTTCTGTTAATGAAGTGCCTTTAAAACAGGTTTTCCCTCTTGTACAATTGATTCTTTTAGACCCAGTGTTATTGTTTGAACCATGTTTCCCAAAAAGATGTTGAAGTCCTAACCCTCAATACCGATGACCGTGACCAACCATATTTTGAAATAGAATCTTTACAGCTGATCAAATTAGGATAAGGTTATTAGGATGGGACCTAATCCTGATAGTGTCTTTATAATGAGGGGAAATTTGTACATCATGACAAGCATGCATAGAGGGAGGATACTGTGAAGACATAGGGAGAACACTATCTGCAAGCTATTGAACAGACTAGACTACCAGCAGCTAAATGAGAAGAATGGAATGGATTCTCCCTCATAGTCATCAGAAGGAACCAACTCTGCTGGCGCTTTGATTTTGGACTTCTAGCTTCCAGACAATAGATTTCTGTTGTTTAAACCATTCTGTGTAGTTTTGTTATGGCAGCCCCAGTAGTTTTGTTATGGCAGCCCCAGGAATCTAATATACTCAGCTACAATTTAAAAATACTTTTTAGGATAATTATAAATTTATAGGACGTTGCGAGGATAATACAGAGAGGTCTCATGTATCCTTCATTCAGTTCCCGCCAGTGGTTATATCTTACAGAATTGTAATACAATATAAAAACCAGTAATATAGCATTCATCCAATATATATATATTGTTCTGTGTCATTTTATCACATGTGTAGATTCCTGTATCACCACCCCAGTCAAGATCCGGAACTATCCCACCACAAAAAAGATTTCATTTATACTCTTTACTTTCACACTCACCCCCTAACTCCCCCACCATCCTTAATCCCTATTAATCACTAATCTATTTCTACTCTATTACATTAATGGAATCATAAAGTATGTGATATTTTGAGATTGGCTTTGTTCACTCAGCATAATGACCTTGAGATTCATCCAAATTGTTGCTTAGAATTAGTATTTGGTTCTTTTTTTATTGCTAAATAGTATCCATTGTATAGTGTATCACAGTGTTTTAACCATTCATCTGTTGAGTACAGTTTATGCTCAACCTTCATTATCCCAGAGAAGTGCTTAGGTGTCCCAGATGATTGATTGATCCATGAAATGCTCAGTGGTCTGGATACCATACTGTCTGAGGGAGAGGGATGCACAGCTGGGCAGAGCTGGACCAGTAAAGCTTGCACTCAGTTCCTTCAATGGTGGCTTCCAGCCCCAATGGGGATCAGAGGGCAGTCCCCAGGTCCCTGGAGAAATGCCCAGGTGAGGAGTGGTGCAATGCTGCTGCCCCAAGGTCCCAGCACAGGGATGGAGGGGTGGTCCCAGTGCCATGCCACAGCCAAGTGAGAGGGAATGTATTTTTTCATAGTTATTGTAACTGAAATTGCCTTTTTTATTTGGTTCTCACCTTGATCATTATAAGGGTATAGAAGTGATACTGATTTTTGTACATTTCTTTTCTATCCTGAAATTTTACTGAATTCATTTATCAAATCTAAGCGTTTTTTTAATCGAATCTTGAGGGTTTTCTAGATATGAGGTCATATCATCAACAGAGATATATTGACTTTCTCTTTTCCAATTTGGATGCCTTTTATTTCTTTACCTTGCTTAATCTCACTGGCTAAGACTTACAGTATTATGCTGAATATGAGTGGCGAAAGTGGGAATCCCTGTCTTGTTTCTAGTTCTTAAAGAGAATGCTTTCATATTTTCCTCATTCAGTATGATATTGGCTATTGGTTTGGCATACATGGCTTTTATTATTTTGAGGTATGTTCCTTCTATGCCTAATTGGTTGAGGCTTTTTATCATGAAGTGTGGATGAATTTTTTCAAATGCCTTTTCTGCATCTATTGAGGTGATCATATGTTTTTTTCCTTAATTATGTTTATGTGATGAAGCCCATTAATTGGTTCACATGTGGTAAACGATCCTTGTATATGTGGTATAAAACCCACTTGATGATGCTGTACTATCTTTTTGATGTGCTGTTTGATTTGGCTTGCTAGTACATTGCCTAGGATTTTTGCATGTATGTTAATCAGGGATATTTATCTGTAGTTTTCTCTTTTTCTTGTGTCCTTATATGTTTTTGGTATCAGCATGATACTGGCTTCATAGAATGAGTTAGGAAGAATTCTCACCTCCTCAATTATTGTAAACAGTTTATCTTTTCAAAAGCAGTATTTTGGCTGGGTGCAGTCACGCACACCTGTAAACCTATCACTTTGGGAGGTCAAGACCAGAGGAGTTCAGGGCCAGTCTGGGTAATATAGTAAGGTCCAATCTCTGAAAAACATTTTTTTTAATTTTTTACAAATTTGTTGAGCTTGGTGGTTTGTGCCTATAGCCCCAGGTACTCAGGAGGCTGAAGTGGGAAGATTGCTTGAGTCTAGGAGTTCAAGGACATAGTAAGCCATAACTGCACCACTCACTGCACACAAGCCTGGGTGACAGAATGAGACCTGGTCTCCAAAAACAAAACAAAACAAAACAAAAAAGAAAAGCCCTTTTGTTTCATTGACCCTTCCTATTGTTTCTGTTTGTTCGTGTCTCTGTTTCTTTTAGTTCTGCTATAATCTTTCTTTTTTTCTTCTGCTAACTTTGGGCTTGGTTTGTTGTTTTATATATAATCAACACCTTGAGATGTGATGTTAGGCTATTAATTTGTGATCTTTCTTTTTCTATTATACAGGCATTTAACACTGTAAACTTTACTCTTAGCACTGCCTTTGCTATATCCCAGAGTTTTCATGTGTTTTGCTTCCATTTTCATTCATTTCAAAAAAAATTTAATTTCCATCTTCATTTCATCATTGACCCAAAGATTCATCAGGAGCATGTTGTTTAATTTCCATGTATTTGTATAGTTTACAAAGTTCCACCTGGTATTGATTTGTAGTTTTATTCTGCTGTGATTTGAGAAGATACTTAATATGATTCCAATTTTTAAAAATTTATTGAGACTTGTACTGTGGCCTAACATATGGTCTATCTTGGAGAATGTTCGATGTGCTGATGAGAAGTATGTATATTCTGCAGTTGTTCAGTAGAATGTTCTGTATGTTTGGTGAGTCCAGTTGTTCTAGAGTATAGTTTAAGTCTAATGTTTCTTTGTTGATTTTCTGTCCAGATGATCTGTCTAGTGCTGTGAGTGTGGTGTTGAAATCTCCCACTATTATTGTATTGCTGTCCATATCTTTCCTTAGACCTAACAGTAATTATTTTATGAATTTGGGTGCTCAAGGATTGAGATATATATTTATATATGTATATATATGATTTATGTCTATCTATCTACATGATTGTTACATTCTGTTCCTGAACTGATCACTTTATCACTATATACTGGCCTTCTTTGACTTGTTTTTTTTACTGTTTTTGATCTGATGTCTATTTTATCTGATTTAAATATACTTATTCCTGCTTACTTTTGGTTTCTTTTGGTATGGA